>NW_027184629.1:2429545-2731363 GCF_032405125.1 Capricornis sumatraensis
TCCGATGAGGCGTCTGGAGGCTAATGACACCTAACCTCTGGAACTTCGACAGGGTCTTTCACACCCTTACTGCAACTCAAGAAGTTCACCGCCATACCCGTCTCCACTCGAGAGGAAGCACGATGGTCCCGCCCACATCCAGAGGGGACCCGTTTCCCCCTCGTAGCTCGAGATGAGGGATCCTTTCCCTGCTTTCAACGGGCAAGAATTCCCGGCGTTCCCGTCGCATCTCAAGAGGAGGCACTCTCAACAGGAAAGGCGAGAGGAACTCCATGGTCGTACCACCATTCCATGAGTCCCCCAGATGTCTCAGTCCATTCCAGAGGAGCTTCTTTGCCCTGCACTGGCTCATCTTTCACGCCGAGGATCGACTCACACCACGGTGGCACGTGGGACAGCCCTGTGGGAAAGCCTCGAGGGAAAGCCTCGAGGGAAAACCACAGATCCTTTGATAAACGAAACGGGAAGAGTGACATTCCTGCTACAGCCTGGAAGGAAAGCGCATGTGCATGCCCCTACTCGAGACGAGGCCTGACTCCCCTGGGGAGACTCCAGAAGTACCCAAAGATCCATGTCAGCCTCTGAGAGGAATCCTCGGTTCCGGCCCTGACTCCACACAAGGTTTTTGGCCCTGGTATCGACGGGAGAGGAATCCCGAGAGGCCCCGTAGCAACTCACATGGGGACTGACCTCTCCTGAGGCCACCAGGGCGGCTCAATGAGTTCCCCGTCGTAACTCAAGAGCACCTGGCGCAACTCGAGAAAATCCAGGAAGTTCTCCCTTCCAGGCGAGATGAGGCCTATTTCCGATGAGGCGTCTGGAGACTAATGACACCTAACCTCTGGAACTACGAAAGGGTCTTTCACACCCTTGCTGCAACTCAAGAAGTTCACCGCCATACCCGTCTCCACTCGAGAGGAAGCACGATGGTCCCGCCCACATCCAGAGGAGCCCTCTTTCCCCCTCGTAGGTCGAGATGAGGGATCCTTTCCCTGCTTTCAACGGGAAAGAATTCCCGGCGTTCCCGTCGCATCTCAAGAGGAGGCACTCTCAACAGGAAAGGCGAGAGGAACTCCATGGTCGTACCACCATTCCAAGAGTCCCCCAGATGTCTCAGTCCATTCCAGAGGAACCTCTTTGCCCTGCACTGGCTCATCTTTCACGCCGAGGATCGACTCACACCACGGTGGCACGTGGGACAGCCCTGTGGGAAAGCCTCCAGGGAAAGCCTCGAGGGAAAACCACAGATCCTTTGATCCAGGCCACGGGAAGCGTGACATTGCTGCTAAAGCCTGGAAGGAAAGCGCACGTGCATGCCCCCACACGAGACGAGGCCTGACTCCCCTGGGGAGACTCCAGAAGTAGCCAAATATCCATGTCAGCCCCTGAGAGGAATCCTCGGTTCCGGCCCTGACTCCACACAAGGTTTTTGGCCCCGGTATCGACGGGAGAGGAATCCCGAGAGGCCCCCTAGCAACTCGCATGGGGACTGGCCTCTCCTGAGGCCACCAGGGCGGGTCCCTGAGGTCCCCGTCGTAACTCGAGAACACCTGCCGCAACTCGAGAAAATCCAGGAAGTTCTCCCTTCCAGGCGAGATGAGGCCTATTTCCGATGAGGCGTCTGGAGACTAATGACACCTAACCTCTGGAACTTCGAAAGGGTCTTTCACACCCTTGCTGCAACTCAAGAAGTTCACCGCCATACCCGTCTCCACTCGAGAGGAAGCACGATGGTCCCGCCCACATCCAGAGGAGCCTCGTTTCCCCCTCGTAGCTCGAGATGAGGGATCCTTTCCCTGCTTTCAACGGGAAAGAATTCCCGGCGTTCCTGTCGCATCTCAAGAGGAGGCACTCTCAACAGGAAAGGCGAGAGGAACTCCATGGTCGTACCACCATTCCAAGAGTCCCCCAGATGTCTCAGTCCATTCCAGAGGAACCTCTTTGCCCTGCACTGGCTCATCTTTCACGCCGAGGATCGACTCACACCACGGTGGCACGTGGGACAGCCCTGTGGGAAAGACTCGAGGGAAAGCCTCGAGGGAAAAACACAGATCCTTTGATCCACGCGACGGGAAGCGTGACATTGATACTACAGCCTGGAAGGAAAGCGCACTTGCATGCCCCCACTCGAGACGAGGCCTGACTCCCCTGGGGAGACTCCAGAAGTACCCAAAGATCCATGTCAGCCCCTGAGAGGAATCCTCGGTTCCGGCCCTGACTCCACACAAGGTTTTTGGCCCCGGTATCGATGGGAGAGGAATCCCGAGAGGCCCCCTAGCAACTCGCATGGGGACTGGCCTCTCCTGAGGCCACCAAGGCGGGTCCCTGAGGTCCCCGTCGTAACTCGAGAACACTTGTCGCAACTCGAGAAAATCCAGGAAGTTCTCCCTTCCAGGCGAGAAGAATCCTATTTCCGATGAGGCGTTTGGAGACTAATGACACCTAAACTCTGGAACTTCGAAAGGTCTTTCACACCCTTGTTGCAACTCAAGAAGTTCACTGCCATAACCGTCGCCACTCAAGAGGAAGCACGATGGTCCCGCCCACATCCAGAGGAGCCCCGTTTCCCCCTCGTAGCTCGAGATGAGGGATCCTTTCCCTGCTTTCAACGGGAAAGAATTCCCGGCGTTCCCGTCGCATCTCAAGAAGAGGCACTTTCAACAGGAAAGGCGAGAGGAACTCCATGGTCGTACCACCATTCCAAGACTCCACCAGATGTCTCAGTCCATTCCAGAGGAAGCTCTTTGCCCTGCACTGGCTCATCTTTCACGCCGAGGATCGACTCACACCACGGTGCCACGTGGGACAGACCTGTGGGAAAGCCTCGAGGGAAAGCCTCATGGGAAAACCACAGATTCTTTGATCCACGCCACAGGAAGCCCGATATTGCTGCTACAGCCTGGAAGGAAAGCGCACGTGACTGTCCCCACTCGAGACCAGGCCTAACTCCATGGGGAGACTCCAGAAGTACCCAAAGATCCATGTCAGCACCTGAGAGTAATCCTCGGTTCCGGCCCTGACTCCACAGAAGGTTTTTGGCCCCGGTATCGATGGGAGAGGAATCCCAGAGGCCCCCTAGCAACTCGCATGGGGATTGGCCTCTCCTGAGGCCACCAAGGCTGGTCCCTGTGGTCCCCGTCGTAACTCGAGAACACGTGCCGCAACTCGAGAAAATCCAGGAAGTTCTCCCTTCCAGGCGACATGAGGCCTATTTCCGATGAGGCGTCTGGAGGCTAATGACACCTAACCTCTGGAACTTCGACAGGGTCTTTCACACCCTTACTGCAACTCAAGAAGTTCACCGCCATACCCGTCTCCACTCGAGAGGAAGCACGATGGTCCCGCCCACATCCAGAGGGGACCCGTTTCCCCCTCGTAGCTCGAGATGAGGGATCCTTTCCCTGCTTTCAACGGGCAAGAATTCCCGGCGTTCCCGTCGCATCTCAAGAGGAGGCACTCTCAACAGGAAAGGCGAGAGGAACTCCATGGTCGTACCACCATTCCATGAGTCCCCCAGATGTCTCAGTCCATTCCAGAGGAGCTTCTTTGCCCTGCACTGGCTCATCTTTCACGCCGAGGATCGACTCACACCACGGTGGCACGTGGGACAGCCCTGTGGGAAAGCCTCGAGGGAAAGCCTCGAGGGAAAACCACAGATCCTTTGATAAACGAAACGGGAAGCGTGACATTCCTGCTACAGCCTGGAAGGAAAGCGCATGTGCATGCCCCTACTCGAGACGAGGCCTGACTCCCCTGGGGAGACTCCAGAAGTACCCAAAGATCCATGTCAGCCTCTGAGAGGAATCCTCGGTTCCGGCCCTGACTCCACACAAGGTTTTTGGCCCTGGTATCGACGGGAGAGGAATCCCGAGAGGCCCCGTAGCAACTCACATGGGGACTGACCTCTCCTGAGGCCACCAGGGCGGCTAAATGAGGTCCCCGTCGTAACTCAAGAGCACCTGGCGCAACTCGAGAAAATCCAGGAAGTTCTCCCTTCCAGGCGAGATGAGGCCTATTTCCGATGAGGCGTCTGGAGACTAATGACACCTAACCTCTGGAACTACGAAAGGGTCTTTCACACCCTTGCTGCAACTCAAGAAGTTCACCGCCATACCCGTCTCCACTCGAGAGGAAGCACGATGGTCCCGCCCACATCCAGAGGAGCCCTCTTTCCCCCTCGTAGGTCGAGATGAGGGATCCTTTCCCTGCTTTCAACGGGAAAGAATTCCCGGCGTTCCCGTCGCATCTCAAGAGGAGGCACTCTCAACAGGAAAGGCGAGAGGAACTCCATGGTCGTACCACCATTCCAAGAGTCCCCCAGATGTCTCAGTCCATTCCAGAGGAACCTCTTTGCCCTGCACTGGCTCATCTTTCACGCCGAGGATCGACTCACACCACGGTGGCACGTGGGACAGCCCTGTGGGAAAGCCTCCAGGGAAAGCCTCGAGGGAAAACCACAGATCCTTTGATCCAGGCCACGGGAAGCGTGACATTGCTGCTACAGCCTGGAAGGAAAGCGCACGTGCATGCCCCCAATCGAGACGAGGCCTGACTCCCCTGGGGAGACTCCAGAAGTACCCAAAGTTCCATGTCAGCCCCTGAGAGGAATCCTCGGTTCCGGCCCTGACTCCACACAAGGTTTTTGGCCCCGGTATCGACGGGAGAGGAATCCCGAGAGGCCCCCTAGAAACTCGCATGGTGACTGGCCTCTCCTGAGGCCACCAGGGCGGGTTCCTGAGGTCCCCGTCGTAACTCGAGAACACCTGCCGCAACTCGAGAAAATCCAGGAAGTTCTCCCTTCCAGGCGAGATGAGGCCTATTTCCGATGAGGCGTCTGGAGACTAATGACACCTAACCTCTGGAACTTCGAAAGGGTCTTTCACACCCTTGCTGCAACTCAAGAAGTTCACCGCCATACCCGTCTCCACACAAGAGGAAGCACGATGGTCCCGCCCACATCCAGAGGAGCCCCGTTTGCCCCTCGTAGCTCGAGATGAGGGATCCTTTCCCTGCTTTCAACGGGAAAGAATTCCCGGCGTTCCCGTCGCATCTCAAGAGGAGACACTCTCAACAGGAAAGGCTAGAGGAACTCCATGGTCGTACCACCATTCCAAGAGTCCCCCAGATGTCTCAGTCCATTCCAGAGGAACCTCTTTGCCCTGCACTGGCTCATCTTTCACGCCGAGGATCGACTCACACCACGGTGGCACGTGGGACAGCCCTGTGGGAAAGCCTCGAGGGAAAACCACAGATCCTTTGATCCACGCGACGGGAAGCGTGACATTGCTGCTACAGCCTGGAAGGAAAGCGCACGTGCATGCCCCGACTCGTGACTAAGCCTGACGTCCCTGGGGAGACTCCAGAAGTACCCAAAGATCCATGTCAGCCCCTGAGGGGAATCCTCGGTTCCGGCCCTGACTCCACACAAGGTTTTTGGCCCCGGTATCGACGGGAGAGGAATCCCGAGAGGCCCCCTAGCAACTCGCATGGGGACTGGCCTCTCCTGAGACCACCAGAGCTGGTCCCTGAGGTCCCCGTCGTAACTCGAAAACACCTGCCGCAACTCGAGAAAATCCAGGAAGTTCTCCCTTCCAGGCGAGATGAGGCCTATTTCCGATGAGGCGTCTGGAGACGAATGACACCTAACCTCTGGAATTTCGAAAGGGTCTTTCACACCCTTGCGGCAATTCAAGAAGTTCACCGCCATACCCGTCTCCACTCGAGAGGAAGCACGATGGTCCCGCCCACATCCATAGGAGCCCCGTTTCCCCCTCGTAGCTCGAGATGAGGGATCCTTTCCCTGCTTTCAACGGGAAAGAATTCCCGGGGTTCCCGTCGCATCTCAAGAGGAGGCACTCTCAACAGGAAAGGCGAGAGGAACTCCATGGTCGTACCACCATTCCACGAGTCCCCCAGATGTCTCAGTCCATTCCAGAGGAACCTCTTTGCCCTGCACTGGCTCATCTTTCACACCAAGGATCGACTCACACCACGGTGGCACGTGGGACAGCCCTGTGGGAAAACCTTGAGGGAAAGCCTCGAGGGAAAACCACAGATCCTTTGATCCAGGGACGGGAAGCGTGAAATTGCTGCTACAGCCTGGAAGGAAAGCGCACGTGCATGCCCCCACTCGAGACGAGGCCTGACTCCCCTGGGGAGACTCCAGAAGTACCCAACGATCCATGTCAGCCCCTGAGAGGAATCCTCGGTTCCGGCCCTGACTCCACACAAGGTTTTTGGCCCCGGTATCGACGGGAGAGGAATCCCGAGAGGCCCCCTAGCAACTCGCATGGGGACTGGCCTCTCCTGAGGCCACCAGGGCGGGTCCCTGAGGTCCCCGTCGTAACTCGAGAACACCTGTCGCAACTCGAGAAAATCCAGGAAGTTCTCCCTTCCAGGCGAGATGAGGCCTATTTCCGATGAGGCGTCTGGAGACTAATGACACCTAACCTCTTGAACTTCGAAAGGGTCTCTCACACCCTTGCTGCAACTCAAGAAGTTCTCCGCCATACCCATCTCCACTTGAGAGGAAGCACGATGGTACCGCCCACATCCAGAGGAGCCCCGTTTCCCCCTCGTAGCTCGAGATGAGGGATCCTTTCCCTGCTTTCAACGGGAAAGAATTCCCGGCGTTCCCATCGCATCTCAAGTGGAGGCACTCTCAACAGGAAAGGCGAGAGGAACTCCATGGTCGTACCACCATTCCAAGAGTCCCCCAGATGTCTCAGTCCATTCCAGAGGAACCTCTTTGCCCTGCACTGGCTCATCTTCCACGCCGAAGATCGACTCACACCACGGTGGCACGTGGGACTGCCCTGTGGGAAAGCCTCGAGGGAAAGCCTCGAGGGAAAACCACAGATCCTTTGATCAACGGGACGGGAAGCGTGACATTGCTGCTACAGCCTGGAAGGAAAGCGCACGTGCATGCCCCCACTCGAGACGAGGCCTGACTCCCCTGGGGAGACTCCAGAAGTACCCAAAGATCCATGTCAGCCCCTGAGAGGAATCCTCGGTTCCGGCCCTGACTCCACACAAGGTTTTTGGCCCCGGTATCGACGGGAGAGGAATCCCGAGAGGCCCCCTAGCAACTCGCATGGGGACTGGCCTCTCCTGAGGCCACCAGGGCGGGTCCCTGAGGTCCCCGTCGTAACTCGAGAACACCTGCCGCAACTCGAGAAAATCCAGGAAGTTCTCCCTTCCAGGCGAGATGAGGCCTATTTCCGATGAGGCGTCTGGAGACTAATGCACCTAACCTCTGGAACTTCGAAAGGGTCTTTCACACGGTTGCTGCAACTCAAGAAGTTCACCGCCATACCCGTCTCCACTCGAGAGGAAGCACAATGGTCCCGCCCATATTCAGAGGAGCCCCGTTTCCCCCTCGTAGCTCGAGATGAGGGATCCTTTCCCTGCTTTCAACGGGAAAGAATTCCCGGCGTTCCCGTCGCATCTCAAGAGGAGGCACCCTCAACAGGAAAGGCGAGAGGAACTCCATGGTCGTACCACCATTCCAAGAGTCCCCCAAATGTCTCAGTCCATTCCAGAGGAACCTCTTTGCCCTGCACTGGCTCATCTTTCACGCCGAGGATCGACTCACACCACGGTGGCACGTGGGACAGCCCTGTGGGAAAGCCTCGAGGGAAAGCCTCGAGGGAAAACCACAGATCCTTTGATCCACGCGACAGGAAGCGTGACATTGCTGCCACAGCCTGGAAGGAAAGTGCACGTGCATGCCCCCACTCGAGACGAGGCCTTACTCCCATGGGAAGACTCCAGAAGTACCCAAAGATCCATGCCAGCCCCTGAGAGGAATCCTCGGTTCTGGCCCTGACTCCACACAAGGATTTTGGCCCCGGAACCGATGGGAGAGGAATCCCGAGAGGCCCCCTAGCAACTCGCATGGGGACTGGCCTCTCCTGAGGCCACCAGGGCGGGTCCCTGAGCTCCCCGTCGAAACTCGAGAACACCTGCCGCAACTCGAGAAAATCCAGGAAGTTCTCCCTTCCAGGCGAGATGAGGCCTATTTCCGATGAGGCGTCTGGAGACTAATGATATCTAACCTCTGGAACTTCGAAAGGGTCTTTCACACCCTTGCTGCAACTCAAGAAGTTCACCGCCATACCCGTCTCCACTCGAGAGGAAGCACGATGGTCCCGCCCACATCCAGAGGAGCCCCGTTTCCCCCTCGTAGCTCGAGATGTGGGATCCTTTCCCTGCTTTCAACGGGAAAGAGCTCCCGGCGTTCCCGTCACATCTCAAAGGAGGCACTCTCAACAGGAAAGGCGAGAGGAAAGCCAT
This sequence comes from Capricornis sumatraensis, assembly GCF_032405125.1. NCBI lineage: Eukaryota > Metazoa > Chordata > Mammalia > Artiodactyla > Bovidae > Capricornis > Capricornis sumatraensis. The sequence continues at coordinate 2,437,841 of NW_027184629.1, forward strand.
GGTCGTACCACCATTCCAAGAGTCCCCCAGATGTCTCAGTCCATTCCAGAGGAACCTCTTTGCCCTGCACTGGCTCATCTTTCACGCCGAGGATCGACTCACACCACGGTGGCACGTCGGACAGCCCTGTGGGAAAGCCTCGAGGGAAAGCCTCGAGGGAAAACCACAGATCCTTTGATCCAGGCCACGGGAAGAGTGACATTGCTGCTACAGCCTGGAAGGAAAGCGCACGTGCATGCCCCCAATCGAGACGAGGCCTGACCCACCTGGAGAGACTCCAGAAGTACCCAAAGATCCATGTCAGCCCCTGAGAGGAATCCTCGGTTCCGGCCCTGACTCCACACAAGGATTTTGGCCCCGGAACCGACGGGAGAGGAATCCCGAGAGGCCACCTAGCAACTCGCATGGGGACTGGCCTCTCCTGAGGCCACCAGGGCGGGTCCCTGAGGTCCCCGTCGTAACTCGAGAACACCTGCGGCAACTCTAGAAAATCCAGGACGTTCTCCCTTCCAGGCGAGATGAGGCCTATTTCCGATGAGGCGTCTGGAGACTAATGACACCTAACCTCTGGAACTACGAAAGGGTCTTTCAGACCGTTGCTGCGACTCAAGAAGTTCACCGCCATACCCGTCTCCACTCGAGAGGAAGCACGATGGTCCCGCCCACATCCAGAGGAGCCCCGTTTCCCCCTCGTAGCTCGAGGTGAGGGATCATTTCCCTGCTTTCAAAGGGAAAGAATTCCCAGCGTTCCCGTCTCTTCTCAAGAGGAGGCACTCTCAACAGGAAAGGCGAGAGGAACTCCATGGTTGTACTACCATTCCAAGAGTCCCCCAGATGTCTCAGTCCATTCCAGAGGAATTCTTTGCCCTGCACTGGCTCATCTTTCACGCCGAGGATCGAATCACACCACGGTGGCACCTGGGATAGCCCTGTGGGAAATCCTTGAGGGAAAGCCTCGAGGCAAAACCGCAGATCCTTTGATGCACGCGACGGGAAGCGTGACATTGCTGTTACAGCATGGAAGGAAAGTGCACGTGCATGCCCCCACTCGAGACGAGGCCTGACTCCCCTGGGGAGACTACAGAAGTACCCAAAGATCCATGCCAGCCCATGAGAGGAATCCTCGGTTCTGGCCCTGACTCCACACAAGGATTTTGGCCCCGGAACCGACGGGAGAGGTATCCCGAGAGGCCACCGAGCAACTCGCATGGGGACTGGCCTCTCCTGAGGCCACCAGGGCGGGTCCCTGAGGTCCCCGTCGTAACTTGAAAACACCTGCCGCAACTCGAGAAAATCCAGGAAGTTCTCCCTTCCAGGCGAGATGAGGCCTATTTCCGATGAGGCGTCTGGAGACGAATGACACCTAACCTCTGGAATTTCGAAAGGGTCTTTCACACCCTTGCTGCAACTCAAGAAGTTCACCGCCATACCCGTCTCCACTCGAGAGGAAGCACGATGGTCCCGCCCACATCCAGAGGAGTCCCGTTTCCCCCTCATAGCTCGAAATGAGGGATCCTTTCCCTGCTTTCAACGGGAAAGAATTCCCGGCATTCCCGTCGCATCTCAAGAGGAGGCACTCTCAACAGGAAAGGCGAGAGCAACTCCATGGTCGTACCACCATTCCAAGAGTCCCCCAGATGTCTCAGACCATTCCAGAGGAACCTCTTTGCCTTGCACTGGCTCATCTTTCACGCCGAGGATCGACTCACACCACGGTGGCACGTGGGACAGCCCTGTGAGAAAGCCTCGAGGGAAAGCCTCGAGGGAAAACCACAGATCCTTTGATCTACGCCACGGGAAGCGTGACATTACTGCTACAGCCTGGAAGGAAAGCGCACGTGCATGCCCTCACTCGAGACGAGGCCTGACTCCCCTGGGGAGACTCCAGAAGTACCCAAAGATCCATGTCAGCCCCTGAGAGGAATCCTCGGTTCCGGCCCTGACTCCACACAAGGTTTTTGGCCCCGGTATCGACGGGAGAGGCATCCCGAGAGGCCCCCTAGCAACTCGCATGGGGACTGGCCTCTCCTGAGGCCACCAGGGGGGGTCCCTGAGGTCCCCGTCGTAACTCGAGAACACCTGCCGCAACTCGAGAAAATCCAGGAAGTTCTCCCTTCCAGGCGATATGAGGCCTATTTCCGATGAGGAGTCTGGAGACTAATGACACCTAACCTCTGGAACTTCTAAAGGATCTTTCACACCCTTGCTGCAACTCAAGAAGTTCACCGCCATACCCGTCTCCACTCGAGAGGAAGCACGATGGTCCCGCCCACATCCAGAGGAGCGCCGTTTCCACCTCGTAGCTCGAGATGAGGGATCCTTTCCCTGCTTTCAACGGGAAAGAATTCCCGGCGTTCCCGTCGCATCTCAAGAGGAGGCACTCTCAACAGGAAAGGCGAGAGGAATTCCATGGTCGTACCACCATTCCAAGAGTCCCCCAGATGTCTCAGTCCATTCCAGAGGAACCTCTTTGCCCTGCACTGGCTCATCTTTCACGCCGAGGATCGACTCACACCACGGTGGCACGTGGGACAGCCCTGTGGGAAAGCCTCGAGGGAAAGCTTCGAGGGAATACCAAAGATCCTTTGATCCACGCGACGGGAAGCGTGACATTGATGCTACAGCCTGCAAGGAAAGCGCACGTGCATGCCCCCACTCGAGACGAGGCCTGACTCCCCTGGGGAGACTCCAGAAGTACCCAAAGATCCATGTCAGCCCCTGAGAGGAATCCTCGGTTCCGGCCCTGACTCCACACAAGGTTTTTGGCCCCGGTATCGACGGGAGAGGAATCCCGAGAGGCCCCCTAGCAACTCGCATGGGGACTGGCCTCTCCTGACGCCACCAGGGTGGGTCCCTGAGGTCCCCGTCGTAACTCGAGAACTTTTGCCGCAACTCGAGAAAATCCAGGAAGTTCTCCCTTCCACGCGAGATGAGGCTTATTTCCAATGAGGCGTCTGGAGATTAATGACACCTAACCTCTGGAACTTCGAAAGGGTCTTTCACACCCTTGCTGCAACTCAAGAAGTTCACCGCCATACCCGTCTCCACTCGAGAGGAAGCACGATGGTCCCGCCCACATCCAGAGGAGCCCCGTATCCCCCTCGTAGCTCGAGATGAGGGATCCTTTCCCTGCTTTCAACGGGAAAGAATTCCCGGCGTTCCCGTCGCATCTCAAGAGGAGGCACTCTCAACAGGAAAGGCGAGAGGAACTCCATGGTCGTAGCACCATTCCAAGAGTCCCCCAGATGTCTCAGTCCATTCCAGAGGAAACTCTTTGCCCTGCACTGGCTCATCTTTCACGCCGAGGATCTACTCACACCACGGGGGCACGTGGGACAGCCCTGTGGGAAAGCCTCGAGAGAAAACCACATATCCTTTGATCCACGCGACGGGAAGCGGGACATTGCTGCTACAGCCTGGAAGGAAAGCGCACGTGCATGCCCCCACTCGAGACGAGGCCTGACTCCCCTGTGGAGACTCCAGAAGTACCCAAAGATCCATGTCAGCCCCTGAGAGGAATCCTCGGTTCCGGCCCTGACTCCACACAAGGTTTTTGGCCCCGGTATCGACGGGAGAGGAATCCCGAGAGGCCCCCTAGCAACTCGCATGGGGACTGGCCTCTCCTGAGGCCACCAGGGCGGGTCCCTGAGGTCCCCGTCGTAACTCGAGAACACCTGCCGCAACTCGAGAAAATCCAGGAAGTTCTCCCTTCCAGGCGAGATGAGGCCTATTTCCGATGAGGCGTCTGGAGACTAATGACACCTAACCTCTGGAACTTCGAAAGGGTCTTTCACACCCTTGCTGCAACTCAAGAAGTTCACCGCCATACCCGTCTCCACTCGAGAGGAAGCACGATGGTCCCGCCCACATCCAGAGGAGCCCCGTTTCCCCCTCGTAGCTCGAGATGAGGGATCCTTTCCCTGCTTTCAACGGGAAAGAATTCCCGGCGTTCCCGTCGCATCTCAAGAGGAGGCACTCTCAACAGGAAAGGCGAGAGGAACTCCATGGTCGTACCACCATTCCAAGAGTCCCCCAGATGTCTCAGTCCATTCCAGAGGAACCTCTTTGCCCTGCACTGGCTCATCTTTCACGCCGAGGATCGACTCACACCACGGTGGCACGTGGGACAGCCCTGTGGGAAAGCCTCGAGGAAAGCCTCGAGGGAAAACCACAGATCCTTTGATCCACGCCACGGGAAGCGTGACATTGCTGCTACAGCCTGGAAGGAATGCGCACGTGCATGCCCCCACTCGAGACGAGGCCTGACTCCCCTGGGGAGACTCCAGAAGTACCCAAAGATCCATGTCAGCCCCTGAGAGGAATCCTCGGTTCCGGCCCTGTCTCCACACAAGGATTTTGGCCCCGGTATCGAAGGGAGAGGAATCCCGAGAGGCCCCCTAGCAACTCGCATGGGGACTGGCCTCTCCTGAGGGCACCAGGGCGGGTCCCTGAGGTCCCCGTCGTAACTCGAGAACACCTGCCGCAACTCGAGAAAATCCAGGAAGTTCTCCCTTCCAGGCGAGATGAGGCCTATTACCGATGAGGCGTCTGGAGACAAATGACACCTAACCTCTGGAACTTCGAAAGGGTCTTTCACACCCTTGCTGCAACTCAAGAAGTTCACCGCCATACCCGTCTCCACTCGAGAGGAAGCTCGATGGTCCCGCCCACATCCAGAGGAGCCCCGTTTCCCCCTCGTAGCTCGAGATGAGGGATCCTTTCCCTGCTTTCAACGGGAAAGAACTCCCGGCTTTCCCTTCGCATCTCAAGAGGAGGCACTCTCAACAGGAAAGGCGAGAGGAACTCCATGGTCGTACCACCATTCCAAGAGTCCCCCAGATGTCTCAGTCCATTCCAGAGGAACCTCTTTGCCCTGCACTGGCTCATCTTTCACGCCGAGGATCGACTCACACCACGGTGGCCCGTGGGACAGCCCTGTGGGAAAGCCTCGATGGAAAACCACAGATCCTTTGATCCACGCGACGGGAAGCGTGACATTGCTGCTACAGCCTGGAAGGAAAGCGCACGTGCATGCCCCGACTCGTGACTAAGCCTGACGTCCCTGGGGAGACTCCAGAAGCACCCAAAGTTCCATGTCAGCCCCTGAGAGGAATCCTCGGTTCCGGCCCTGACTCCACACAAGGTTTTTGGCCCCGGTATCGACGGGAGAGGAATCCCGAGAGGCCCCCTAGCAACTCGCATGGGGACTGGACTCTCCTGAGACCACCAGAGCGGGTCCCTGGGGTCCCCGTCGTAACTCGAAAACACCTGCCGCAACTCGAGAAAATCCAGGAAGTTCTCCCTTCCAGGCGAGATGAGGCCTATTTCCGATGAGGCGTCTGGAGACTAATGACACCTAACCTCTGGAATTTCGAATGGGTCTTTCACACCCTTGATGCAACTCAAGAAGTTCACCGCCATACCCGTCTCCACTCGAGAGGAAGCACGATGGTCCCGCCCACATCCAGAGGAGCCCCGTTTCCCCCTCGTAGCTCGAAATGAGGGATCCTATCCCTGCTTTCAATGGGAAAGAATTCCCGGCATTCCCGTCGCATCTCAAGAGGAGGCACTCTCAACAGGAAAGTCGAGAGCAACTCCATGGTCGTACCACCATTCCAAGAGTCCCCCAGATGTCTCAGTCCATTCCAGAGGAACCTCTTTGCCCTGCACTGGCTCATCTTTCACGCCGAGGATCGACTCACACCACGGTGGCACGTGGGACAGCCCTGTGGGAAAGCCTCGAGGGAAAGCCTCGAGGGAAAACCACAGATCCTTTGATCCACGCGACGGGAAGCGTGACATTGCTGCTACAGCCTGGAAGGAAAGCGCACGTGCATGCCCCCACTCGAAACGAGGCCTGACTCCCCTGTGGAGACTCCAGAAGTACCCAAAGATCCATGTCAGCCCCTGAGAGGAATCCTCGGTTCCGGCCCTGACTCCACACAAGGTTTTTGGCCCCGGTATCGACGGGAGAGGAATCCCGAGAGGCCCCCTAGCAACTCGCATGGGGACTGGCCTCTCCTGAGGCCACCAGGGCGGGTCCCTGAGGTCCCCGTCGTAACTCGAGAACACCTGCCGCAACTCGAGAAAATCCAGGAAGTTCCCCCTTCCAGCGAGATGAGGCCTATTTCCGATGAGGCGTCTGGAGACTAATGACACCTAACCTCTGGAACTTCGAAAGGGTCTTTCACACCCTTGCTGCAACTCAAGAAGTTCACCGCCATACCCGTCTCCACTCGAGAGGAAGCACGATGGTCCCGCCCACATCCAGAGGAGCCCCGTTTCCCCCTCGTAGCTCGAGATGTGGGATCCTTTCCCTGCTTTCAACGGGAAAGAATTCCCGGCGTTCCCGTCGCATCTCAAGAGGAGGCACTCTCAACAGGAAAGGCGAGAGGAAATCCATGGTCGTATCACCATTCCAAAGTCCCCCAGATGTCTCAGTCCATTCCAGAGGAACCTCTTTGCCCTGCACTGGCTCATCTTCCACGCCGAGGATCGACTCACACCACGGTGGCACGTGGGACAGCCCTGTGGGAAAGCCTCGAGGGAAAGCCTCGAGGGAAAACCACAGATCCTTTGATCCACGCGACGGGAAGCGTGACATTGCTGCTACAGCCTGGAAGGAAAGCGCACGTGCATGCCCCCACTCGAGACGAGGCCTGACTCCCCTGGGGAGACTCCAGAAGTACCCAAAGATTCATGTCAGCCCCTAGGAGGAATCCTCGGTTCCGGCCCTGACTCCACACAAGGTTTTTGGCCCCGGTATCGACGGGAGAGGAATCCCGAGAGGCCCCCTAGCAACTCGCATGGGGACTGGCCTCTCCTGAGGCCACCAGGGCGGGTCCCTGAGGTCCCCGTCGTAACTCGAGAACACCTGCCGCAACTCGAGAAAATCCAGGAAGTTCTCCCTTCCAGGCGAGATGAGGCCTATTTCCAATGAGGCGTCTGGAGACGAAAGACACCTAACCTCTGGAACTTCGAAAGGGTCTTTCACACCCTTGCTGCAACTCAAGAAGTTCACCGCCATACCCGTCTCCACTCGAGAGGAAGCACGATGGTCCCGCCCACATCCAGTGGAGCCCCGTATCCCCCTCGTAGCTCGAGATGAGGGATCCTTTCCCTGCTTTCAACGGGAAAGAATTCCCGGCGTTCCCGTCGCATCTCAAGAGGAGGCACTCTCAACAGGAAAGGCGAGAGGAACTCCATGGTCGTAGCACCATTCCAAGAGTCCCCCAGATGTCTCAGTCCATTCCAGAGGAACCTCTTTGCCCTGCACTGGCTCATCTTTCACGCCGAGGATCGACTCACACCACGGGGGCACGTGGGAGAGCCCTTTGGGAAAGCCTCGAGAGAAAACCACATATCCTTTGATCCAAGCGACGGGAAGCGTGACATTGCTGTTACAGCCTGGAAGGAAAGCGCACGTGCATGCCCCGACTCGTGACTAAGCCTGACGTCCCTGGGAAGACTCCAGAAGTACCCAAAGATCCATGTCAGCCCCTGAGATGAATCCTCGGTTCCGGCCCTGACTCCACACAAGGTTTTTGGCCCCGGTATCGACGGGAGAGGAATCCCGAGAGGCCCCCTAGCAACTCGCATGGGGACTGGCCTCTCCTGAGACCACCAGAGCGGGTCCCTGAGGTCCCCGTCGTAACTTGAAAACACCTGCCGCAACTCGAGAAAATCCAGGAAGTTCTCCCTTCCAGGCGAGATGAGGCCTATTTCCGATGAGGCGTCTGGAGACGAAAGACACCTAACCTCTGGAATTTCTAAAGGGTCTTTCACACCCTTGCTGCAACTCAAGAAGTTCACCGCCATACCCGTCTCCACTCGAGAGGAAGCACGATCGTCCCGCCCACATCCAGAGGAGCCCCGTTTCCCCCTCGTAGCTCGAGATGAGGGATCCTGTCCCTGCTTTCAACGGGAAAGAATTCCCGGCGTTCCCGTCGCATCTCAAGAGGAGGCACTCTCAACAGGAAAGGCGAGAGGAACTCCATGGTCGTACCACCATTCCAAGAGTCCCCCAGATGTCTCAGTCCATTCCAGAGGAACCTCTTTGCCCTGCACTGGCTCATCTTTCACGCCGAGGATCGACTCACACCACGGTGGCACGTGGGACAGCCCTGTGGGAAAGCCTCGAGGTAAAGCTTCGAGGGAAAACCACAGATCCTTTGATCCACGCGACGGGAAGCGTTACATTGCTGGTACAGCCTGGAAGGAAATCGCACGTGCATGCCCCCACTCGAGACGAGGCCTGACTCCCCTGGGGAGACTCCAGAAGTACCCAAAGATCCATGTCAGCCCCTGAGAGGAATCCTCGGTTCCGGCCCTGACTCCACACAAGGTTTTTGGCCCCGGTATCGACGGGAGAGGAATCCCGAGAGGCCCCCTAGCAACTCGCATGGAGACTGGCCTTTCCTGAGGCCACCAGGGCGGGTCCCTGAGGTCCCCGTCGTAACTCGAGAACACCTGCCGCAACTCGAGAAAATCCAGGAAGTTCTCCCTTCCAGGCGAGATGAGGCCTATTTCCGATGAGGCGTCTGGAGACTAATGACACCTAACCTCTGGAACTTCGAAAGGGTCTTTCACAGCCTTGCTGCAACTCAAGAAGTTCACCGCCATACCCGTCTCCACTCGAGAGGAAGCACGATGGTCCCGCCCACATCCAGAGGAGCCCCGTTTCCCCCTCGTAGCTCGAGATGAGGGATCCCTTCCCTGATTTCAACGGGAAAGAATTCCCGGCGTTCCCATCGCATCTCAAGAGGAGGCACTCTCAACAGGAAAGGCGAGAGGAACTCCATGGTCGTACCACCATTCCAAGAGTCCCCCAGATGTCTCAGTCCATTCCAGAGGAACCTCTTTGCCCTGCACTGGCTCATCTTTCACGCCGAGGATCGACTCACACCACGGTGGCACGTGGGACAGCCCTTTGGGAAAGCCTCGAGGGAAAGCCTCGAGGGAAAAACACAGATCCTTTGATCCACGCGACGGGAAGGGTGACATTGCTGCTACAGCCTGGAGGGAAAGCGCACGTGCATGCCCCCACTCGAGACGAGGCTTGACTCAACTGGGGAGACTTCAGAAGTACCCCAAGATCCATGTTAGCCCCTGAGAGGAATTCTCGGTTCCGGCCCTGACTCCACACAAGGTTTTTGGCCCAGGTTTCGATGGGAGAGGAATCCCGAGAGGCCCCCTAGCAACTCGCATGGGGACTGGCCTTTCCTGAGGCCACCAGGGCGGGTCCCTGAGGTCCCCGTAGTAACTCGAGAACTCCTGCCGCAACTCGAGAAAATCCAGGAAGTTCTCCCTTCCAGGCGAGATGAGGCCTATTTCCTATGAGGCCTCTGGAGACTAATGACACCTAACGAAGGGAACTTCGAAAGGGCCTTTCACACCCTTGCTGCAACTCAAGAAGTTCACCGCCATACCAGTCTCCACTCGAAAGGAAGCACGATGGTCCCGCCCACATCCAGAGGAGCCCCGTTTCCCCCTCGTAGCTCGAGATGAGGGATCCTTTGCCTGCTTTCAACGGGAAAGAATTCCCGGCGTTCCCGTCGCATCTCAAAAGGAGGCACTCTCAACAGGAAAGGCGAGAGGAACTCCATGGTCGTACCACCATTCCAAGACTCCCCCAGATGTCTCAGTCCATTCCAGAGGAACCTCTTTGCCCTGCACTGGCTCATCTTTCACGCCGAGGATCGACTCACACCACGGTGGCACGTGGGACAGCCCTGTGGGAAAGCCTCGAGGGAAAGCCTCGAGGGAAAACCACAGATCCTTTGATTCACGCGAGGGGAAACGTGACATTACTGCTACAGCCTGGAGGGAAAGCGCACGTGCATGCCCCCACTCGAGACGAGGCCTGACTACCCTGGGGAGACTTCAGAAGTACCCCAGGATTCATGTCAGCCCCTGAGAGGAATCCTCAGTTCCGGCCCTGACTCCACAAAAGGATTTTGGCCCCGGTATCGACGGGAAAGGAATCCCGAGAGGCCCCCTAGCAACTCGCATGGGGACTGGCTTTTCCTGAGGCCACCAGGGCGGTTCCCTGATGTCCCCGTCGTAACTCGAGAACACCTGCCGCAACTCGAGAAATTCCAGGAAGTTCTCCCTTCCAGGCGAGATGAGGCCTATTTCCGATGAGGCGTCTGGAGACGAATGACACCTAACCTCTGGAACTTCGAAAGGATCTTTCACACCCTTGCAGCAACTCAAGAAGTTATCCGCCATTCCCGACTCCACTCGAGAGGAAGCCCGATGATCCCGTCCAAATCCAGAGGAGCCCCGTTTCCCCCTGGAAGCTCGAGATGAGGTATCCTTTCCCTGCTTTCAACGGGAAAGAATTCCCGGCGTTCCCGTCGCATCGCAAGAGGAGGCAATCTCAACAGGAAAGGCGAGAGGAACTCCATGGTCCTACCACCATTACAAGAGTCCCCAGATGTCTCAGTCCATTCCAGAGGAACCTCTTTGCCCTGCACTGGCTCATCTTTCACGCCGAGGATCGACTCACACCACGGTGGCACGTGGGACAGCCCTGTGGGAAAGCCTCGAGGGAAAGCCTCGAGGGAAAACCACAGATCGTTTGATCCAGGCGACGGCAAGAGTGACATTGCTGCTACAGCCTGGAAGGAAAGCGCAAGTTCATGCCCCCACTCGAGACGAGGCCTGACTCCCCTGGGGAGACTCCAGAAGTACCCAAAGATCCATGTCAGCCCCTGAGAGGAATCCTCGGTTCCGGCCCTGACTCCACACAAGGTTTTTGGCCCCGGTATCGACGGGAGAGGAATCCCGAGTGGCCCCCTAGCAACTCGCATGGGGACTGGCCTTTCCTGAGGCCACCAGGGCGGGTCCCTGAGGTCCCAATCGTAACTCGAGAACACCTGCCGCAACTCGAGAAAATCCAGGAAATTCTCCCTTCCAGGCGAGATGAGGCCTATTTCCGATGAGGCATCTGGAGAGTAATGACACGTAACCTCTGGAACTTCGAAAGGGTCTTTCACACCCTTGCTGCAACTTAAGAAGTTATCCGCCATACCCGTCTCCACTCGAGAGGAAGCACGATGGTCCCGCCCACATCCAGAGGAGACCCGTTTCCCCCTCGTAGCTCGAGATGAGGGATCCTTTCCCTGCTTTCAACGGGAAATAATTCCCGGCGTTCCCGTCGCATCTCAAGTGGAGGCACTCTCAACAGGAAAGGCGAGAGAAACTACATGGCCGTATCACCATTCCAAGAGTCCCCCAGATGTCTCATTCCATTCCAGAGGAACCTCATTGCCCTGCACTGGCTCATCTTTCACGGCGAGGTCGAATCACACCACAGTTACACGTGGGACAGCCCTGTGGGAAAGCTTCGAGGGAAAACCACAGATCCTTTGATCCACGCCTCAGGAAGCGTGACATTGCTGCAACAGCCTGGAAGGAAAGCACACGTGCATGCCCCCACTCGAGACGAGGCCTGACTCCCCTGTGGAGACTCCAGAAGTACCCAAAGATCCATGTCCGCCCCTGAGAGGAATCCTCGTTTCCGGCCCTGACTCTAGACAAGGTTTTTGGCCCCGGTATCGACGGGAGAGGAATCCCGAGAGGCCCCCTAGCACCTCGCATGGGGACTGGCCTTTCCTGAGGACACCAGGACGGGTCTCTGAGGTCCCCGTCGTTACTCGAGAACACCTGCCGCGACTCGAGAAAATCCAGGAAGTTCTCCCTTCCAGGCGAGATGAGGCCAATTTCCGATGAGGTGTCTGGAGACTAATGACACCTAACCTCTGGAACTTCGAAAGGGTCTTTCACACCCTTGCTGCAAGTCAAGAAGTTCACCGCCATACCCGTCTCCACTCGAGAGGAAGCACGATGGTCCCGCCCACATCCAGAGGAGCCCCGTTTCCCCCTCGTAGCTCGAGATGAGGAATCCTTTCCCTGCTTTCAACGGGAAAGAATTCCCGGCGTTCCCGTCGCATCTCAAGAGGAGGCACTCTCAACAGGAAAAGCGAGAGGAACTCCATGGTCGTACCACCATTCCAAGAGTCCCCCAGATGTCTCAGTCCATTCCAGAGGAACCTCTTTGCCCTGCACTGGCTCATCTTTCACGCCGAGGATCGACTCACACCACGGTGGCACGTGGGACAGCCCTGTGGAAAAGCCTCGAGGGAAAGCCTCGAGGGAAAACCACAGATCCGTTGATCCACGACACGTGAAGCGTGACATTGCTGCTACAGCCTGGAAGGAAAGCGCACGTGCATGCCCCCACTCGAGACGAGGCCTGACTCCCCTGGGGAGACTCCAGAAGTACCCAAAGATCCATGTCAGCCCCTGAGAGGAATCCTCGGTTCCGGCCCTGACTCCACACAAGGTTTTTGGCCCCGGTATCGACGGGAGAGGAATCCCGAGAGGCCCCCTAGCACCTCGCATGGGGACGGGCCTCTCCTGAGGCCACCAGGGCGTGTCCCTGTGGTCCCCGTCGTAACTCGAGAACACCTGCCGCAACTCGAGAAAATCCAGGAAGTTCTCCCTTCCAGGCGAGATGAGGCCAATTTCCGATGAGGTGTCTGGAGACTAATGACACCTAACCTCTGGAACTTCGAAAGGGTCTTTCACACCCTTGCTGCAACTCAAGAAGTTCACCGCCATACCCGTCTCCATTCGAGAGGAAGCACGATGGTCCCGCCTACATCCAGAGGAGCCCCGTTTCCCCCTCGGAGCTCGAGATGAGGGATCCTATCCCTGCTTTCAACGGAAAGAATTCCCGGCGTTCCCATCGCATCTCAAGAGGAGGCACTCTCAACAGGAAAGGCGAGAGGAACTCCATGGTCGTACCACCATTCCAAGAGTCCCCCAGATGTCTCAGTCCATTCCAGAGGAACCTCTATGCCCTGCACTGGCTCATCTTTCACGCCGAGGATCGACTCACACCACGGTGGCACGTGGGACAGCCCTGTGGGAAAGCCTCGAGGGAAAGCCTCGAGGGAAAACCACAGATCCTTTGATCCAAGCCACGGGAAGCGTGACATTGCTGCTACAGCCTGGAAGGAAAGCGCACGTGCATGCCCCCACTCGAGACGAGGCCTGACTCCCCTGGCGAGACTCCAGAAGTACCCAAAGATCCATGTCAGCCCCTGAGAGGAATCCTAGTTTCCAGCCCTGACTCCACACAAGGTTTTTGGCCCCGGTATCGACGGGAGAGGAATCCCGAGAGGCCCCCTAGGAACTCGCATGGGAACTGGCCTCTATTGAGGCCACCAGAGCGGGTCCCTGAGGTCCCCGTCGTAACTTGAGAACACCTGCCGCAACTCGAGAAAATCCAGGAAGTTCTCCTTTCCAGGCGAGATGAGGCCTATTTCCGATGAGGCGTCTGGAGACTAATGAAACCTAACCTCTGGAACTTCGAAAGGGTCTTTCACACCCTTGCTGCAAGTCAAAAAGTTCACCGCCATACCCGTCTCCACTCGAGAGGAAGCACGATGGTCCCGCCAACATCCAGAGGAGCCCCGTTTCCCCCTCGTAGCTCGAGATGAGGGATCCTTTCCCTGCTTTCAACGGGAAAGTATTCCCGGCGTTCCCGTCGCATCTCAAGAGGAGGCACTCTCAACAGGAAAGGCGAGAGGAACTCCATGGTCGTACCACCATTCCAAGAGTCTCCCAGATGTCTCAGTCCATTCCAGAGGAAGCTCTTTGCCCTGCACTGGCTCATCTTTCACGCCGAGGATCGACTCACACCACGGTGGCACGTGGGACAGCCCTGTGGGAAAGCCTCGAGGGAAAACCACAGATCCTTTGATCCACGCGACGGGAAGCGTGACATTGCTGCTACAGCCTGGAAGGAAAGCGCACGTGCATGCCCCCACTCGAGACGAGGCCTGTCTCCCCAGGGGAGACTCCAGAAGTACCCAAAGATCCATATCAGCCCCTGAGAGGAATCCTCGGTTCCGGCCCTGACTCCTCACAAGGTTTTTGGCCCCGGTATCGACGGGAGAGGAATCCCGAGAGGCCCCCTAGCACCTCGCATGGGGACTGGCCTCTCCTGAGGCCACCAGAGCGGGTCCCTGAGGTCCCCGTCGTAACTCGAGAGCACCTGCCGCAACTCGAGAAAATCCAGGAAGTTCTCCCTTCCAGGCGAGATGAGGCCTATTTCCGATGAGGCGTCTGGAGACTAATGACACCTAACCTCTGGAACTTCGAAAGGGTCTTTCACACCCTTGCTGGGACTCAAGAAGTTCACCGCCATACCCGTCTCCACTCGAGAGGAAGAACGTTGGTCCCGCCCACATCCAGAGAATCCCCGTTTCCCCCTCGTAGCTCGAGATGAGGGATCCTTTCCCTGCTTTCAACGGGAAAGAATTCCCGGCGTTCCCGTCGCATCTCAAGAGGAGGCACTCGCAACAGGAAAGGCGAGAGGAACTCCATGGTCGTACCACCATTCCAAGAGTCCCCCAGATGTCTCAGTCCATTCCAGAGGAACCTCTTTGCCCTGCACTGGCTCATCTTTCACGCCAAGGATCGACTCACACCACGGTGGCACGTGGGACAGCCCTGTGGGAAAGCCTCGAGGGAAAGCCTCGAGGGAAAACCACAGATCCTTTGATCCAAGCCACGGGAAGCGTGACATTGCTGCTACAGCCTGGAAGGAAAGCACACGTGCATGCCCCCACACTAGACGAGGCCTGAGTCCCCTGGGGAGACCCCAGAAGTACCCAAAGATCCATGTCAGCCCCTGAGAGGAATTCTAGGTTCCAGCCCTGACTCCACTCAAGGTTTTTGGCCCCGGTATCTTCGGGAGAGGAATCCCGAGAGGCCCCTAGCACCTCGCATGGGGACTGGCCTCTCCTGAGGCCACCAGAGCGGGTCCCTGAGGTCCCCGTCGTAACTCGAGAACACCTGCCGAAACTCGAGAAAATCCAGGAAGTTCTCCCTTCCAGGCGAGATGAGGCCTATTTCCGATGAGGCGTCTGGAGACTAATGACACCTAACCTCTTGAACTTCGAAATGGTCTTTCACACCCTTGCTGCAAGTCAAGAAGTTCACCGCCATACCCGTCTCCACTCGAGAGGAAGCACGATGGTCCCGCCCACATCCAGAGGAGCCCCGTTTCACCCTCGTAGCTCGAGATGAGGAATCCTTTCCCTGCTTTCAACGGGAAAGTATTCCCGGCGTTCCCGTCGCATCTCAAGAGGAGGCACTCTCAACAGGAAAGGCGAGAGGAACTCCATGGTCGTACCACCATTCCAAGAGTCCCCCAGATGTCTCAGTCCATTCCAGAGGAAGCTCTTTGCCCTGCACTGGCTCATCTTTCACGCCGAGGATCGACTCACACCACGGTGGCACGTGGGACAGCCCTGTGGGAAAGCCTCGAGGGAAAGCCTCGAGAGAAAACCACAGATCCTTTGATCCACGCGACGGGAAGCGTGACATTGCTGCTACAGCCTGGAAGGAAAGCGCACGTGCATGCCCCCACTCGAGACGAGGCCTGTCTCCCCTGGGGAGACTCCAGAAGTTCCCAAAGATCCATATCAGCCCCTGAGAGGAATCCTCGGTTCCGGCCCTGACTCCTCACAAGGTTTTTGGCAACGGTATCGACGGGAGAGGAATCCCGAGAGGCCCACTGGCAACTCGCATGGGGACTGGCCTCCCCTGAGGCCACCAGGACGGGTCCCTGAGGTCCCCGTCGTAACTCGAGAGCACCTGCCGCAACTCGAGAAAATCCAGGAAGTACTCCCTTCCAGGCGAGATGAGGCCTATTTCCGATGAGGCGTCTGGAGACTAATGACACCTAACCTCTGGAACTTCGAAAGGGTCTTCACACCCTTGCTGCGACTCAAGAAGTTCACCGCCATACCCGTCTCCACTCGAGAGGAAGCCCGATGGTCCCGCCCACATCCAGAGGATCCCCGTTTCCCCCTCGTAGCTCGAGATGAGGTATCCTTTCCCTGCTTTCAACGGGAAAGAATTCCCGGCGTTCCCGTCGCATCTCAAGAGGAGGCACTCTCAACAGGAAAGGCGAGAGGAACTCCATGGTCGTACCACCATTCCAAGAGTCCCCCAGATGTCTCAGTCCATTCCAGAGGAACCTCTTTGCCCTGCACTGGCTCATCTTTCACGCCGAGGATCGACTCACACCACGGTGGCACGTGGGACAGCCCTGTGGGAAAGCCTCGAGGGAAAGCCTCGATGGAAAAACACAGATCCTTTGATCCAAGCCACGGGAAGCGTGACATTGCTGCTACAGCCTGGAAGGAAAGCGCACGTGCATGCCCCCACTCGAGACGAGGCCTGAGTCCCCTGGGGAGACCCCAGAAGTACCCAAAGATCCATGTCAGCCCATGAGAGGAATTATAGGTTCCAGCCCTGACTCCACTCAAGGTTTTTGGCCCCGGTATCTTCGGGAGAGGAATCCCGAGAGGCCCCTAGCACCTCGCATGGGGACTGTCCTCTCCTGAGGCCACCAGAGCGGGTCCCTGAGGTCCCCGTCGTAACTCGAGAACACCTGCCGAAACTCGAGAAAATCCAGGAAGTTCTCCCTTCCAGGCGAGATGAGGCCTATTTCCGATGAGGCGTCTGGAGACTAATGACACCTAACCTCTTGAACTTCGAAAGGGTCTTTCACACCCTTGCTGCAAGTCAAGAAGTTCACCGCCATACCCGTCTCCACTCGAGAGGAAGCACGATGGTCCCGCCCACATCCAGAGGAGCCCCGTTTCCCCCTCGTAGCTCGAGATGAGGGATCCTTTCCCTGCTTTCAACGGGAAAGTATTCCCGGCGTTCCCGTCGCATCTCAAGAGGAGGCACTCTCAACAGGAAAGGCGAGAGGAACTCCATGGTCGTACCACCATTCCAAGAGTCCGCCAGATGTCTCAGTCCATTCCCGAGGAACCTCTTTGCCCTGCACTGGCTCATCTTTCACGCCGAGGATCGACTCACACCACGGTGGCACGTGGGAAAGCCCTGTGGGAAAGCCTCGAGGGAAAGCCTCGAGGGAAAACCACAGATCGTTTGATCCAGGCGACGGGAAGCGTGACATTGCTGCTACAGCCTGGAAGGAAAGCGCAAGTGCATGCCCCCACTCGAGACGAGGCCTGACTCCCCTGGGGAGACTCCAGAAGTACCCAAAGATCCATGTCAGCCCCTGAGAGGAATCCTCGGTTCCGGCCCTGACTCCACACAAGGTTTTTGGCCCCGGTATCGACGGGAGAGGAATCCCGAGTGGCCCCCTAGCAACTCGCATGGGGACTGGCCTTTCCTGAGGCCACCAGGGCGGGTCCCTGAGGTCCCCGTCGTAACTCGAGAACACCTGCCGCAACTCGAGAAAATCCAGGAAGTTCTCCCTTCCAGGCGAGATGAGGCCTATTTCCGATGAGGCGTCTGGAGACGAATGACACCTAACCTCTGGAACTTCGAAAGGGTCTTTCACATCCTTGCAGCAACTCAAGAAGTTCTCCGCCATACCCGACTCCACTCGAGAGGAAGCACGATGATCCCGTCCAAATCCAGAGGAGCCCCGTTTCCCCCTGGAAGCTCGAGATGAGGGATCCTTTCCCTGCTTTCAACGGGAAAGAATTCCCGGCGTTCCCGTCGCATCGCAAGAGGAGGCACTCTCAACAGGAAAGGCGAGAGGAACTCCATGATCCTACCACCATTACAAGAGTCCCCAGATGTCTCAGTCCATTCCAGAGGTACCTCTTTGCCCGGCAATGGCTCATCTTTCACGCCGAGGATCGACTCACACCACGGTGGCACGTGGGACAGCCCTGTGGGAAAGCCTCGAGGGAAAGCCTCGAGGGAAAACCACACATCCTTTGATCCACGCGACGGGAAGAGTGACATTGCTGCTACAGCCTGGAAGGAAAGCGCACGTGCATGCCCCCACTCGAGACGAGGCCTGACTCCCCTGGGGAGACTCCAGAAGTACCCAAAGATCCATGTCAGCCCCTGAGAGGAATCCTCGGTTCCGGCCCTGACTCCACACAAGGTTTTTGGCCCCAGTATCGACGGGAGAGGAATCCCGAGAGGCCCCCTAGCAACTCGCATGGGGTCTGGCCTTTCCTGACGCCACCAGGGCGGGTCCCTGAGGTCCCCGTCGTAACTCGAGAACACCTGCCACAACTCGAGAAAATCCAGGAAGTTCTCCCTTCCAGGCGAGATGAGGCCTATTTCCGATGAGGCGTCTGGAGACTAATGACACCTAACCTCTGGAACTTCGAAAGGGTCTTTCACACCCTTGATGCAACTCAAGAAGTTCACCGCCATACCCGTCTCCACTCGAGAGGAAGCACGATGGTCCCGCCCACATCCAGAGGAGCGCCGCTTCCCCCTCATAGCTCGAGATGACGGATCCTTTCCCTGCTTTCAACGGGAAAGAATTCCCGGCGTTCCCGTCGCATCTCAAGAGGAGGCACTCTCAACAGGAAAGGCGAGAGGAACTCAATGGTCGTACCACCATTCCAAGAGTCCCCGAGATGTCTCAGTCCATTCCAGAGGAACCTCTTTGCCCTGCACTGGCTCATCTTTCACGCCGAGGATCGACTCACACCACGGTGGCACGTGGGACAGCCCTGTGGAAAAGCCTCGAGGGAAAGCCTCGAGGGAAAACCACAGATCCTTTGATCCACGCCACGGGAAGCGTGACATTGCTGCTACAGCCTGGAAGGAAAGCGCACGTGCATGCCCCCACTCGAGACGAGGCCTGACTCCCCTGGGGAGACTCCAGAAGTACCCAAAGTTCCATGTCCGCCCCTGAGAGGAATCCTCGGTTCCGGCCCTGACTCCACACAAGGTTTTTGGCCCCGGTATCGACGGGAGAGGAATCCCGAGAGGCCCCCTAGCACCTCGCATGGGGACTGGCCTTTCCTGAGGCCACCAGGGCGGGTCCCTGAGGTCCCCGTTGTAACTCGAGAACACCTGCCGCAACTCGAGAAAATCCAGGAAGTTCTCCCTTCCAGGCGAGATGAGGCCTATTTCCGATGAGGCGTCTGGAGACTAATGACACCTAACCTCTGGAACTTCGAAAGGGTCTTTCACACCCTTGCTGCAACTCAAGAAGTTCACCGCCATACCCGTCTCCACTCGAGAGGAAACACGATGGTCCCGCCCACATCCAGAGGAGCCCCGTTTCCCCCTCGGAGCTCGAGATGAGGGATCCTTTCCCTGCTTTCAACGGGAAAGAATTCCCGGCGTTCCCATCGCATCTCAAGAGGAGGCACTCTCAACAGGAAAGGCGAGAGGAACTCCATGGTCGTACCACCATTCCAAGAGTCCCCCAGATGTCTCAGTCCATTCCAGAGGAACCTCTTTGCCCTGCACTGGCTCATCTTTCACGCCGAGGATCGACTCACACCACGGTGGCACGTGGGACAGCCCTGTGGGAAAGCCTCGAGGGAAAGCCTCGAGGGAAAACCACAGATCGTTTGATCCAGGCGACGGCAAGAGTGACATTGCTGCTACAGTCTGGAAGGAAAGCGCAAGTGCATGCCGCCACTCGAGACGTGGCCTGACTCCCCTGGGGAGACTCCAGAAGTACCCAAAGATCCATGTCAGCCCCTGAGAGGAATCCTCGGTTCCGGCCCTGACTCCACACAAGGTTTTTGGCCCCGGTATCGACGGGAGAGGAATCCCGAGTGGCCCCCTAGCAACTCGCATGGGGACTGGCCTTTCCTGAGGCCACCAGGGCGGGTCCCTGAGGTCCCAATCGTAACTCGAGAACACCTGCCGCAACTCGAGAAAATCCAGGAAATTCTCCCTTCCAGGCGAGATGAGGCCTATTTCTGATGAGGCATCTGGAGAGTAATGACACGTAACCTCTGGAACTTCGAAAGGGTCTTTCACACCCTTGCTGCAACTTAAGAAGTTATCCGCCATACCCGTCTCCACTCGAGAGGAAGCACGATGGTCCCGCCCACATCCAGAGGAGACCCGTTTCCCCCTCGTAGCTCGAGATGAGGGATCCTTTCCCTGCTTTCAACGGGAAATAATTCCCGGCGTTCCCGTCGCATCTCAAGTGGAGGCACTCTCAACAGGAAAGGCGAGAGAAACTACATGGCCGTATCACCATTCCAAGAGTCCCCCAGATGTCTCATTCCATTCCAGGGGAACCTCATTGCCCTGCACTGGCTCATCTTTCACGGCGAGGTCGAATCACACCACAGTTACACGTGGGACAGCCCTGTGGGAAAGCTTCGAGGGAAAACCACCGATCCTTTGATACACGCCACGGGAAGCGTGACATTGCTGCAACAGCCTGGAAGGAAAGCACACGTGCATGCCCCCACTCGAGACCAGGCCTGACTCCCCTGTGGAGACTCCAGAAGTACCCAAAGATCCATGTCAGACCATGAGAGGAATCCTCGGTTCCGGCCCTGACTCCACACAAGGTTTTTGGCCCCGGTATCGACGGGAGAGGAATCCCGAGAGGCCCCCTAGCAACTCGCATGGGGACTGGCCTTTCCTGAGGACACCAGGACGGGTCCCTGAGGTCCCTGTCGTTACTCGAGAACACCTGCCGCGACTCGAGAAAATCCAGGAAGTTCTCTCTTCCAGGCGAGATGAGGACTATTTCCGATGAGGCTTCTGCAGACGAATGACACCTAACCTCTGGAACTTCGAAAGGGTCTTTCACACACTCGTTGCAACTCAAGAAGTTCACCGCCATACCCGTCTCCACTCGAGAGGAAGCACGATGGTCCCGCCCACATCCAGAGGAGCCCCGTTTCCCCCTCGTAGCTCTAGATGAGGGATCCTTTCCCTGCTTTCAATGGGAAAGAATTCCCGGTATTCCCGTCGCATCTCAAGAGGAGGCACTCTCAACAGGAAAGGCTAGAGGAACTCCATGGTCGTATCACCATTCCAAGAGTCCCCGAGATGTCTCAGTCCATTCCAGAGGAACCTCTTTGCCCTGCACTGGCTCATCTTTCACGCCGAGGATCGACTCACACCACGGTGGCACGTGGGACAGCCCTGTGGGAAAGCCTCGAGGGAAAGCCTCGAGGGAAAACGACAGATCCTTTGATCCACGCCACGGGAAGCGTGATATTGCTGCTACAGCCTGGAAGGAAAGCGCACGTGCATGCCCCCACTCGAGACGAGGCCTGACTCCCCAGGGGAGACTCCAGAAGTACCCAAAGATCCATGTCAGCCCCTGAGAGGAATCCTCGGTTCCGGCCCTGTCTCCACACAAGGTTTTTGGCCCCGGTATCGACGGGACAGGAATCCCGAGAGGACCCCTAGCAGCTCGCATGGGGACTGGCCGTTCCTGAGGCCACCAGGGCGGGTCCCTGAGGTCCCCGTCGTCACTCGAGAACACCTGCCGCAACTCGAGAAAATCCAGGAAGTTCTCCCTTCCAGGCGAGATGAGGCCTATTTCCGATGAGGCTTCTGGAGACTAATGACTCCTAACCTCTGGAACTTCGAAAGGGTCTTTCACAACGTTGCTGCAACTCAAGAAGTTCACCGAGATACCCGTCTCCACTCGAGAGGAAGCACGATGGTCCCGCCCACATCCAGAGGAGCCCCGTTTCCCCCTCGTAGCTCGAGATGAGGGATCCTTTCCCTGCTTTCAACGGGAAAGAAATCCCGGCGTTCCCGTCGCATCTCAAGAGGAGGCACTCTCAACAGGAAAGGCGAGAGGAACTCCATGGTCGTACCACCATTCCAAGAGGCCCCCAGATGTCTCAGTCCATTCCAGAGGAACCTCTTTGCCCTGCACTGGCTCATCTTTCACGCCGAGGATCGACTCCCACCACGGTGGCACGTGGGACAGCCCTGTGGGAAAGCCTCGAGGGAAAGCATCGAGGGAAAACCACAGATCCTTTGATCCACGTCACGGGAAGCGTGACATTGCTGCTACAGCCTGGAAGGAAAGCGCACGTGCATGCCCCCACTCGAGACGAGGCCTGACTCCCCTGGGGAGACTCCAGAAGTACCCAAAGACCCATGTCAGCCCCTGAGAGGAATCCTCGGTTCCGGCCCTGACTCCACACAAGGTTTTTGTCCCCGGTATCGACGGGAGAGGAATCCCGAGAGGCCCCCTAGCAACTCGCATGGGGACTGGCCTCTCCTGAGGCCACCAGGGCGGGTCCCTGAGGTCCCTGTCGTAACTCGAGAACACCTGCCGCAACTCGAGAAAATCCAGGAAGTTCTCCCTTCCAGGCGAGATGAGGCCTATTTCCGATGAGGCGTCTGGAGACTAATGACACCTAACCTCTGGAACTTCGAAAGGGTCTTTCACACCCTTGATGCAACTCAAGAAGTTCACCGCCATACCCGTCTCCACTCGAGAGGAAGCACGATGGTCCCGCCCACATCCAGAGGAGCGCCGCTTCCCCCTCATAGCTCGAGATGACGGATCCTTTCCCTGCTTTCAACGGGAAAGAATTCCCGGCGTTCCCGTCGCATCTCAAGAGGAGGCACTCTCAACAGGAAAGGCGAGAGGAACTCAAAGGTCGTACCACCATTCCAAGAGTCCCCGAGATGTCTCAGTCCATTCCAGAGGAACCTCTTTGCCCTGCACTGGCTCATCTTTCACGCCGAGGATCGACTCACACCACGGTGGCACGTGGGACAGCCCTGTGGAAAAGCCTCGAGGGAAAGCCTCGAGGGAAAACCACAGATCCTTTGATCCACGCCACGGGAAGCGTGATATTGCTGC
This sequence comes from Capricornis sumatraensis, assembly GCF_032405125.1. Classification (NCBI taxonomy): domain Eukaryota; kingdom Metazoa; phylum Chordata; class Mammalia; order Artiodactyla; family Bovidae; genus Capricornis; species Capricornis sumatraensis. Next base: position 2,460,471 of record NW_027184629.1, read on the forward strand.
TACAGCCTGGAAGGAAAACGCACGTGCATGCCCCCACTCGAGACGAGGCCTGACTCCCCTGGGGAGACTCCAGAAGTCCCCAAAGATCCATGTCAGCCCCTGAGAGGAATCCTCGGTTCCGGCCCTGACTCCACACGAGGTTTTTGGCCCCGGTATCGACGGGAGAGGAATCCCGAGAGGCCCCCTAGCAACTCGCATGGGGACTGGCCTTTCCTGAGGCCACCAGGGCGGGTCCCTGAGGTCCCCGTCGTAACTCGAGAACACCTGCCGCAACTCGAGAAAATCCAGGAAGTTCTCCCTTCCAGGCGAGATGAGGCCTATTTCCGATGAGGCGTCTGGAGACTAATGACACCTAACCTCTGGAACTTCGAAAGGGTCGTTCACACCCTTGCTGCAACTCAAGAAGTTCACCGCCATACCCGTCTCCACTCGAGAGGAAGCACGATGGTCCCGCCCACATCCAGAGGAGCCCCGTTTCCCACTCGTAGCTCGAGATGAGGGATCCTTTCCCTGCTTTCAATGGAAAAGAATTCCCGGCGTTCCCGTCGCATCTCAAGAGGAGGCACTCTCAACAGGAAAGGCGAGAGGAACTCCATGGTCGTACCACCATTCCAAGAGTCCCCCAGATGTCTCAGTCCATTCCAGAGGAACCTCTTTGCCCTGCACTGGCTCATCTTTCACGCCGAGGATCGACTCACACCACGGTGGCACGTGGGACAGCCCTGTGGGAAAGCCTCGAGGGAAAGCCTCGAGGGAAAACCATAGATCCTTTGATCCTCGGGACGGGAAGCGTGACATTGCTGCAACAGCCTGGAAGGAAAGCGCACGTGCATGCCCCCACTCGAGACGAGGCCTGACTCCCCTGGGGAGACTCCAGAAGTACCCAAAGATCCATGTCAGCCCCTGAGAGGAATCCTCGGTTCCGGCCCTGACTCCACACAAGGTTTTTGGCCCCGGTATCGACGGGAGAGGAATCCCGAGAGGCCCCCTAGCACCTCGCATGGGGACTGGCCTCTCCTGAGGCCACCAGGGCGGGTCCCTGAGGTCCCCTTCGTAACTCGAGAACACCTGCCGCAACTCGAGAAAATCCAGGAAGTTCTCCCTTCCAGGCGAGATGAGGCCTATTTCCGATGAGGCGTCTGGAGACTAATGACACCTAACCTCTGGAACTTCGAAAGGGTCTTTCACACCCTTGCTGCAACTCAAGAAGTTCACCGCCATACCCGTCTCCACTCGAGAGGAAGCACGATAGTCCCGCCCACATCCAGAGGAGCCCCGTTTCCCCCTCGTAGCTCAAGATGAGGTATCCTTTCCCTGCTTTCAACGGGAAAGAATTCCCTTCGTTCCCGTCGCATCTCAAGAGGAGGCTCTCTCAACAGGAAAAGCGAGAGGAACTCCATGGTCGTACCACCATTCCAAGAGTCCCCCAGATGTCTCAGTCCATTCCAGAGGAACCTCTTTGCCCTGCACTGCCTCATCTTTCACGCCGAGGATCGACTCACACCACGGTGGCACGTGGGACAGCCCTGTGGGAAAGCCTCGAGGGAAAGCCTCGAGGGAAAACCACAGATCCTTTGATCCACGCCACGGGAAGCGTGACATTGCTGCTACAGCCTGGAAGGAAAGCGCACGTGCATGCCCCCACTCGAGACGAGGCCTGACTCCCCTGGGGAGACTCCAGAAGTACCCAAAGATCCATCTCAGCCCCTGAGAGGAATCCTCGGTTCCGGCCCTGACTCCACACAAGGTTTTTGGCCCCGGTATCGACGGGAGAGGAATCCCGAGAGGCCCCCTAGCACCTCGCATGGGGACTGGCCTCTCCTGAGGCCACCAGGGCGTGTCCCTGAGGTCCCCGTCGTAACTCGAGAACACCTGCCGCAACTCAAGAAAATCCAGGAAGTTCTCCCTTCCAGGCGAGATGAGGCCTATTTCCGATGAGGCGTCTGGAGACTAATGACACCTAACCTCTGGAACTTCGAAAGGGTCTTTCACACCCTTGCTGCAACTCAAGAAGTTCACCGCCATACCCGTCTCCACTCGAGAGGAAGCACGATGGTCCCGCCCACATCCAGAGGAGCCCTGTTTCCGCCTCGGAGCTCGAGATGAGGGATCCTTTCCCTGCTTTCAACGGAAAGAATTCCCGGCATTCCCATCACATCTCAAGAGGAGGCACTCTCAACAGGAAATGCGAGAGGAACTCCATGGTGTACCACCATTCCAAGAGTCCCCCAGATGTCTCAGTCCATTCCAGAGGAACCTCTTTGCCCTGCACTGGCTCATCTTTCACGCCGAGGATCGACTCACACCACGGTGGCACGTGGGACAGCCCTGTGGGAAAGCCTCGAGGGAAAGCCTCGAGAGAAAACCTCAGATCCTTTGATCCACGCGACGGGAAGCGTGACATTGCTGCTACAGCCTGGAAGGAAAGTGCACGTGCATGCCCCCACTCGAGACGAGGCCTGACTCCCCTGGGGAGACTCCAGAAGTACCCAAAGATCCATGTCAGCCCCTGAGAGGAATCCTCGGTTCCGGCCCTGACTCCACACAAGGTTTTTGGCCCCGGTATCGACGGGAGAGGAATCCCGAGAGGCCCCCTAGCAAATCGCATGGGGACTGGCCTCTCCTGAGGCCACCCGGGCGGGTCCCTGAGGTCCCCGTCGTAACTCGAGAACACCTGCCGCAACTCAAGAAAATCCAGGAAGTTCTCCCTTCCAGGCGAGATGAGGCCTATTTCCGATGAGGTGTCTGGAGACTAATGACACCTAACCTCTGGAACTTCGAAAGGGTCTTTCACACCCTTGCTGCAACTCAAGAAGTTCACCGCCATACCCGTCTCCACTCGAGAGGAAGCACGATGGTCCCGCCCACATCCAGAGGAGCCCCGTTTCCGCCTCGGAGCTCGAGATGAGGGATCCTTTCCCTGCTTTCAACGGAAAGAATTCCCGGCATTCCCATCACATCTCAAGAGGAGGCACTATCAACAGGAAATGCGAGAGGAACTCCATGGTGTACCACCATTCCAAGAGTCCCCCAGATGTCTCAGTCCATTCCAGAGGAACCTCTTTGCCCTGCACTGGCTCATCTTTCACGCCGAGGATCGACTCACACCACGGTGGCACGTGGGACAGCCCTGTGGGAAAGCCTCGAGGGAAAGCCTCGAGGGAAAACCTCAGATCCTTTGATCCACGCGACGGGAAGCGTGACATTGCTGCTACAGCCTGGAAGGAAAGTGCACGTGCATGCCCCCACTCGAGACGAGGCCTGACTCCCCTGGGGAGACTCCAGAAGTACCCAAAGATCCATGTCAGCCCCTGAGAGGAATCCTCGGTTCCGGCCCTGACTCCACACAAGGTTTTTGGCCCCGGTATCGACGGGAGAGGAATCCCGAGAGGCCCCCTAGCAACTCGCATGGGGACTGGCCTCTCCTGAGGCCACCCGGGCGGGTCCCTCAGGTCCCCGTCATAACTCGAGAACACCCGCCATAACTCGAGAAAATCCAGGAAGTTCTCCCTTCCAGGCGAGATGAAGACTATTTCCGATGAGGCGTCTGGAGACTAATGACACCTAACCTCTGGTACTTCGAAAGGGTCTTTCACACCCTTGCTGCAACTCAAGAAATTCACCGCCATACCCGTCTCCACTCGAGAGGAAGCACGATGGTCCCGCCCACATCCAGAGGAGCCCCGTTTCCCCCTCGGAGCTCGAGATGAGGGATCCTTTCCCTGCTTTCAACGGGAAAGAATTCCCGGCGTTCCCGTCGCATCTCAAGAGGAGGCACTCTCAACAGGAAAGGCGAGAGGAACTCCATGGTCGTACCACCATTCCAAGAGTCCCCCAGATGTCTCAGTCCATTCCAGAGGAACCTCTTTGCCCTGCACTGGCTCATCTTTCACGCCGAGGATCGACTCACACCACGGTGGCACGTGGGACAGCCCTGTGGGAAAGCCTCGAGGGAAAGCCTCGAGGGAAAACCACAGATCCTTTGAACCAAGCCACGGGAAGCGTGACATTGCTGCTACAGCCTGGAAGGAAACCACACGTGCATGCCCCCACTCGAGACGAGGCCTGACTCCCCTGGGGAGACTCCAGAAGTACCCAAAGATCCATGTCAGCCCCTGAGAGGAATCCTCGGTTCCAGCCCTGACTCCACACAAGGTTTTTGGCCCCGGTATCGTCGGGAGAGGAATCCCGAGAGGCCCCCTAGCACCTCGCATGGGGACTGGCCTCTCCTGAGGCCACCAGGGCGGGTCCCTGAGGTCCCCTTCGTAACTCGAGAACACCTGCCGCAACTCGAGAAAATCCAGGAAGTTCTCCCTTCCAGGTGAGATGAGGCCTATTTCCGATGAGGCGTCTGGAGACTAATGACACCTAACCTCTGGAACTTCGAAAGGGTCTTTCACACCCTTGCTGCAACTCAAGAAGTTCACCGCCATACCCGTCTCCACTCGAGAGGAAGCACGATAGTCCCGCCCACATCCAGAGGAGCCCCGTTTCCCCCTCGTAGCTCGAGATGAGGGATCCTTTCCCTGCTTTCAACGGGAAAGAATTCCCGGCGTTCCCGTCGCATCTCAAGAGGAGGCACTCTCAACAGGAAAAGCGAGAGGAACTCCATGGTCGTACCACCATTCCAAGAGTCCCCCAGATGTCTCAGTCCATTCCAGAGGAACCTCTTTGCCCTGCACTGGCTCATCTTTCACGCCGAGGATCGACTCACACCACGGTGGCACGTGGGACAGCCCTGTGGGAAAGCCTCGAGGGAAAGCCTCGAGGGAAAACCACAGATCCTTTGATCCACGCCACGGGAAGCGTGACATTGCTGCTACAGCCTGGAAGGAAAGCGCACGTGCATGCCCCCACTCGAGACGAGGCCTGACTCCCCTGGGGAGACTCCAGAAGTACCCAAAGATCCATGTCAGCCCCTGAGAGGAATCCTCGGTTCCGGCCCTGACTCCACACAAGGTTTTTGGCCCCGGTATCGACGGGAGAGGAATCCCGAGAGGCCCCCTAGCACCTCGCATGGGGACTGGCCTTTCCTGAGGCCACCAGGGCGGGTCCCTGAGGTCCCCGTCGTAACTCGAGAACACCTGCCGCAACTCGAGAAAATCCAGGAAGTTCTCCCTTCCAGGCGAGATGAGGCCTATTTCCGATGAGGCGTCTGGAGACTAATGACACCTAACCTCTGGAACTTCGATAGGGTCTTTCACAGCCTTGCTGCAACTCAGGAAGTTCACCACCATACCCTGCCGGAAGCCAGTGTGAGGAATCCCGCCCGTGACAAGGTCATGAGGAAGGAAGCTGACATACGCAAGGCGTGCTCAGACTTCAGGGACCCCTCTGGATATTCCTAAGCATGTACCCCAGCAAAAATCTGCTGGCTTTTGTGCTCTGCTTTTCCACTTTTCTGATATTCTCTGGAAAAAAGTCAATTCAGGGTTTTAGTCTTCTGCATTTGAAAGGGATGTTTCAGTTTAACCCCTCTGATAGCTCTCTAGTCTGCCTAACAGGTTCCCCAGACCTCTTACAGCTTGTGAATTGCTTACAGCCCCCCAACCGCGAGAGGCACAAAGCTTACAGCTTGTGAATTGCTTACAGCCCCCCAACCGCGGGAGGCACAAAGCTTAAAAGCATCTTAAAGATACAGAGCCTTTTCTAAAGAGTTAAAAATTATATTGGTAGAGGGTTTTCACTGTTGACTCAAGGATTGCTGCCAGACCTCCTTATTCTTTATCTTTTAGGCACCTGGAAGGATGTTAATGTAAGTAGGATGTAGAAAAAGATACATAGTAGTTTTGATGTTAGCAACACTAGACTTTTGAGTTAATTGCTTCTCTTTTGCTATAAATCACTGCACTCCCTCTACTTGTTATAAGTTGCTGTATCCTTGCTGTCTAAGAATGTAACTTTCTTTAGTGCTTTCCGAGAGTGGCACCAGACCTTGGGAAGATCAACACAAATAAGTCTTGTGGTTGACAAACCCTTATCAGAAAAAAGGCTGTAAAATGTTAATTGGCCCTTTTGGTTGGAAGATGATGTAAATTACCTAAGACTTGTGTATACAATTAGGTATGCAGAGAGAAAAGCCTGGTTTTGATAAGAGTCTGGACTGCTAACGCTGCATAACTTTGTGTTACCCATTGATCTCCATGTTTTATCAAAAGTATAAAAGGCCTTCTGAACAATAAAGGACGGGACCAGATTCTCAGACCAGTTTCTTGGACTAGTCTCGGCCTGGTTTCTTGGGAATCTGGCTCCCCCCCTGTCTCTCTCTCTCTCTCTTTTTCTCTCCCTTTTCTTCCCTCTGCTCTTTACTTTAATTTCAGGCTGAATTTCCATCTGGGGCGCGGAGGCTCGCCAGGTCTACTTATTTGCCCTGGTTATTAAGATCCGCGAGAAAGGGAGCTTAAGGCGAGGCACCCTTAGATATTCAAGCGGGCACCGGTGGCCCAACGTAGATGGTGCAAATTCCTTGTCTGGAATTTTATTGGTCTTCCGCGTAAACCAAGCTATTCAGCCCTCTTTCTCCACTTAATCTTCCTACTGCACTACAGTTTCTTAATCTAATCTTATATTAATAAATAAACAAGTCTTTCCACGCCAACGCCGTCCACCCTTCGAATTCCCTGGATCCACCGGGGCTGGACCCCGGCAAGTGGCGCCCGGAACAGGCTATTCGAAGGTAGGTTCCTCGGAGCAAAAGCTCCCCCCGGAGCACTCTCTGTAGCTCCCCCCGGAGCACTCTCTGTTGCTCCCCCCGGAGCACTCTCTGTTGCTCCCCCCCGGAGTGACTTAATCACTCCCCCCGGAGTACTTTCGGGTACTCCCCCAGTGTTGAGTGTTCGGGACGGCTAGGACCCCACTCAGGGTGCCGCGGACCCCCCTGTAGGATAGACAGGGTGAGGAGGAGTGGGAAGTGTTCAAGGGTTTAAGAGAAACCTGGTGCTCTAGAGGTTGAAAAGAAACCTGCTATCTTAGGGTTGAAAACAAAACCCCCCTCGCCAAAGGTAAAACCTTTTTGTTGAGGTAGACTTTTCTATAAGACTTAATTTTCTGACATGGGTAACAGTGAATCAAAAGAAAGACAGCTTTTTACAGGAGTAATCTTGCAGTTACTAACTAAACGAGGAATTAAAGTTAAAAAATCCAATATTCATTCATTTTTTTCCTTTGTACAAGAACAGTGTCCCTGGTTTCCAGAAGAAGGCACTGTTAACTTAGACACCTGGGAGAGAGTAGGAAAACAACTAAAAACTTACCATGCTGAACATGGCTCACAAAAGGTGCCTACTGACGCCTTTTCCTTATGGAATATAATTAGGGACGCTCTAGACCCTGCCCCTGAATCTGAAAAGGTACATCTTAAAGAGGAAAGTGCAGAGAAAAAGGTATCTATCGAAGAGGAGAGTGATGAAAAGGAGGCTACACCTAACTATCGGCAGTTGAGTCAAATGATAGCTGCAATGACTGCCCAAGAAAAGGTAATAGATAGAGATGACAAAAAAGAGCAGCTTTCAGATGAGGAAGATTTGGAAGAGGAAGTAAGTCAAGATCATTCTGATGAGGACTGGTCTTTATTAAATAAAGATGCTCCAAGGAGTTTAAGAGAAACTTCTCCAATTAGATTATCTGCTCCAAAGAGCTTAATAAAAACTTCCCCAACCAGACCACCTGCTTCCACAAATTCAAGAGAAATTTCCTTAATTAAGCCTTCTGCTTCCAGAGGCTCAAGACAAATGTCCCCCATCAGATTATATGCACCTGAGAGTTTAAGGCCAGATTCCCCAGATAAAACATCCGTAAGACCTAAACACAGAACGGATAAAAAATTCCCAAAGTACGAAGAAAGTGACATAGGACACCCCTTGCCCCCCCCTCCCTATAAGGGTGAGGGGCCTCCACTAGAAGCTCCCCGAAGAAGAGTTTTCTCTAGCCCAGATGATGAACTTGATCCCCACCTTGAGGCTTGTTTCCCCATAATATTTGGTGGAAGTGGTGGGAGAACAGCCCCCCACTGGGAACCCATTCCAATGAAAATGATTAAAGAACTCAAACAGGCTTGTGCTTTGTATGGGCCTAAAGCCCCGTACACTGTATCATTGGTGGAAGCTTTAGCGGGCAGATGGATGACACCCCATGACTGGAAGACAGTCGCTAAAGCTTGTCTGTCTGGAGGTCAATATGTACTTTGGAGAACTGAATATGAAGATCTAGCCCAAAAGCAGGCTGATGCTAACCAAAAATATGGCCCAAGATATATTATAAAAAATATGTTGGCAGGGACTAATGATTTTGGAACACTTAGAGATCAAATGGGATTAGATAAAACCACTTTAGATCAAGTAACCGCCTGCGCCCTTGGGGCTTGGCGTTTGTTGCCTGAAGGGAAAGAATCTACCTCTTCCTTCTCAAATGTTAAACAAAAACCAGAAGAGCCATATGAAGACTTTATATCAAGACTTGCAGAGGCAGTCAACAGAGTAATTTCCAACACTGAGGCAGCTAGTATATTGATAAAACAACTGGCATTTGAAAATGCTAATTCTACCTGCCAGGCCATTTTACGTCCTATTAAAAAAACTGGGGAAATAATAGATTATATCAGGCAATGTGCAGATGTAGGACCAGCGATGATGCAGGGCGTTGCCATAGCTGCAGCCATAAAGGGAAATTCTTACCAGCAGGCAGTACAGTCCTTTTTTACAAATAGAAATAACCCGTCAAAGAGTCATTCCAGTAGTCCAGGCCAGAATATTGGTTTATCCAAGGCCTGCTTCTCTTGCGGACGGGAAGGGCACCTTATGCGAGCTTGTCCCCAAAAAGCAGCCGGTTCTTCTCTGCCGAATTCTCCCTCCCCGGCTGTGCCTACTAATCTCCCTAGATCTCTCTGCCCTCGTTGTCAAAAAGGATATCACTGGGCAAAAGAATGTAGGTCACAATTCCATAGAAATGGAGCCTTTTTGGGCCCCGACCAGCAGTCGGGAAACGGATTGAGGGGCCAGCCTCAGGCCCCGACAACAATTGGGGCAGCCTCACTGAACCCATTCATTCCCTTCGTCCCATCGCAGAACTCATCAGAGCAACCCCAGGCAGCGCAGGACTGGACCTCAGTTCCACCACCTCAGCAATATTAACACCAGATAGCCCCACTGTAAAAATACCTACAGGAGTTAAAGGCCCATTACCAACAGGTTTAGTAGGAATTATACTAGGCAGAAGTTCCTTAGCTATGCAAGGTCTCACAATCATCCCTGGAGTAATTGACTCAGATTATACAGGAGAAATCCAGATAATGATTTCACCCCCAACTAAAACTTTCCAAATACATCAGGGACAAAGAATAGCCCAACTTTTGCTTTTGCCTTACCACACTGCAATTGGGCGCACAGCTACTCAAAATGAAAGGCAGGATAAAGGATTTGGGTCTAGTGATATGGTTTTTTGGATAACAGAAATTACTCAGAAACGTCCTATGAAGACTATCCTGATTAATGGCAAGTCTATTGTGGGGTTATTAGACACAGGAGCAGATGTTTCTTGCATTTCAGGAAAAGACTGGCCCAGCTCCTGGCCCACACATACTACTGAAAATAACTTGGTGGGGATAGGAAGAGCCCCCACAATAGCCAAAAGTGCAAAAATTTTAGATTGGCAATTTGAGGATACCCGTGGAACTTTCCAACCTTATGTCGTTCCTTCGCTCCCCCTTACCCTGTGGGGGAGGGACGTGCTATCTCAAATGGGAGTGTTACTTTTTAGCCCTGATGATAAAGTGACCTCTCAGATGTTGCAGATGGGCTATGATCCATCAAAAGGATTGGGTAAACAACAGACAGGAATAATTGAGCCAATTTGCCCAACTCCTCGCAAGCTACGTGCTGGATTGGGATATCCAAATTTATAATTGAGGCCATTGTTTTTGCTGCCGACCCCATCACATGGAAATCTCAAGATCCGGTGTGGGTAGAACAGTGGCCTCTGCATAAGGAAAAATTATTGGCAGCTAAAGCATTAATCTTTGAACAATTAGAATTGGGACATATTGAGCCCTCCAATAGCCCCTGGAACACTCCTATTTTTGTCATTAAGAAAAAATCTGGTAAATGGCGACTTTTACAGGATTTGAGAGCTATTAATGCCACCATGGAGGACATGGGGGCCTTACAGCCTGGGCTCCCTTCCCCAGTAGCCGTTCCAGAGGGATATAATATAATTGTTATTGATTTACAAGATTGTTTTTTCACTATTCCCTTAAATCCTGAGGATAAAAAGCGATTTGCCTTTAGTCTGCCATCAGAAAATCTTAAACAGCCTTATTTACGGTTTCAGTGGAAGGTTCTGCCTCAGGGAATGAAAAATAGCCCTACTTTATGCCAAAAATTTGTTAATGCCGCTCTAGAAGATACTAGGGCTAAATATGAACACGTGTATATGATTCACTATATGGATGATATTTTAATAGCTCATCCTGATAGAGTTCACCTGCAGACTGTGCTCCAGGACCTGACCCAGGCATTGACAGACAGAGGCCTAAAAATTGCCCCAGAAAAAATTCAAATCAATCCGCCCATAACTTACTTAGGAAGAGTCATAAATTCGGAAACGGTGACTCATACCCCGCTGCAATTGAGAAAAGACCATCTTATTACTTTAAATGATTATCAAAAACTCTTAGGTGATATTAATTGGATTAGACCATATTTAAAATTAACCACTGCCGAATTAAAACCTCTTTTTAACACTTTACGCGGGGATCCTGATCCAACCTCAAAAAGACAATTAACAGCTGAGGCTCAAGAAGCCCTAGGCAAAGTAGAAGCAGCCTTATCAAATAGCTATGTAAAAAGAATTGATTTGACGATGACGTGGCAGTTCCTTTGCCTAGCTACTCCAACGGCGCCTACGGGAGTTCTGTGGCAACGCGGCCCTTTAGAATGGATCCATCTTCCTACCCAAGCTAAAAAAGTCGTGGCTTCTTATCCTGGTTTAATTGCCACATTAATGCTAAAAGGAAGGAAGCGGAGCATTGAATTGTTTGGTAAAGAGCCATCAGAGATTGTAATTCCATATAATAAGGAGCAGCTTGATGCTCTTTTAATGTTTGATGAAGACTGGCAGATTGCCATAGGGAATTACTGTGGTCAAATTTTGCATCATTTACCCTCGCATGTTTTACTAAATTTTATGTCTAACCATCCAGTTATTTTTCCTGTCCGGTGTAAACAGTTCCCTATTTCAGATGCTCAGGTAGTCTTTACTGATGGATCGGCTAACGGTAGAGCCTCTATAGTCACAAGAGATCATCAAAAACTTTTGGAAACACAAGAAACTTCAGCTCAAAGGGCTGAAATCACAGCTGTTATTGAGGCCTTTGTTATGTTTGCGGAGAAAGAATTTAACCTTTATTCTGACTCTCAGTATGTGGTCAGGCTGTTTCCACACATTGAGACTGCAGTTTTGCCTGAAAACAAAACTGCTATCTTCCATTTGTTAACTAAACTGCAGCAGCAAATATGGAAAAGAAATCGGGCGTTCTTTATCGGCCACATTCGGGCTCATTCCGGCCTGCCTGGCCCTTTAAATGCTCTCAATGAATTGGCAGATTCGTTAACCAGGATTTCAGTGGCTTCTGTTTTTGAAGAAGCTCGAGCTTCTCACTCACTTCATCACCAAAATGCCACTGCCTTACGATACCAGTTTCAAATTCCTCGAGAATCTGCCCGAGAGATTGTTCGTTCTTGTTCACATTGTCCTACTACCGTGAATGCTTTGCCTCTGGGAGTTAACCCTCGCGGTCTCAAACCTAATGCACTCTGGCAAATGGATGTAACCCATGTCTCTTCATTTGGAAAACTGTCTTTTGTTCATGTAACTGTAGATACCTTCTCTCATGTTATTATTGCCACTGCTCGTACAGGGGAAGCAGTTAAAGATGTAATACAACATCTTTTTACATGCTTTTCCTATCTGGGCTTGCCAAAAGCTTTAAAAACTGATAATGCTCCTGCTTACACTTCTAAATCTTTTCAGCAATTCTGTACAAGATTTCAAATTAAACATAACACCGGCATCCCTTATAACCCACAAGGACAAGCCATTGTGGAAAGAGCACATCAAACACTGAAAATCCATATTCAAAAACTAAAAGAAGGGGAATTTAAATATAGTTCCCCCCATCAGATTTTGCAACATGCTCTTTTCGTAATAAATAACTTAAATGCTGATTCATCCGGAAACACTGCAATGCTTCGCCATTGGTGCCCAGAGCAATTGAATGCAAAACCATTAGTAAAATGGAGGGACCTTCTTTCCGGACAATGGAAAGGTCCTGACCCCTTATTAACCAATGGGCGAGGGTATGCTTGTGTTTTTCCACAGGACGCGGACGCTCCGATTTGGGTTCCAGACAGACTAATTCGCCATGTCTCAGCTCCCCGGATACCAGAATCCCCCGCCACCGCGATCTCTAAAAAGGAAGAAACTCCCTCTTCCCCCGCTCCCTCCGCCAGCACGGGAAACGCCGCTGACCCCAGGACAGCTGACATTGGAGATCCCGGATAGGCGCGGATCGGAGCCACCCACTGGACAGATGTCACGACTTCAGATACAGGATATTGCACCCCCTGATTTTTTGCCTCGCAGGAATCCATTAGGACGCCCAGCTCAGTCAACCCAACAAGCCTCCTTGCCCACCTGGGGACAGATTAAAGCTCTCTGTCGCCAGGCACAGGGGATAGCTACCCTACAGGGATCGTCAGTCTCTCCTGAAAAGGTGTTTATTGCCATGCTTGCCTTGCTCTCTTGCCAGGTAAGCGCTGCTCCCATTCCAACCAAATATTGGGCGTTTCTCCCGGATCCTCCAACTTTCCAAGTTGTTACTTGGAACAGTGACCCCATACGAGTTAGTACAGACCAGCCTCGCCTTTTGGGAGGATCTTATACTTCCTATACAAAAGACCAATACCCTATTAATTTCAATTATACCTTTAAAGGACTAGCAGATGATTTTCCTGTCTGCTTTAATTTTCCTCCTGGCCTTACAGGAGACTTCTTTACCAAGACAGGATGCGTTGGAGCCTCCACAAAAGCAGTTATGACAGATTCCCCAACCTCTAAATTTGCATCTATAGGGGATCGGTCTGCTTGGATATTACGAGCCCGTATGCCTGGGGTCCTTGGCCCCTATAAGTCTTTGTCTCTCAAAACTCCATCAGAATATCCAAATTGTGATGATGTTGCTCCCTCAGATGTTATTTGGAAAACTATAGATGATCATTCAGGATATCCGATTTGGAAATCTTGTATTTATAATTCGAGAGTAGATTACAATATGCCGGGAGGAAGAAATTGTGCGATTCAGGACTGGAGCAACCCAAATCCAGGTCAAGACCCTGAGTCTGACGATGACTTTATCAATAGATTGGATAATTGGAAAGAATATTCAATTTCTTGGCCGTTAGTTGCCACCAGACGGCATCATAACCAATTTGTTCCCCCTATGCTGTCTTATATAACTAGAGGTAAAACCTTTTGGCAGCCAGAAATTTGGAGAGCCCTTGCGGCTACCGCCCCTATTATTTTAATCCGACCAAAAAATACCTCTATTTACTCTATTTTAGCTTGTCTACTCTCTCCTTATGTTTTTCTTTTCACTAATGATTCTGAAAGACTTAACATACAATTGAATTATACAGGTGGACCCCATGTAGTGTCTTGTGAACAATGTATGCTTTCATCCTGTTTAACTCCTCAATATAAAGTTTGCTCTTTCATGGTTTTAAAACGTCCGCCCTATCTCATGGTACCTGTAACTGTAGCCACGTATTGGTATGATAACCATGGCCTAGCTGTACTGCAACAGCTACAAGATTTAATGCGAACACGACGGTTTGTGGGCTTACTTGTTTTGGGAATATCAGCTTTGATAACCGCAATTACTTCTGTTACTGTGGCGGCATTATCATTGTCTCAACAAGTGTATACTGCCCAATATGTTGACACCGTATCCAAAAATGTTTCTCTAACGCTGGCAACCCAGGAAATTATAGATAGGAAGCTAGAAATAAGGATTGATGCCTTAGAAGAAGCAGTAATGCATATTGGGAATGAATTACAGAGTCTGAAAATGAAATTGGCTCTTTCATGTCATGCCGATTACCGGTGGATATGTGTTACATCCCTGAAAGTAAATGAGACAGATTTTAAATGGGAGAGGGTCAAAAATCATATTTTAGGTGTCTGGAACAGCTCAGATATTAGTTTAGATTTAGGGAAACTTCATAATCAGATTCAGACCTTGGAACACTCCCGATTAGATTTTACCGCCACAGGAGAAGCCAATGACTTTTTCCACACCTTCTCTGACTTCATTTCTGGAAAAACTCTTCTGACTACTGTCTCTAGCTATGCTGCTGTGGGTGCCATAATCCTGCTCCTTGTAATCGTGCTTCCTTGTGTTGTCAGGACTCTTCGGCAGAGCATTCGGAATCTCGCGACTGAACTGCACCTAATTTTTTTAAAAAACTAATAAAGAAGGGGGAGTTGCCGGAAGCCAGTGTGAGGAATCCCGCCCGTGACAAGGTCATGAGGAAGGAAGCTGACATACGCAAGGCGTGCTCAGACTTCAGGGACCCCTCTGGATATTCCTAAGCATGTACCCCAGCAAAAATCTGCCGGCTTTTGTGCTCTGCTTTTCCACTTTTCTGATATTCTCTGGAAAAAAGTCAATTCAGGGTTTTAGTCTTCTGCATTTGAAAGGGATGTTTCAGTTAAACCCCTCTGATAGCTCTCTAGTCTGCCTAACAGGTTCCCCAGACCTCTTACAGCTTGTGAATTGCTTACAGCCCCCCAACCGCGAGAGGCACAAAGCTTACAGCTTGTGAATTGCTTACAGCCCCCCAACCACGGGAGGCACAAAGCTTAAAAGCATCTTAAAGATACAGAGCCTTTTCTAAAGAGTTAAAAATTATATTGGTAGAGGGTTTTCACTGTTGACTCAAGGATTGCTGCCAGACCTCCTTATTCTTTATCTTTTAGGCACCTGGAAGGATGTTAATGTAAGCAGGATGTAGAAAAAGATACATAGTAGTTTTGATGTTAGCAACACTAGACTTTTGAGTTAATTGCTTCTCTTTTGCTATAAATCACTGCACTCCCTCTACTTGTTATAAGTTGCTGTATCCTTGCTGTCTAAGAATGTAACTTTCTTTAGTGCTTTCCGAGAGTGGCACCAGACCTTGGGAAGATCAACACAAATAAGTCTTGTGGTTGACAAACCCTTATCAGAAAAAAGGCTGTAAAATGTTAATTGGCCCTTTTGGTTGGAAGATGATGTAAATTACCTAAGACTTGTGTATACAATTAGGTATGCAGAGAGAAAAGCCTGGTTTTGATAAGAGTCTGGACTGCTAACGCTGCATAACTTTGTGTTACCCATTGATCTCCATGTTTTATCAAAAGTATAAAAGGCCTTCTGAACAATAAAGGACGGGACCAGATTCTCAGACCAGTTTCTTGGACTAGTCTCGGCCTGGTTTCTTGGGAATCTGGCTCCCCCCGTGTCTCTCTCTCTCTCTCTTTTTCTCTCCCTTTTCTTCCCTCTGCTCTTTACTTTAATTTCAGGCTGAATTTCCATCTGGGGCGCGGAGGCTCGCCAGGTCTACTTATTTGCCCTGGTTATTACGATCCGCGAGAAAGGGAGCTTAAGGCGAGGCACCCTTAGATATTCAAGCGGGCACCGGTGGCCCAACGTAGATGGTGCAAATTCCTTGTCTGGAATTTTATTGGTCTTCCGCGTAAACCAAGCTATTCAGCCCTCTTTCTCCACTTAATCTTCCTACTGCACTACAGTTTCTTAATCTAATCTTATATTAATAAATAAACAAGTCTTTCCACGCCAACGCCGTCCACCCTTCGAATTCCCTGGATCCACCGGGGCTGGACCCCGGCAATACCCGTCTCCACTAGAGAGGAAGCACGATGGTCCCGCCCACATCCAGAGGAGCCCCGTTTCCCCCTCGTAGCTCGAGATGAGGGATCCTCTCCCTGCTTTCAACGGGAAAGAATTCCCGGCGTTCCCGTCGCATCTCAAGAGGAGGCACTCTCAACAGGAAAGGCGAGAGGAACTCCATGGTCGTACCACCATTCCAAGAGTCCCCCAGATGTCTCAGTCCATTCCAGAGGAACCTCTTTGCCCTGCACTGGCTCATCTTTCATGCCGAGGATCGACTCACACCACGGTGGCACGTGGGACAGCCCTGTGGGAAAGCCTCGAGGGAAAGCCTCGAGGGAAAACCACAGATCCTTTGATCCACGCGATGGGAAGCGTGACATTGCTGCTACAGCCTGGAAGGAAAGCGCA
Source organism: Capricornis sumatraensis (assembly GCF_032405125.1). NCBI lineage: Eukaryota > Metazoa > Chordata > Mammalia > Artiodactyla > Bovidae > Capricornis > Capricornis sumatraensis. Next base: position 2,476,825 of record NW_027184629.1, read on the forward strand.
CGTGCATGCCCCCACTCGAGACGAGGCCTGACTCCCCTGGGGAGACTCCAGAAGTACCCAAAGATCCATGTCAGCCCCTGAGAGGAATCCTCGGTTCCGGCCCTGACTCCACACAAGGTTTTTGGCCCCGGTATCAACGGGAGAGGAATCCCGAGAGGCCCCCTAGCAACTCGCCTAGGGACTGGCCTCTCCTGAGGCCACCAGGGCGGGTCCCTGAGGTCCCCGTCGTAACTCGAGAACACCTGCCGCAACTCGAGAAAATCCAGGAAGTTCTCCCTTCCAGGCGAGATGAGGCCTATTTCCGATGAGGCGTCTGGAGACTAATGACACCTAACCTCTGGAACTTCGAAAGGGTCTTTCACACCCTTGCTGCAACTCAAGAAGTTCACCGCCATACCCGTCTCCACTCGAGAGGAAGCACGATGGTCCCGCCCACATCCAGAGGAGCCCCGTTTCCCCCTCGTAGCTCGAGATGAGGGATCCTTTCCCTGCTTTCAACGGGAAAGAATTCCCGGCGTTCCCGTCGCATCTCAAGAGGAGGCACTCTCAACAGGAAAGGCGAGAGGAACTCCATGGTCGTACCACCATTCCAAGAGTCCCCCAGATGTCTCAGTCCATTCCAGAGGAACCTCTGTGCCCTGCACTGGCTCATCTTTCACGCCGAGGATCGACTCACACCACGGTAGAACGTGGGACAGCCCTGTGGGAAAGCCTCGAGGGAAAACCACAGATCCTTTGATCCACGCGACGGGAAGCGTGACATTGCTGCTACAGCCTGGAAAGAAAACGCACGTGCATGCCCCCACTCGAGACGAGGCCTGAATCCCCTGCGGAGACTCCAGAAGTACCCAAAGATCCATGTCAGCCCCTGAGAGGAATCCTCGTTTCCGGCCCTGACTCCACACAAGGTTTTTGGCCCCGGTATCGACGGGAGAGGAATCCCGCGAGGCCCCCTAGCAACTCGCATGTGGACTGGCCTCTCCTGAGGCCACCAGGGCGGGTCCCTGAGGTCCCCGTCGTAACTCGAGAACACCTGCCGCATCTCGAGAAAATCCAGGAAGTTCTCCCTTGCAGGCGAGATGAGGCCTATTTCCGATGAGGCCTCTGGAGACTAATGACACCTAACCTCTGGAACTTCGAAAGGGTCTTTCACACCCTTGCTGCAACTCAAGAAGTTCACTTCCATACCCGTCTCCACTCGAGAGGAAGCAGGATGGTCCCGCCCACATCCAGAGGAGCCCGGTTTCCCCCTCGTAGCTCGAGATGAGGGATCCTTTGCCTGCTTTCAACGGGAAAGAATTCCCGGCGTTCCCGTCGCATCTCAAGAGGAGGCACTCTCAACAGGAAAGGCGAGAGGAACTCCATGGTCGTACCACCATTCCAAGAGTCCCCCAGATGTCTCAGTCCATTCCAGAGGAAGCTCTTTGCCCTGCACTGGCTCATCTTTCACGCCGAGGATCGACTCACACCACGGTGGCACGTGGGACAGCCCTGTGGGAAAGCCTCGAGGGAAAACCACAGATCCTATGATCCACGCGACGGGAAGCGTGACATTGCTGCTACAGCCTGGAAGGAAAGCGCACGTGCATGCCCCCACTCGAGACGAGGCCTGACTCCACTGGGGAGTCTCCAGACGTACCCAAAGATCCATGTCAGCCCATGAGAGGAATCCTCGGTTACGGCCCTGACTCCACACAAGGTTGTTGGCCCCGGTATCGACGGGAGAGGCATCCCGAGAGGCCCCCTAGCAACTCGCATAGGGGCTGGCCTCTCCTGAGGCCACCAGGGCGGGTCCCTGAGGTCCCCGTCGTAACTCGAGAACACCTGCCACAACTCGAGAAAATCCAGGAAGTTCTCCCTTCCAGGCGAGATGAGGCCTATTTCTGATGAGGCGTCTGGAGACTAATGACACCTAACCTCTGGAACTTCGAAAGGGTCTTTCACACCCTTGCTGCAACTCAAGAAGTTCACCGCCATACCCGTCTCCACTCGAGAGGAAGCACGATGGTCCCGCCCACATCCAGAGGAGCCCCGTTTTCCCCTCGTGGCTCGAGATGAGGGATCCTTTCCCTGGTTTCAAAGGGAAAGAGTTCCCGGCCTTCCCGTCGCATCTCAAGAGGAGGCACTCTCAACAGGAAAGGCGAGAGGAACTCCATGGTCGTACCACCATTCCAAGAGTCCCCCAGATATCTCAGTCCATTCCAGAGGAACCTCTTTGTCCTGCACTGGCTCATCTTTCACGCCGAGGATCGACTCACACCACGGTGGCACGTGGGACAGCCCTGTGGGAAAGCCTCGAGGGAAATCCACAGATCCTTTGATCCACGCGACGGAAAGCGTGACATTGCTGCTACAGCCTGGAAGGAAAGTGCACGTGCATGCCCCCACTCGAGACGAGGCCTGACTCCCCTGGCGAGACTCCAGAAGTACCCAAAGATCCATGTCAGCCCCTGAGAGGAATCCTCGGTTCCGGCCCTGACTCCATACAAGGTTTTTGGCCCCGGTATCGACGGGAGAGGAATCCCGAGAGGCCCCCTAGCACCTCGCATAGGGACTGGCCTCTCCTGAGGCCACCAGGGCGGGTTCCTGAGGTCCCCGTCGTAACTCGAGAACACCTGCCGCAACTCGAGAAAATCCAAGAAGTTCTCCCTTCCAGGCGAGATGAGGCCTATTTCCTATGAGGCGTCTGGAGACTAATGACACCTAACCTCTGGAACTTCGAAAGGGTCTTTCACACCCTTGCTGCAACTCAAGAAGTTCACCACCATACCCGTCTCCACTAGAGAGGAAGCACGATGGTCCCGCCCACATCCAGAGGAGCCCCGTTTCCCCCTCGTAGCTCGAGATGAGGGATCCTTTTCCTGCTTTCAACGGGAAAGAATTCCCGGCGTTCCTGTCGCATCTCAAGAGGAGGCACTCTCAACAGGAAAGGCGAGAGGAACTCCATGGTCGTACCACCATTCCAAGAGTCCCCCAGATGTCTCAGTCCATTCCAGAGGAACCTCTTTGCCCTGCACTGGCTCATCTTTCACGCCGAGGATCGACTCACACCACGGTGGCACGTGGGACAGCCCTGTGGGAAAGCCTCGAGGGAAAGCCTCGAGGGAAAACCACAGATCCTTTGATCCACGCGACGGGAAGCGTGACATTGCTGCTACAGCCTGGAAGGAAAGCGCACGTGCATGCCCCCACTCGAGACGAGGCCTGACTCCCCTGGGGGGACTCCAGAAGAACCCAAAGATCCATGTCAGCCCCTGAGAGGAATTCTCGGTTCCGGCCCTGACTCCATACAAAGTTTTTGGCCCCGGTATCGACGGGAGAGGAATCCCGAGAGGCCCCCTAGTAACTCGCATGGGGACTGGCCTCTCCTGAGGCCACCAGGGCGGGTCCCTGAGGTCCCCGTCGTAACTCGAGAACACCTGCCGCATCTCGAGAAAATCCAGGAAGTTCTCCCTTTCAGGCGAGATGAGGCCTATTTCCGATGAGGCGTCTGGAGACTAATGACACCTAACCTCTGGAACTTCGAAAGGGTCTTTCACACCCTTGTTGCAACTCAAGAAGTTCACCGCCATACCCGTCTCCACTCGAGAGGAAGCATGATGGTCCCGCCCACATCCAAAGGAGCCCCGTTTCCCCCTCGGAGCTCGAGATGATGGATCCTTTCCCTGCTTTCAACGGGGAAGAATTCCCGGCGTTCCCGTCGCATCTCAAGAGGAGGCACTCTCAACAGGAAAGGCGAGAGGAACTCCATGGTCGTACCACCATTCCAAGAGTCCCCAGATGTCTCAGTCCATTCCAGAGGAACCTCTTTGCCCTGCACTGGCTCATCTTTCACGCCGAGGATCGACTCACACCACGGTGGCACGTGGGACAGCCCTGTGGGAAAGCCTCGAGGGAAAACCACAGATCCTTTGATCCACGCGACGGGAAGCGAGACATTGCTGCTACAGCCGGGAAGGAAAGCGCACGTGCATGCCCCCACTCGAGAAGAGGCCTAACTCCCCTGGGGAGACTCCACAAGTACCCAAAGATCCATGTCAGCCCCTGAGAGGAATCCTCGGTTCCGGCCCTGACTCCACACAAGGTTTTTGGCCCCGGTATCGACGGGAGAGGAATCCCGAGAGGCCCCCTAGCACCTCGCATGGGGACTGGCCTCTCCTGAGGCCACCAGGGCGGGTCCCTGAGGTCCCCGTCGTAACTCGAGAACACCTGCCGCAACTCGAGAAAATCCAGGAAGTTCTCCCTTTCAGGCGAGATGAGGCCTATTTCCGATGAGGCGTCTGGAGACTAATGACACCTAACCTCTGGAAATTCGAAAGGGTCTTTCACACCCTTGCTGCAACTCAAGAAGTTCACCGCCATACCCGTCTCCACTCGAGAGGAAGCACGATGGTCCCGCCCACATCCAGAGGAGCCCCGTTTCCCCCTCGTATCTCGAGATGAGGGAACCTTTCCCTGCTTTAGACGGGAAAGAATTCCCGGCGTTCCCGTCGCATCTCAAGAGGAGGCACTCTCAACAGGAAAGGCGAGAGGAACTCCATGGTCGTACCACCATTCCAGGAGTCCCCCAGATGTCTCAGTCCATTCCAGAGGAACCTCTTTGCCCTGCACTGGCTCATCTTTCACGCCGAGGATCGACTCACACCACGGTGGCACGTGGGACAGCCCTGTGGGAAAGCCTCGAGGGAAAGCCTCGAGGGAAAACCACAGATCCTTTGATCCATGCGACGGGAAGCGTGACATTGCTGCTACAGCCGGGAAGGAAAGCGCACGTGCATGCCCCCACTCGAGAAGAGGCCTAACTCCCCTGGGGAGACTCCAGAAGTACCCAAAGATCCATGTCAGCCCCTGAGAGGAATCCTCGGTTCCGGCCCTTACTCCACACAAGCTTTTTGGCCCCGGTATCGACGGGAGAGGAATCCCGAGAGGCCCCCTAGCACCTCGCATGGGGACTGGCCTCTCCTGAGGCCACCAGGGCGGGTCCCTGAGGTCCCCGTCTTAACTCGAGAACACCTGCCGCAACTCAGAAAATCCAGGAAGTTCTCCCTTCCAGGCGAGATGAGGCCTATTTCCGATGAGGCGTTTGAAGACTAATGACACCTAAACTCTGGAATTTCGAAAGGGTGTTTCACACCCTGCTGCAACTCAAGAAGTTCACCGCCATACCCGTCTCCACTCGAGAGGAAGCACGATGGTCCCCCCCACATCCAGAGGAGCCCCGTTTCCCTCTCGGAGTTCGAGATGAGGGATCCTTTCCTGCTTTCAACGGGAAGGAATTCCCGGCGTTCCCGTCGCATCTCAAGAGGAGGCACTCTCAACAGGAAAGGCGAGAGGAACTCCATGGTCGTACCACCATACAAAGAGTCCCCCAGATGTCTCAGTCCATTCCAGAGGAACCTCTTTGCCCTGCACTGGCTCATCTTTCACGCCGAGGATCGACTCACACCACGGAGGCACGTGGGACAGCCCTGTGGGAAAGCCTCGAGGGAAAGCCTCGAGGGAAACCACAGATCCTTTGATGCACGCGACGGGAAGCGTGACATTGCTGCTACAGCCTGGAAGGAAAGCGCACGTGCATGCCCCCACTCGAGACGAGGCCTGTCTCCCCTGGCGAGACTCCAGAAGTACCCTAAGATCCATATAAGCCCCTGAGAGGAATCCTCGGTTCCGACCCTGACTCCACACAAGGTTTTTGGCCCCGGTATCGACGGGAGAGGAATCCCGAGAGGCCCCCTAGCACCTCGTATGAGGATTGGCCTCTCCTGAGGCCACCAGGGCGGGTCCCTGAGGTCCCCGTCGTTACTCGAGAACACCTGCCGCAACTCGAGAAAATCCAGGAAGTTCTCCCTTGCAGGCGAGATGAGGCCTATTTCCGATGAGTCGTCTGGAGACTAATGACACCTAACCTCTGGAACTTCGAAAGGGTCTTTCACACCCTTGCTGCAACTCAAGAAGTTCACCGCCATACCCGTCTCCACTCGAGAGGAAGCACGATGGTCCCGCCCACATCCAGAGGAGCCCCGTTTCCCCCTCGTAGCTCGAGATGAGGGATCCTTTCCCTGCTTTCAACGGGAAAGAATTCCCGGTGTTCCCGTCGCATCTCAAGAGGAGGAACTCTCAACAGGAAAGGCGAGAGGAACTCCATGGTCGTACCACCATTCCAAGAGTCCCTCAGATGTCTCAGTCCATTCCAGAGGAACCTCTTTGCCCTGCACTGGCTCATCTTTCACGCCGAGAATCGACTCACACCACGGTGGCACGTGGGACAGCCCTGTGGGAAAGCCTCGAGGGAAAGCCTCGAGGGAAAAAGACAGATACTTTGATCCACGCGACGGGAAGCGTGACATTGCTGCTACAGCCTCGAAGGAAAGCGCACGTGCATGCCCCCACTCGAGACGAGGCCTGACTCCCCTGGGGAGACTCCAGAAGTACCCAAAGATCCATGTCAGCCCCTGAGAGGAATCCTCGGTTCCGGCCCTGACTCCACACAAGGTATTTGGCCCCAGTATCGACGGGAGAGGAATCCCGAGAGGCTCCCTAGCAACACGCATGGGGACTGGCCTCTCCTGAGGCCATCAGGGCGGGTCCCTGTGGTACCAGTCGTAACTCGAGAACACCTGCCGCACCTCGAGAAAATCCAGGAAGTTCTCCCTTCCAGGCTAGATGAGGCCTATTTCCGATGAGGCGTCTGGAGACTAATGACACCTAACCTCTGGAACTTCGAAAGGGTCTTTCACACCCTTGCTGCAACTCAAGAAGTTCACCGACATACCCGTGTCCACTCGAGAGGAAGCACGATGGTCCCGCCCACATCCCGAGGAGCCCCGTTTCCCCCTCGTAGCTCGAGATGAGGGATCCTTTCCCTGCTTTCAACGGGAAAGAATTCCCGGCGTTCCCGTCACAACTCAAGAGGAGGCACTCTCAACAGGAAAGGCGAGAGGAACTCCATGGTCGTACCACCATTCCAAGAGTCCACCAGATGTCTCAGTCCATTCCAGAGGAACCTCTTTGCCCTGCACTGGCTCATCTTTCACGCCGAGGATCGACTCACACCACGGTGGCACGTGGGACAGCCCTGTGGGAAAGCCTCGAGGGAAAGCCTCGAGGGAAAACCACAGATCCTTTGATCCACGCGACGGGAAGCGTGACATTGCTGCTACAGCCTGGAAGGAAAGCGCACGTGCATGCCCCCACTCGAGACGAGGCCTGACTCCCCTGGGGAGACTCCAGAAGTACCCAAAGATCCATGTCAGCCCCTGAGAGGAATCCTCGGTTCTGGCCCTGACTCCACACAAGGTTTTTGGCGCCGGTATCGAAGGGAGAGGAATCCCGAGAGGCCCCCTAGCAATTCGCATGGGGACTGGCCTCTCCTGAGGCCATCAGGGCGGGTCCCTGTGGTACCCGTCGTAACTCGAAAACACCAGCCGCACCTCGAGAAAATCCAGGAAGTTCTCCCTTCCAGGCTAGATGAGGCCTATTTCCGATGAGGCGTCTGGAGACTAATGACACCTAACCTCTGGAACTTCGAAAGGGTCTTTCACACCCTTGCTGCAACTCAAGAAGTTCACCGACATACCCGTGTCCACTCGAGAGGAAGCACGATGGTCTCGCCCACATCCCGAGGAGCCCCGTTTCCCCCTCGTAGCTCGAGATGAGGGATCCTTTCCCTGCTTTCAACGGGAAAGAATTCCCGGCGTTCCCGTCGCATCTCAAGAGGAGGCACTCTCAACAGGAAAGGCGAGAGGAACTCCATGGTCGTACCACCATTCCAAGAGTCCCCCAGATGTCTCAGTCCATTCCAGAGGAACCTCTTTGCCCTGCACTGGCTCATCTTTCACGCCGAGGATCGACTCACACCACGGTGGCACGTGGGACAGCCCTGTGGGAAAGCCTCGAGGGAAAGCCTCGAGGGAAAACCACAGATCCTTTGATCCACGCGACGGGAAGTGTGACATTGCTGCTACAGCCTGGAAGGAAAGCGCACGTGCATGCCCCCACTCGAGACGAGGCCTGACTCCCCTGGGGAGACTCCAGAAGTACCCAAAGATCCATGTCAGCCCCTGAGAGGAATCCTCGGTTCCGGCCCTGACTCCACACAAGGATTTTGGCCCCGGTATCGACGGGAGAGGAATCCCGAGAGGCCCCCTAGCAACTCGCATGGGGACTGGCCGTTCCTGAGGCCATCAGGGCGGGTCCATGTGATACCCGTCGTAACTCGAGAACACCTGCCGCACCTCGAGAAAATCCAGGAAGTTCTCCCTTCCAGGCGAGATGAGGCCAATTTCCGATGAGGCGTCTGGAGACTAATGATACCTAACCTCTGGAAATTTGAAAGGGTCTTTCACACCCTTGCTGCAACTCAAGAAGTTCACCGCCATACCCGTCTCCACTCGAGAGGAAGCACGATGGTCCCGTCCACATCCAGAGGAGCCCCGTTTCCCCCTCGTAGCTCGAGATGAGGGATCCTTTCCCTGCTTTCAACGGGAAAGAATTCCCGGCGTTCCCATCGGATCTCAAGAGGAGGCACTCTTAACAGGAAAGGCGAGAGGAACTCCATGGTCGTACCACCAATCCAAGAGTCCCCCAGATGTCTCAGTCCATTCCAGAGGAACCTCTTTGCCCTGCACTGGCTCATCTTTCACGCCGAGGATCGACTCACACCACGGTGGCACGTGGGACAGCCCTGTGGAAAAGCCTCGAGGGAAAGCCTCGAGGGAAAACCACAGATCCTTTGATCCACGCGACGGGAAGAGTGACATTGCTGCTACAGCCTGGAAGGAAAGCGCACGTGCATGCCCCCACTCGAGACGAGGCCTGACTCCCCTGGGGAGACTCCAGAAGTACCCAAAGATCCATGTCAGCCCCTGAGAGGAATCCTCGGTTCTGGCCCTGACTCCACACAAGGTTTTTGGCCCCGGTAACGACGGGAGAGGAATCCCGAGAGGCCCCCTAGCAACTCGCATGGGGACTGGCCTCTCCTGAGGCCACCAGGGCGGGTCCCTGAGGTCCCCGTCGTAACTCGAGAACACCTGCCGCAACTCGAGAAAATCCAGGAAGTTCTCCCTTCCAGGCGAAATGAGGCGTATTTCCGATGAGGCGTCTGGAGACTAATGACACCCAAACTCTGGAACTTCGAAAGGGTCTTTCACACCCTTGCTGCAACTCAAGAAGTTTACCGCCATACCCGTCTCCACACGAGAGAAAGCACGATGGTCCCGCCCACATCCAGAGGAGCCCCGTTTCCTCCTCGTAGCTCGAGATGAGGGATCCTTTCCCTGCTTTCAACGGGAAAAAATTCCCGGCATTCCCGTCGCATCTCAAGAGGAGGCACTCTCAACAGGAAAGGCGAGAGGAACTCCATGGTCGTACTACCATTCCAAGAGTCCCCCAGATGTCTCAGTCCATTCCAGAGGAACATCTTTGCCCTGCACTGGCTCATCTTTCACGCCAAGAATCGACTCACACCACGGTGGCACGTGGGACAGCCCTGTGGGAAAGCCTCGAGGGAAAGCCTAGAGGGAAAACCACAGATACTTTGATCCACGCGACCGGAAGCGTGACATTGCTGCTACAGCCTGGAAAGAAAGCGCACGTGCATGCCCCCACTCGAGACGAGGCCTGACTCCCCTGGGGAGACTCCAGAAGTACCCAAAGATCCATGTCAGCCCCTGAGAGGAATCCTCGATTCCGGCCCTGACTCCACACAAGGTATTTGGCCCCAGTATCGACGGGAGAGGAATCCCGAGAGGCCCCCTAGCAACACGCATGGGGACTGGCCTCTCCTGAGGCCATCAAGGCGGGTCCCTGTGGTACCAGTCGTAACTCGAGAACACCTGCCGCACCTCGAGATAATCCAGGAAGTTCTCCCTTCCAGGCGAGATGAGGTCTATTTCCGATGAGGCGTCTGGAGACTGACACGTAACCTCTGGAACTTCGAAAGGGTCTTTCACACCCTTGCTGCAACTCAAGAAGTTCACCGCCATACCCGTCTCCACTCGAGAGGAAGCACGATGGTCCCGCCCACATCCAGAGGAGCCCCGTTTCCCCCTCGTAGCTCGAGATGAGGGATCCTTTCCCTGCTTTCAACGGGAAAGAATTACCAGCGTTCCCGTCGCATCTCAAGAGGAGGCACTCTCAACAGGAAAGGCGAGAGGAACTCCATGGTCGTACCACCATTCCAAGAATCCCCCAGATGTCTCAGTCCATTCCAGAGGAACCTCTTTGCCCTGCACTGGCTCATCTTTCACGCCGAGGATCGACTCACACCACGGTGGCACTTGGGACAGCCCTGTGGGAAAGCCTCGAGGGAAAGCCTCGAGGGAAAACCACAGATCATTTGATCCACGCGACGGGAAGCGTGACATTGCTGCTACAGCCTGGAAGGAAAGCGCACGTGCATGCCCCCACTCGAGACGAGGCCTGACTCCCCTGGGGAGACTCTAGAAGTACCCAAAGATCCATGTCAGCCCGTGAGAGGAATCCTCGGTTCTGGCCCTGACTCCACACAAGGTTTTTGGCCCCGGTATCGACTGGAGAGGAATCCCGAGAGGCCCCCTAGCAACTCGCATGGGGACTGGCCTCTCCTGAGGCCATCAGGGCGGGTCCCTGTGGTACCCGTCGTAACTCGAGAACACCTGCCGCACCTCGAGAAAATACAGGAAGTTCTCCCTTCCAGGCTAGATGAGGCCTATTTCCGATGAGGCGTCTGGAGACTAATGACACCTAACCTCTGGAACTTCGAAAGGGTCTTTCACACCCTTGCTGCAACTCAAGAAGTTCACCGACATACCCGTGTCCACTCGAGAGGAAGCACGATGTTCCCTCCCACATCCCGAGGAGCCCCGTTTCCCCCTCGTAGCTCGAGATGAGGGATCCTTTCCCTGCTTTCAACGGGAAAGAATTCCCGGCGTTCCAGTCACAACTCAAGAGGAGGCACTCTCAACAGGAAAGGCGAGAGGAACTCCATGGTCGTACCACCATTCCAAGAGTCCCCCAGATGTCTCAGTCCATTCCAGAGGAACCTCTTTGCCCTGCACTGGCTCATCTTTCACGCCGAGGATCGACTCACACCACGGTGGCACGTGGGACAGCCCTGTGGGAAAGCCTCGAGGGAAAGCCTCGAGGGAAAACCACAGATCCTTTGATCCACGCGACGGGAAGCGTGACATTGCTGCTACAGCCTGGAAGGAAAGCGCACGTGCATGCCCCCACTCGAGACGAGGCCTGACTCCCCAGGGGAGACTCCAGAAGTACCCAAAGATCCATGGCAGCCCCTGAGAGGAATCCTCGGTTCTGGCCCTTACTCCACACAAGGTTTTTGGCGCCGGTATTGACGGGAGAGGAATCCCGAGAGGCCCCCTAGCAACTCGCATGGGGACTGGCCTCTCCTGAGGCCATCAGGGCGGGTCCCTGTGGTACCCGTCGTAACTCGAGAACACCTGCCGCACCTCGAGAAAATCCAGGAAGTTCTCCCTTCCAGGCGAGATGAGGCCTATTTCCGATGAGGCGTCTGGAGACTAATGACACCTAACCTCTGGAACTTCGAAAGGGTCTTTCACACCCTTGCTGCAACTCAAGAAGTTCACCGACATACCCGTGTCCACTCGAGAGGAAGCACGATGGTCCTGCCCACATCCCGAGGAGCCCCGTTTCCCCCTCGTAGCTCGAGATGAGGGATCCTCTCCCTGCTTTCAACGGGAAAGAATTCCCGGCGTTCCCGTCGCATCTCAAGAGGAGGCACTCTCAACAGGAAAGGCGAGAGGAACTCCATGGTCGTACCACCATTCCAAGAGTCCCCCAGATGTCTCAGTCCATTCCAGAGGAACCTCTTTGCCCTGCACTGGCTCATCTTTCATGCCGAGGATCGACTCACACCACGGTGGCACGTGGGACAGCCCTGTGGGAAAGCCTCGAGGGAAAGCCTCGAGGGAAAACCACAGATCCTTTGATCCACGCGATGGGAAGCGTGACATTGCTGCTACAGCCTGGAAGGAAAGCGCACGTGCATGCCCCCACTCGAGACGAGGCCTGACTCCCCTGGGGAGACTCCAGAAGTACCCAAAGATCCATGTCAGCCCCTGAGAGGAATCCTCGGTTCCGGCCCTGACTCCACACAAGGTTTTTGGCCCCGGTATCAACGGGAGAGGAATCCCGAGAGGCCCCCTAGCAACTCGCCAAGGGACTGGCCTCTCCTGAGGCCACCAGGGCGGGTCCCTGAGGTCCCCGTCGTAACTCGAGAACACCTGCCGCAACTCGAGAAAATCCAGGAAGTTCTCCCTTCCAGGCGAGATGAGGCCTATTTCCGATGAGGCGTCTGGAGACTAATGACACCTAACCTCTGGAACTTCGAAAGGGTCTTTCACACCCTTGCTGCAACTCAAGAAGTTCACCGCCATACCCGTCTCCACTCGAGAGGAAGCACGATGGTCCCGCCCACATCCAGAGGAGCCCCGTTTCCCCCTCGTAGCTCGAGATGAGGGATCCTTTCCCTGCTTTCAACGGGAAAGAATTCCCGGCGTTCCCGTCGCATCTCAAGAGGAGGCACTCTCAACAGGAAAGGCGAGAGGAACTCCATGGTCGTACCACCATTCCAAGAGTCCCCCAGATGTCTCAGTCCATTCCAGAGGAACCTCTGTGCCCTGCACTGGCTCATCTTTCACGCCGAGGATCGACTCACACCACGGTGGAACGTGGGACAGCCCTGTGGGAAAGCCTCGAGGGAAAACCACAGATCCTTTGATCCACGCGACGGGAAGCGTGACATTGCTGCTACAGCCTGGAAAGAAAACGCACGTGCATGCCCCCACTCGAGACGAGGCCTGAATCCCCTGCGGAGACTCCAGAAGTACCCAAAGATCCATGTCAGCCCCTGAGAGGAATCCTCGTTTCCGGCCCTGACTCCACACAAGGTTTTTGGCCCCGGTATCGACGGGAGAGGAATCCCGCGAGGCCCCCTAGCAACTCGCATGTGGACTGGCCTCTCCTGAGGCCACCAGGGCGGGTCCCTGAGGTCCCCGTCGTAACTCGAGAACACCTGCCGCATCTCGAGAAAATCCAGGAAGTTCTCCCTTGCAGGCGAGATGAGGCCTATTTCCGATGAGGCCTCTGGAGACTAATGACACCTAACCTCTGGAACTTCGAAAGGGTCTTTCACACCCTTGCTGCAACTCAAGAAGTTCACTTCCATACCCGTCTCCACTCGAGAGGAAGCAGGATGGTCCCGCCCACATCCAGAGGAGCCCGGTTTCCCCCTCGTAGCTCGAGATGAGGGATCCTTTGCCTGCTTTCAACGGGAAAGAATTCCCGGCGTTCCCGTCGCATCTCAAGAGGAGGCACTCTCAACAGGAAAGGCGAGAGGAACTCCATGGTCGTACCACCATTCCAAGAGTCCCCCAGATGTCTCAGTCCATTCCAGAGGAAGCTCTTTGCCCTGCACTGGCTCATCTTTCACGCCGAGGATCGACTCACACCACGGTGGCACGTGGGACAGCCCTGTGGGAAAGCCTCGAGGGAAAACCACAGATCCTATGATCCACGCGACGGGAAGCGTGACATTGCTGCTACAGCCTGGAAGGAAAGCGCACGTGCATGCCCCCAATCGAGACGAGGCCTGACTCCACTGGGGAGTCTCCAGACGTACCCAAAGATCCATGTCAGCCCATGAGAGGAATCCTCGGTTACGGCCCTGACTCCACACAAGGTTGTTGGCCCCGGTATCGACGGGAGAGGCATCCCGAGAGGCCCCCTAGCAACTCGCATAGGGGCTGGCCTCTCCTGAGGCCACCAGGGCGGGTCCCTGAGGTCCCCGTCGTAACTCGAGAACACCTGCCACAACTCGAGAAAATCCAGGAAGTTCTCCCTTCCAGGCGAGATGAGGCCTATTTCTGATGAGGCGTCTGGAGACTAATGACACCTAACCTCTGGAACTTCGAAAGGGTCTTTCACACCCTTGCTGCAACTCAAGAAGTTCACCGCCATACCCGTCTCCACTCGAGAGGAAGCACGATGGTCCCGCCCACATCCAGAGGAGCCCCGTTTTCCCCTCGTGGCTCGAGATGAGGGATCCTTTCCCTGGTTTCAAAGGGAAAGAGTTCCCGGCCTTCCCGTCGCATCTCAAGAGGAGGCACTCTCAACAGGAAAGGCGAGAGGAACTCCATGGTCGTACCACCATTCCAAGAGTCCCCCAGATATCTCAGTCCATTCCAGAGGAACCTCTTTGTCCTGCACTGGCTCATCTTTCACGCCGAGGATCGACTCACACCACGGTGGCACGTGGGACAGCCCTGTGGGAAAGCCTCGAGGGAAATCCACAGATCCTTTGATCCACGCGACGGAAAGCGTGACATTGCTGCTACAGCCTGGAAGGAAAGTGCACGTGCATGCCGCCACTCGAGACGAGGCCTGACTCCCCTGGCGAGACTCCAGAAGTACCCAAAGATCCATGTCAGCCCCTGAGAGGAATCCTCGGTTCCGGCCCTGACTCCATACAAGGTTTTTGGCCCCGGTATCGACGGGAGAGGAATCCCGAGAGGCCCCCTAGCACCTCGCATAGGGACTGGCCTCTCCTGAGGCCACCAGGGCGGGTTCCTGAGGTCCCCGTCGTAACTCGAGAACACCTGCCGCAACTCGAGAAAATCCAAGAAGTTCTCCCTTCCAGGCGAGATGAGGCCTATTTCCTATGAGGCGTCTGGAGACTAATGACACCTAACCTCTGGAACTTCGAAAGGGTCTTTCACACCCTTGCTGCAACTCAAGAAGTTCACCACCATACCCGTCTCCACTAGAGAGGAAGCACGATGGTCCCGCCCACATCCAGAGGAGCCCCGTTTCCCCCTCGTAGCTCGAGATGAGGGATCCTTTTCCTGCTTTCAACGGGAAAGAATTCCCGGCGTTCCTGTCGCATCTCAAGAGGAGGCACTCTCAACAGGAAAGGCGAGAGGAACTCCATGGTCGTACCACCATTCCAAGAGTCCCCCAGATGTCTCAGTCCATTCCAGAGGAACCTCTTTGCCCTGCACTGGCTCATCTTTCACGCCGAGGATCGCTTCACACCACGGTGGCACGTGGGACAGCCCTGTGGGAAAGCCTCGAGGGAAAGCCTCGAGGGAAAACCACAGATCCTTTGATCCACGCGACGGGAAGCGTGACATTGCTGCTACAGCCTGGAAGGAAAGCGCACGTGCATGCCCCCACTCGAGACGAGGCCTGACTCCCCTGGGGGGACTCCAGAAGAACCCAAAGATCCATGTCAGCCCCTGAGAGGAATTCTCGGTTCCGGCCCTGACTCCATACAAAGTTTTTGGCCCCGGTATCGACGGGAGAGGAATCCCGAGAGGCCCCCTAGTAACTCGCATGGGGACTGGCCTCTCCTGAGGCCACCAGGGCGGGTCCCTGAGGTCCCCGTCGTAACTCGAGAACACCTGCCGCATCTCGAGAAAATCCAGGAAGTTCTCCCTTTCAGGCGAGATGAGGCCTATTTCCGATGAGGCTTCTGGAGACTAATGACACCTAACCTCTGGAACTTCGAAAGGGTCTTTCACACCCTTGTTGCAACTCAAGAAGTTCACCGCCATACCCGTCTCCACTCGAGAGGAAGCATGATGGTCCCGCCCACATCCAAAGGAGCCCCGTTTCCCCCTCGGAGCTCGAGATGATGGATCCTTTCCCTGCTTTCAACGGGGAAGAATTCCCGGCGTTCCCGTCGCATCTCAAGAGGAGGCACTCTCAACAGGAAAGGCGAGAGGAACTCCATGGTCGTACCACCATTCCAAGAGTCCCCAGATGTCTCAGTCCATTCCAGAGGAACCTCTTTGCCCTGCACTGGCTCATCTTTCACGCCGAGGATCGACTCACACCACGGTGGCACGTGGGACAGCCCTGTGGGAAAGCCTCGAGGGAAAACCACAGATCCTTTGATCCACGCGACGGGAAGCGAGACATTGCTGCTACAGCCGGGAAGGAAAGCGCACGTGCATGCCCCCACTCGAGAAGAGGCCTAACTCCCCTGGGGAGACTCCACAAGTACCCAAAGATCCATGTCAGCCCCTGAGAGGAATCCTCGGTTCCGGCCCTGACTCCACACAAGGTTTTTGGCCCCGGTATCGACGGGAGAGGAATCCCGAGAGGCCCCCTAGCACCTCGCATGGGGACTGGCCTCTCCTGAGGCCACCAGGGCGGGTCCCTGAGGTCCCCGTCGTAACTCGAGAACACCTGCCGCAACTCGAGAAAATCCAGGAAGTTCTCCCTTTCAGGCGAGATGAGGCCTATTTCCGATGAGGCGTCTGGAGACTAATGACACCTAACCTCTGGAAATTCGAAAGGGTCTTTCACACCCTTGCTGCAACTCAAGAAGTTCACCGCCATACCCGTCTCCACTCGAGAGGAAGCACGATGGTCCCGCCCACATCCAGAGGAGCCCCGTTTCCCCCTCGTATCTCGAGATGAGGGAACCTTTCCCTGCTTTAGACGGGAAAGAATTCCCGGCGTTCCCGTCGCATCTCAAGAGGAGGCACTCTCAACAGGAAAGGCGAGAGGAACTCCATGGTCGTACCACCATTCCAGGAGTCCCCCAGATGTCTCAGTCCATTCCAGAGGAACCTCTTTGCCCTGCACTGGCTCATCTTTCACGCCGAGGATCGACTCACACCACGGTGGCACGTGGGACAGCCCTGTGGGAAAGCCTCGAGGGAAAGCCTCGAGGGAAAACCACAGATCCTTTGATCCATGCGACGGGAAGCGTGACATTGCTGCTACAGCCGGGAAGGAAAGCGCACGTGCATGCCCCCACTCGAGAAGAGGCCTAACTCCCCTGGGGAGACTCCAGAAGTACCCAAAGATCCATGTCAGCCCCTGAGAGGAATCCTCGGTTCCGGCCCTTACTCCACACAAGCTTTTTGGCCCCGGTATCGACGGGAGAGGAATCCCGAGAGGCCCCCTAGCACCTCGCATGGGGACTGGCCTCTCCTGAGGCCACCAGGGCGGGTCCCTGAGGTCCCCGTCTTAACTCGAGAACACCTGCCGCAACTCAGAAAATCCAGGAAGTTCTCCCTTCCAGGCGAGATGAGGCCTATTTCCGATGAGGCGTTTGAAGACTAATGACACCTAAACTCTGGAATTTCGAAAGGGTGTTTCACACCCTGCTGCAACTCAAGAAGTTCACCGCCATACCCGTCTCCACTCGAGAGGAAGCACGATGGTCCCCCCCACATCCAGAGGAGCCCCGTTTCCCTCTCGGAGTTCGAGATGAGGGATCCTTTCCTGCTTTCAACGGGAAGGAATTCCCGGCGTTCCCGTCGCATCTCAAGAGGAGGCACTCTCAACAGGAAAGGCGAGAGGAACTCCATGGTCGTACCACCATACAAAGAGTCCCCCAGATGTCTCAGTCCATTCCAGAGGAACCTCTTTGCCCTGCACTGGCTCATCTTTCACGCCGAGGATCGACTCACACCACGGAAGCACGTGGGACAGCCCTGTGGGAAAGCCTCGAGGGAAAGCCTCGAGGGAAACCACAGATCCTTTGATGCACGCGACGGGAAGCGTGACATTGCTGCTACAGCCTGGAAGGAAAGCGCACGTGCATGCCCCCACTCGAGACGAGGCCTGTCTCCCCTGGCGAGACTCCAGAAGTACCCTAAGATCCATATAAGCCCCTGAGAGGAATCCTCGGTTCCGACCCTGACTCCACACAAGGTTTTTGGCCCCGGTATCGACGGGAGAGGAATCCCGAGAGGCCCCCTAGCACCTCGTATGGGGATTGGCCTCTCCTGAGGCCACCAGGGCGGGTCCCTGAGGTCCCCGTCGTTACTCGAGAACACCTGCCGCAACTCGAGAAAATCCAGGAAGTTCTCCCTTGCAGGCGAGATGAGGCCTATTTCCGATGAGTCGTCTGGAGACTAATGACACCTAACCTCTGGAACTTCGAAAGGGTCTTTCACACCCTTGCTGCAACTCAAGAAGTTCACCGCCATACCCGTCTCCACTCGAGAGGAAGCACGATGGTCCCGCCCACATCCAGAGGAGCCCCGTTTCCCCCTCGTAGCTCGAGATGAGGGATCCTTTCCCTGCTTTCAACGGGAAAGAATTCCCGGCATTCCCGTCGCATCTCAAGAGGAGGCACTCTCAACAGGAAAGGCGAGAGGAACTCCATGGTCGTACCACCATTCCTAGAGTCCCCCAGATGTCTCAGTCCATTCCAGAGGAACCTCTTTGCCCTGCACTGGCTCATCTTTCACGCCGAGGATCGACTCACACCACGGAGGCACGTGGGACAGCCCTGTGGGAAAGCCTCGAGGGAAAGCCTCGAGGGAAAACCACAGATCCTTTGATCCACGTGACGGGAAGCGTGACATTGCTGCTACAGCCTGGAAGGAAAGCGCACGTGAATGCCCCCACTCGAGACGAGGCCTGTCTCCCCTGGCGAGACTCCAGAAATACCCAAAGATCCATATAAGCCCCTGAGAGGAATCCTCGGTTCCGACACTGACTCCACACAAGGTTTTTGGCCTTGGTATCGACGGGAGAGGAATCCCGAGAGGCCCCCTAGCACCTCGCATGGGGACTGGCCTCTCCTGAGGCCACCAGGGCGGGTCCCTGAGGTCCCCATCGTAACTCGAGAACACCTGCCGCAACTCGAGAAAATCCAGGAAGTTCTCCCTTCCAGGCGAGATGAGGCCTATTTCCGATGAGGCGTCTGGAGACTAATGACACCTAACCTCTCGAACTTCGAAAGGGTCTTTCACACCCTTGCTGCAACTCAAGAATTTCACCGCCATACCCGTCTCCACTCGAGAGGAAGCACGATGGTCCCGCCCACATCCAGAGGAGCCCCGTTTCCCCCTCTTAGCTCGAGATGAGGGATCCTTTCCCTGCTTTCAACGGGAAAGAATTCCCGGTGTTCCCGTCGCATCTCAAGAGGAGGAACTCTCAACAGGAAAGGCGAGAGGAACTCCATGGTCGTACCACCATTCCAAGAGTCCCTCAGATGTCTCAGTCCATTCCAGAGGAACCTCTTTGCCCTGCACTGGCTCATCTTTCACGCCGAGAATCGACTCACACCACGGTGGCACGTGGGACAGCCCTGTGGGAAAGCCTCGAGGGAAAGCCTAGAGGGAAAAAGACAGATACTTTGATCCACGCGACGGGAAGCGTGACATTGCTGCTACAGCCTCGAAGGAAAGCGCACGTGCATGCCCCCACTCGAGACGAGGCCTGACTCCCCTGGGGAGACTCCAGAAGTACCCAAAGATCCATGTCAGCCCCTGAGAGGAATCCTCGGTTCCGGCCCTGACTCCACACAAGGTATTTGGCCCCAGTATCGACGGGAGAGGAATCCCGAGAGGCTCCCTAGCAATACGCATGGGGACTGGCCTCTCCTGAGGCCATCAGGGCGGGTCCCTGTGGTACCAGTCGTAACTCGAGAACACCTGCCGCACCTCGAGAAAATCCAGGAAGTTCTCCCTTCCAGGCGAGATGAGGTCTATTTCCGATGAGGCGTCTGGAGACTGACACGTAACCTCTGGAACTTCGAAAGGGTCTTTCACACCCTTGCTGCAACTCAAGAAGTTCACCGCCATACCCGTTTCCACTCGAGAGGAAGCACGATGGTCCCGCCCACATCCAGAGGAGCCCCGTTTCCCCCTCGTAGCTCGAGATGAGGGATCCTTTCCCTGCTTTCAACGGGAAAGAATTCCCGGCGTTCCCGTCGCATCCAAAGAGGAGGCACTCTCAACAGGAAAGGCGAGAGGAACTCCATGGTCGTACCACCATTCCAAGAGTCCCCCAGATGTCTCAGTCCATTCCAGAGGAACCTCTTTGCCCTGCACTGGCTCATCTTTCACTCCGAGGATCGACTCACACCACGGTGGCACATGGGACAGCCCTGTGGGAAAGCCTCGAGGGAAAGCCTCGAGGGAAAACCACAGATCATTTGATCCACGCGACGGGAAGCGTGACATTGCTGCTACAGCCAGGAAGGAAAGCGCACGTGCATGCCCCCACTCGAGACGAGGCCGGACTCCCCTGGGGAGACTCTAGAAGTACCCAAAGATCCATGTCAGCCCCTGAGAGGAATCCTCGGTTCCGGCCCTGACTCCACACAAGGTTTTTGGCCCTGGTATCGACTGGAGAGGAATCCCGAGAGGCCCCCTAGCAACTCGCATGGGGACTGGCCTCTCCTGAGGCCATCAGGGCGGGTCCCTGTGGTACCCGTCGTAACTCGAGAACACCTGCCGCACCTCGAGAAAATCCAGGAAGTTCTCCCTTCCAGGCTAGATGAGGCCTATTTCCGATGAGGCGTCTGGAGACTAATGACACCTAACCTCTGGAACTTCGAAAGGGTCTTTCACACCCTTGCTGCAACTCAAGAAGTTCACCGACATACCCGTGTCCACTCGAGAGGAAGCACGATGGTCCCGCCCACATCCCGAGGAGCCCCGTTTCCCCCTCGTAGCTCGAGATGAGGGATCCTTTCCCTGCTTTCAACGGGAAAGAATTCCCGGCGTTCCCGTCACAACTCAAGAGGAGGCACTCTCAACAGGAAAGGCGAGAGGAACTCCATGGTCGTACCACCATTCCAAGAGTCCACCAGATGTCTCAGTCCATTCCAGAGGAACCTCTTTGCCCTGCACTGGCTCATCTTTCACGCCGAGGATCGACTCACACCACGGTGGCACGTGGGACAGCCCTGTGGGAAAGCCTCGAGGGAAAGCCTCGAGGGAAAACCACAGATCCTTTGATCCACGCGACGGGAAGCGTGACATTGCTGCTACAGCCTGGAAGGAAAGCGCACGTGCATGCCCCCACTCGAGACGAGGCCTGACTCCCCTGGGGAGACTCCAGAAGTACCCAAAGATCCATGTCAGCCCCTGAGAGGAATCCTCGGTTCTGGCCCTGACTCCACACAAGGTTTTTGGCCCCGGTAACGACGGGAGAGGAATCCCGAGAGGCCCCCTAGCAACTCGCATGGGGACTGGCCTCTCCTGAGGCCACCAGGGCGGGTCCCTGAGGTCCCCGTCGTAACTCGAGAACACCTGCCGCAACTCGAGAAAATCCAGGAAGTTCTCCCTTCCAGGCGAAATGAGGCGTATTTCCGATGAGGCGTCTGGAGACTAATGACACCCAAACTCTGGAACTTCGAAAGGGTCTTTCACACCCTTGCTGCAACTCAAGAAGTTTACCGCCATACCCGTCTCCACACGAGAGAAAGCACGATGGTCCCGCCCACATCCAGAGGAGCCCCGTTTCCTCCTCGTAGCTCGAGATGAGGGATCCTTTCCCTGCTTTCAACGGGAAAAAATTCCCGGCATTCCCGTCGCATCTCAAGAGGAGGCACTCTCAACAGGAAAGGCGAGAGGAACTCCATGGTCGTACTACCATTCCAAGAGTCCCCCAGATGTCTCAGTCCATTCCAGAGGAACATCTTTGCCCTGCACTGGCTCATCTTTCACGCCAAGAATCGACTCACACCACGGTGGCACGTGGGACAGCCCTGTGGGAAAGCCTCGAGGGAAAGCCTAGAGGGAAAACCACAGATACTTTGATCCACGCGACCGGAAGCGTGACATTGCTGCTACAGCCTGGAAAGAAAGCGCACGTGCATGCCCCCACTCGAGACGAGGCCTGACTCCCCTGGGGAGACTCCAGAAGTACCCAAAGATCCATGTCAGCCCCTGAGAGGAATCCTCGATTCCGGCCCTGACTCCACACAAGGTATTTGGCCCCAGTATCGACGGGAGAGGAATCCCGAGAGGCCCCCTAGCAACACGCATGGGGACTGGCCTCTCCTGAGGCCATCAAGGCGGGTCCCTGTGGTACCAGTCGTAACTCGAGAACACCTGCCGCACCTCGAGATAATCCAGGAAGTTCTCCCTTCCAGGCGAGATGAGGTCTATTTCCGATGAGGCGTCTGGAGACTGACACGTAACCTCTGGAACTTCGAAAGGGTCTTTCACACCCTTGCTGCAACTCAAGAAGTTCACCGCCATACCCGTCTCCACTCGAGAGGAAGCACGATGGTCCCGCCCACATCCAGAGGAGCCCCGTTTCCCCCTCGTAGCTCGAGATGAGGGATCCTTTCCCTGCTTTCAACGGGAAAGAATTACCAGCGTTCCCGTCGCATCTCAAGAGGAGGCACTCTCAACAGGAAAGGCGAGAGGAACTCCATGGTCGTACCACCATTCCAAGAATCCCCCAGATGTCTCAGTCCATTCCAGAGGAACCTCTTTGCCCTGCACTGGCTCATCTTTCACGCCGAGGATCGACTCACACCACGGTGGCACTTGGGACAGCCCTGTGGGAAAGCCTCGAGGGAAAGCCTCGAGGGAAAACCACAGATCATTTGATCCACGCGACGGGAAGCGTGACATTGCTGCTACAGCCTGGAAGGAAAGCGCACGTGCATGCCCCCACTCGAGACGAGGCCTGACTCCCCTGGGGAGACTCTAGAAGTACCCAAAGATCCATGTCAGCCCGTGAGAGGAATCCTCGGTTCTGGCCCTGACTCCACACAAGGTTTTTGGCCCCGGTATCGACTGGAGAGGAATCCCGAGAGGCCCCCTAGCAACTCGCATGGGGACTGGCCTCTCCTGAGGCCATCAGGGCGGGTCCCTGTGGTACCCGTCGTAACTCGAGAACACCTGCCGCACCTCGAGAAAATCCAGGAAGTTCTCCCTTCCAGGCGAGATGAGGCCTATTTCCGATGAGGCGTCTGGAGACTAATGACACCTAACCTCTGGAACTTCGAAAGGGTCTTTCACACCCTTGCTGCAACTCAAGAAGTTCACCGACATACCCGTGTCCACTCGAGAGGAAGCACGATGGTCCCGCCCACATCCCGAGGAGCCCCGTTTCCCCCTCGTAGCTCGAGATGAGGGATCCTTTCCCTGCTTCCAACGGGAAAGAATTCCCGGCGTTCCCGTCGCATCTCAAAAGGAGGCACTCTCAACAGGAAAGGCGAGAGGAACTCCATGGTCGTACCACCATTCCAAGAGTCCCCCAGATGTCTCAGTCCATTCCAGAGGAACCTCTTTGCCCTGCACTGGCTCATCTTTCACGCCGAGGATCGACTCACACCACGGTGGCACGTGGGACAGCCCTGTGGGAAAGCCTCGAGGGAAAGCCTCGAGGGAAAACCACAGATCCTTTGATCCACGCGACGGGAAGCGTGACATTGCTGCTACAGCCTGAAAGGAAAGCACACGTGCATGCCCCCACTCGAGACGAGGCCTGACTCCCCTGGGGAGACTCCAGAAGTACCCAAAGATCCATGTCAGCCCCTGAGAGGAATCCTCGGTTCCGGCCCTGACTCCACACAAGGTTTTTGGCCCCGGTATCGACGGGAGAGGAATCCCGAGAGGCCCCCTAGCAACTCGCATGGGGACTGGCCTCTCCTGAGGCCACCAGGGCTGGTCCCTGAGGTCCCCGTCGTAACTCGAGAACACCTGCCGCAACTCGAGAAAATCCAGGAAGTTCTCCCTTCCAGGCGAGATGAGGCCTATTTCCGATGAGGCGTCTGGAGACTAATGACACCTAACCTCTGGATCTTCGAAAGGGTCTTTCACACCCTTGCAGCAACTCAAGAAGTTTACCGCCATACCCGTCTCCACACGAGAGGAAGCACGATGGTCCCGCCCACATCCAGAGGAGCCCCGTTTCCCCCTCGTAGCTTGAGATGAGGGATCCTTTCCCTGCTTTCATCGGGAAAGAATTCCCGGCATTCCCGTCGCATCTCAAGAGGAGGCACTCTCAACAGGAAAGGCGAGAGGAACTCCATGGTCGTACCACCATTCCAAGAGTCCCCCAGTTGTCTCAGTCCATTCCAGAGGAACCTCTTTGCCCTGCACTGGCTCATCTTTCACGCCGAAGATCGACTCACACCACGGTGGCACGTGGGACAGCCCTGTGGGAAAGCCTCGAGGGAAAGCCTCGAGGGAAAACCACAGATCCTTTGATCCACGCGACGGGAAGCGCGACATTGCTGCTACAGCCTGGAAGGAAAGCGCACGTGCATGCCCCCACTCGAGACGAGGCCTGACTCCCCTGGGGAGACTCCAGAAGTACCCAAAGATCCATGGCAGCCCCTGAGAGGAATCCTCGGTTCCGGCCCTGACTCCACACAAGGTTTTTGGCCCCGGTATCGACGGGAGAGGAATCCCGAGAGGCCCCCTAGCAACTCGCATGGGGACTGGCCTCTCCCGAGGCCACCAGGGCGGGTCCCTGAGGTCCCCGTCGTAACTCGAGAACACCTGCCGCAACTCGAGAAAATCCAGGAAGTTCTCCCTTCCAGGCGAGATGAGGCCTATTTCCGATGAGGCGTCTGGAGACTAATGACACCTAACCTCTGGAACTTCGAAAGGGTCTTTCACACCCTTGCAGCAACTCAAGAAGTTTACCGCCATACCCGTCTCCACAGGAGAGGAAGCACGATGGTCCCGCCCACATCCAGAGGAGCCCCGTTTCCCCCTCGTAGCTCGAGATGAGGGATCCTTTCCCTGCTTTCAACGGGAAAGAATTCCCGGCATACCCGTCGCATCTCAAGAGGAGGCACTCTCAACAGGAAAGGCGAGAGGAACTCCATGGTCGTACCACCATTCCAAGAGTCCCCCAGATGTCTCAGTCCATTCCAGAGGAACCTCTTTGCCCTGCACTGGCTCATCTTTCACGCCGAGGATCGACTCACACCACGGTGGCACGTGGGATAGCCCTGTGGGAAAGCCTCGAGGGAAAGCCTCGAGGGAAAACCACAGATCCTTTGATCCACGCGACGGGAAGCGTGACATTGCGGCTACAGCCTGGAAGGAAAGCGCACGTCCATGCCCCCACTCGAGACGAGGCCTGACTCCCCTGGGGAGACTCCAGAAGTACCCAAAGATCCATGTCAGACACTGAGAGGAATCCTCGATTCTGGCCCTGACTCCACACAAGGTTTTTGGCCCCGGTATCGACGGGAGAGGAATCCCGAGAGGCCCCCTAGCAACTCGCATGGGGACTGGCCTCTCCTGAGGCCATCAGGGCGGGTCCTGTGGTACCCGTCGTAACTCGAGAACACCTGCCGCACCTCGAGAAAATCCAGGAAGTTCTCCCTTCCAGGCTAGATGAGGCCTATTTCCGATGAGGCGTCTGGAGACTAATGACACCTAACCTCTGGAACTTCGAAAGGGTCTTTCACACCCTTGCTGCAACTCAAGAAGTTCACCGACATACCCGTGTCCACTCGAGGGGAAACACGATGGTCCCGCCCACATCCCGAGGAGCCCCGTTTCCCCCTCGTAGCTCGAGATGAGGGATCCTTTCCCTGCTTCCAACGGGAAAGAATTCCCGGCGTTCCCGTCGCATCTCAAGAGGAGGCACACTCAACAGGAAAGGCGAGAGGAACTCCATGGTCGTACCACCATTCCAAGAGTCCCCCAGATGTCTCAGTCCATTCCAGAGGAACCTCTTTGCCCTGCACTGGCTCATCTTTCACGCCGAGGAACGACTCACACCACGGTGGCACGTGGGACAGCCCTGTGGGAAAGCCTCGAGGGAAAGCCTCGAGGGAAAACCACAGATCCTTTGATCCACGCGACGGGAAGCGTGACATTGCTGCTACAGCCTGGAAGGAAAGCACACGTGCATGCCCCCACTCGAGACGAGGCCTGACTCCCCTGGGGAGACTCCAGAAGTACCCAAAGATCCATGTCAGCCCCTGAGAGGAATCCTCGGTTCCGGCCCTGACTCCACAGAAAGTTTTTGGCCCCGGTATCGACGGGAGAGGAATCCCGAGAGGCCCCCTAGCAACTCGCATGGGGACTGGCCTCTCCTGAGGCCACCAGGGCGGGTCCCTGAGGTCCCCGTCGTAACTCGAGAACACCTGCCGCAACTCGAGAAAATCCAGGAAGTTCTCCCTTCCAGGCGAGATGAGGCCTATTTCCGATGAGGCATCTGGAGACTAATGACACCTAACCTCTGGAACTTCGAAAGGGTCTTTCACACCCTTGCTGCAACTCAAGAAGTTCACTGCCATACCCGTCTCCACTCGAGAGGAAGCACGATGGTCCGCCCACATCCAGAGGAGCCCCGTTTCCCCCTCGTAGCTCGAGATGAGGGATCCTTTCCCTGCTTTCAACGGGAAAGAATTCCCGGCATTCCCGTCGCATCTCAAGAGGAGGCACTCTCAACAGGAAAGGCGAGAGGAACTCCATGGTCGTACCACCATTCCAAGAGTCCCCCAGATGTCTCAGTCCATTCCAGAGGAACCTCTTTGCCCTGCACTGGCTCATCTTTCACGCCGAGGATCGACTCACACCACGGTGGCACGTGGGACAGCCCTGTGGGAAAGCCTCGAGGCAAAGCCTTGAGGGAAAACCACAGATCCTTTGATCTACGCGACGGAAAGCGTGACATTGCTGCTACAGCCTGGAAGGAAAGCGCACGTGCATGCCCCCACTCGAGACGGGGCCTGACTCCCCTGGGGAGACTCCAGAAGTACCCAAAGATCCATGTCAGCCCCTGAGAGGAATCCTCGGTTCCGGCCCTTACTCCACACAAGGTTTTTGGCCCCGGTATCGACGGGAGAGGAATCCCGAGAGGCCCCCTAGCAACTCGCATGGGGACTGGCCTCTCCTGAGGCCACCAGGGCGGGTCCCTGAGGTCTCCGTCGTAACTCGAGAATACCTGTGGCGACTCGAGAAAATCCAGGAAGTTCTCCCTTCCAGGCGAGAAGAATCCTATTTCCGATGAGGCGTTTGGAGACTAATGACACCTAAACTCTGGAACTTCGAAAGGGTCTTTCACACCCTTGCTGCAATTCAAGAAGTTCACCGCCATACCCGTCTCCACTCGCGAGGAAGCACGATGGTCCCGCCCACATCCAGAGGATCCCCGTTTCCCCCTCGTAGCTCGAGATGAGGGATCCTTTCCCTGCTTTCAACGGGAAAGAATTCCCGGCGTTCCCATCGCATCTCAAGAGGAGGCACTCTCAACAGGAAAGGCGAGAGGAACTCCATGGTCGTACCACCATTCCACGAGTCCCCCAGATGTCTCAGTCCATTCCAGAGGAACCTCTTTGCCCTGCACTGGCTCATCTTTCACGCCGACGATCGACTCACACCACGGTGGCACGTGGGACAGCCCTGTGTGAAAGCCTCGAGGGAAAGCCTCGAGGGAAAACCACAGATCCTTTGATCCAGGCCACGGGAAGCGTGACATTGCTGCTACAGCCTGGAAGGAAAGCGCAAGTGCATGCCCCCACTCGAGACGAGGCCTGACGGCCCTGGGGAGACTCCAGAAGTACCCAAAGATCCATGTCAGCCCCTGAGAGGAATCCTCGATTCCGGCCCTGACTCCACACAAGGTTTTTGGCCCCGGTATCGACGGGAGAGGAATCCCAGAGTCCCCCTAGCAACTCGCATGGGGATTGGCCTCTCCTGAGGCCACCAGGGCTGGTCCTTGAGGTCCCCGTCATAACTCGAGAACACCTGCCGCAACTCGAGAAAATCCAGGAAGTTCTCCCTTCCAGGCGAGATGAGGCCTATTTCCGATGAGGCGTCTGGAGACTAATGACACCTAACCTCTGAAACTTCGAAAGGGTCTTTCACTCCCTTGCTGCAACTCAAGAAGTTCTCTGCCATACCCGTCTCCACTCGAGAGGAAGCACGATGGTCCCGCCCACATCCAGAGGAGCCCCGTTTCCCCCTCGTAGCTCGAGATGAGGGATTCTTTCCCTGCTTTCAACGGGAAAGAATTCCCGGCGTTCCCGTCGCATCTCAAGAGGAGGCACTCTCAACAGGAAAGGCGAGAGGAACTCCATGGTCGTACCACCATTCCAAGAGTCCCCCAGATGTCTCAGTCCATTCCAGAGGAACCTCTTTGCCCTGCACTGGCTCATCTTTCACGCCGAGGATCGACTCACACCACGGTGGCACATGAGACAGCCCTGTGGGAAAGCCTCGAGGGAAAGCCTCGAGGGAAAACCACAGATCCTTTGATCCACGCGACGGGAAGCGTGACATTGCTGCTACAGCCTGGAAGGAAAGCGCACGTGCATGCCCCGACTCGAGACGAGGCCTGACTCCCTTGGGGACACTCCAGAAGTACCCAAAGATCCATGTCAGCCCCTAAGAGGAATCCTCGGTTCCGGCCCTGACTCCAAAAAATGTTTTTGGGCCCGGTATCGACGGGAGAGGAATCCCGAGAGGCCCCCTAGCAACTCGCATGGGGACTGGCCTCTCCTGAGGCCACCAGGGCGGGTGCCTGAGGTCCCCGTCGTAACTCGAGAACACCTGCCACAACTCGAGAAAATCCAGGAAGTTCTCCCTTCCAGGCGAGATGAGGCCTATTTCCGATGAGGCGTCTGGAGACTAATGACACCTAACCTCTGGAACTTCGAAAGGGTCTTTCACACCCTTGCTGCAACTCAAGAAGTTCACCGCCATACCCGTCTCCACTCGAGAGGAAGCACATTGGTCCCGCCCACATCCAGAGGAGCCCCGTTTCCCCCTCGGAGCTCGAGATGAGGGATCCTTTCCCTGCTTTCAACGGGAAAGAATTCCCGGCGATCCCGTCGCATCTCAAGAGGAGGCACTCTCCACAGGAAAGCCGAGAGGAACTCCATGGTCGTACCACCATTCCACGAGTCCCCCAGATGTCTCAGTCCATTCCAGAGGAACCTCTTTGCCCTGCACTGGCTCATCTTTCACGCCGAGGATCGACTCACACCACGGTGGCACGTAGGACAGCCCTGTGGGAAAGCCTCGAGGGAAAGCCTCGAGGGAAAACCACAGACCCTTTGATCCACGCGACGGGAAGCGTGACATTGCTGCTACAGCCTGGAAGGAAAGCGCACGTGCATGCCCCCACTCGAGACGAGGCCTGTCTCCCCTGGCGAGACTCCAGAAGTACCCAAAGATCCATGTCAGCCCCTGAGAGGAATCCTCGGTTCCGGCCCTGACTCCACACAAGGTTCTTGGCCCCGGTATCGACGGGAGAGGAATCCCGAGAGGCCCCCTAGCAACTCGCATGGGGACTGGCCTCTCCTGAGGCCACCAGGGCGGGTCCCTGAGGTTCCCGTCGTAACTCGGGAACACCTGCCGCAACTCGAGAAAATCCAGGAAGTTCTCCCTTCCAGGCGAGATGAGGCCTATTTCCGATGAGGCGTCTGGAGACTAATGACACCTAACCTCTGGAACTTCGAAAGGGTCTTTCACACCCTTGCTGCAACTCAAGAAGTTCACCGCCATACCCGTCTCCACTCGAGAGGAAGCACGATGGTCCCGCCCACATCCAGAGGAGCCCCGTTTTCCCCTCGGAGCTCGAAATGGGGGATCCTTTCCCTGCTTTCAACGGGAAAGAATTCCCGGCGTTCCCGTCGCATCTCAAGAGGAGGCACTCTCAACAGGAAAGGCGAGAGGAACTCCATGGTCGTACCACCATTCCAAGAGTCCCCCAGATGTCTCAGTCCATTCCAGAGGAAACTCTTTGCCCTGCACTGGCTCATCTGTCACGCCGAGGATCGACTCACACCACGGTGGCACGTGGGACAGCCGTGTGGGAAAGCCTCGAGGGAAAGCCTCGAGGGAAAACAACAGACCCTTTGATCCACGCTACGGGAAGCGTGACATTGCTGCTACAGCCTGGAAGGAAAGCGCACGTGCATGCCCCCACTCGAGACGAGGCCTGTGTCCCCTGGCGAGACTCCAGAAGTACCCAAAGATCCATGTCAGCCCCTGAGAGGAATCCTCGGTTCCGGCCCTGACTCCACACAAGGTTTTAGGCCCCGGTATCGACGGGAGAGGAATCCCGAGAGGCCCCCTAGCAACTCGCATGGGGACTGGCCTCTCCTGAGGCCACCAGGGCGGGTCCCTGAGGTCCCCGTCGTAACTCGGGATAACCTGCCGCAACTCGAGTAAATCCAGGAAGTTCTCCCTTCCAGGCGAGATGAGGCCTATTTCCGATGAGGCGTCTGGAGATAAATGACACCTAACTTCTGGAACTTCGAAAGGGTCTTTCACACCCTTACTGCAACTCAAGAAGTTCACCGCCATACCCGTCTCAACTCGGGAGGAAGCACGATGGTCCCGCCCACATCCAGAGGAGTCCCGTTTCCCCCTCGTAGCTCGAGATGAGGGATCCTTTCCCTGCTTTCAACGGGAAAGAATTCCCGGCGTTCCCGTCGCATCTCAAGAGGAGGCACTCTCAACAGGAAAGGCGAGAGGAACTCCATGGTCGTACCACCATTCCAAGAGTCCCCCAGATGTCTCAGTCCATTCCAGAGGAACCTCTTTGCCCTGCACTGGCTCATCTTTCACGCCGAGGATCGACTCACACCACGGTGGCACGTGGGACAGCCCTGTGGGAAAGCCTCGAGGGAAAGCCTCAAGGGAAAACCACAGATCCTTTGATCCACGCCACGGGAAGCGTGACATTGCTGCTACAGCCTGGAAGGAAAGCGCAAGTGCATGCCCCCACACGAGACGAGGCCTGACTCCCCTGGGGAGACTCCAGAAATACCCAAAGATCCATGTCAGCACCTGAGAGGAATCCTCGGTTCCGGCCCTGACTCCACACAAGGTTTTTGGACCCGGTATCGACGGGAGAGGAATCCCGAGAGGCCCCCTAGCAACTCGCATGGGGACTGGCCTCTCCTGAGGCCACCAGGGCGGGTCCCTGAGGTCCCCGTCGTAACTCGAGAACACCTGCCGCAACTCGAGAAAATCCAGGAAGTTCTCCCTTCCAGGCGAGATGAGGCCTATTTCCGATGAGGCGTCTGGAGAGTAATGACACCTAACCTCTGGAACTTCGAAAGGGTCTTTCACACCCTTGCTGCAACTCAAGAAGTTTACCGCCATACCCGTCTCCACTCGAGAGGAAGCACGATGGTCCCGCCCACATCCAGAGGAGCCCCGTTTCCCCCTCGGAGCTCGAGATGAGGGATCCTTTCCCTGCTTTCAACGGGAAAGAATTCCCGGCGTTTCCGTCGCATCTCAAGAGGAGGCACTCTCAACAGGAAAGGCGAGAGGAACTCCATGGTCGTACCACCATTCCAAGAGTCCCCCAGATGTCTCAGTCCTTTCCAGAGGAAGCTCTTTGCCCTGCACTGGCTCATCTTTCACGCCGAGGATCGACTCACACCACGGTGGCACGTGGGAGAGCTCTGTGGGAAAGCCTCGAGGGAAAACCACAGATCCTTTGATCCACGCGACGGGAAGCGTGACATTGGTGCTACAGCCTGGAAGGAAAGCGCACGTGCATGCCCCCACTCGAGACGAGGCCTGACTCCGCTGGGGAGTCTCCACAAGTACCCAAAGATCCATGTCAGCCCCTGAGAGGAATCCTCGGTTCCGGCCCTGACTCCACACAAGGTTTTTGGCCCCGGTATCGACGGGAGAGGAATCCCGAGAGGCCCCCTAGCAACTCGCATGGGGACTGGCCTCTCCTGAGGCCACCAGGGCGGGTCCCTGAGGTCCCCGTCGTAACTCGACAACACCTGCCGCAACTCGAGAAAATCCAGGAAGTTCTACCTTCCAGGCGAGATGAGGCCTATTTCCGATGAGGCGTCTGGAGACAAATGACACCTAACCTCTGGAACTTTGAAAGGGTCTTTCACATCCTTGCTGCAACTCAAGAAGTTCACCGCCATACCCGTGTCCACTCGAGAGGAAGCACGATGGTCCCGCCCACATCCAGAGGAGCCCCGTTTCCCCCTCGTAGCTCGAGATGAGGGATCCTTTCCCTGCTTTCAACGGGAAAGAATTCCCGGCGTTCCCGTCGCATCTCAAGAGGAGGCACTTAACAGGAAAGGCGAGAGGAACTCCATGGTCGTACCACCATTCCAAGAGTCCCCCAGATGTCTCAGTCCATTCCAGAGGAACCTCTTTGCCCTGCACTGGCTCATGTTTCACGCCGAGGATCGACTCACACCACGGTGGCACGTGGGACAGCCCTGTGGGAAAGCCTCGAGGGAAAGCCTCGAGGGAAAACCACAGATCCTTTGATCCACGCGACGGGAAGTGTGACATTGCTGCTACAGCCTGGAAGGAAAGCGCACGTGCATGCCCCCACTCGAGACGAGGCCTGACTCCCCTGGGGAGACTCCAGAAGTACCCAAAGATCCATGTCAGCCCCTGAGAGGAATCCTTGGTTCCGGCCCTGACTCCACACAAGGTTTTTGGCCCCGGTATCGACGGGAGAGGAATCCCGAGAGGCCCCCTAGCAACTCGCATGGGGACTGGCCTCTCCTGAGGCCACCAGGGCGGGTCCCTGAGGTCCCCGTCGTAACTCGAGAACACCTGCCGCAACTCGAGAAAATCCAGGAAGTTCTCCCTTCCAGGCGAGATGAGGCCTATTTCCAATGAGGCGTCTGGAGACTAATGACACCTAACCTCTGGAACTTCGAAAGGGTCTTTCACACCCTTGCTGCAACTCAAGAAGTTCACCGCCATACCCGTCTCCACTCGAGAGGAAGCACGATGGTCCCGACCACATCCAGAGGAGCCCCGTTTCCCCCTCGGAGTTCGAGATGAGGGATCCTTTCCCTGCTTTCAACGGGAAAGAATTCCCGGCGTTCCCGGCGCATCTCAAGAGGAGGCACTCTCAACAGGAAAGGCGAGAGGAACTCCATGGTCGTACCACCATTCCAAGAGTCCCCCAGATGTCTCAGTCCATTCCAGAGGAACCTCTTTGCCCTGCACTGGCTCATCTTTCACGCCGAGGATCCACACACACCACGGTGGCACGTGGGACAGCCCTGTGGGAAAGCCTCGAGGGAAAGCCTCGAGGGAAAACCACAGATCCTTTGATCCACGCGACGGGAAGCGTGACATTGCTGCTACAGCCTGGAAGGAAAGCGCACGTGCATGCCCCCACTCGAGACGAGGCCTGACTCCCCTGGGGAGACTCCAGAAGTACCCAAAGATCCATGTCAGCCCCTGAGAGGAATCCTCGGTTCCGGCCCTGACTCCACACAAGGTTTTTGGCCCCGGTATCGATGGGAGAGGAATCCCGAGAGGCCCCCTAGCATCTCGCATGGGGACTGGCCTCTCCTGAGGCCACCAGGGCGGGTCCCTGAGGTCCCGTCGTAACTCGAGAACACCTGCCGCAACTCGAGAAAATCCAGGAAGTTCTCCCTTCCAGGCGAGATGAGGCCTATTTCCGATGAGGCGTCGGGAGACTAATGACACCTAACCTCTGGAACTTCGAAAGGGTCTTTCACACCCTTGCTGCAACTCAAGAAGTTCACCGCCATACCCGTGTCCACTCGAGAGGAAGCATGATGGTCCCGCCCAATCCAGAGGAGCCCCGTTTCCCCCTCGTAGCTCGAGATGAGGGATCCTTTCCCTGCTTTCAACGGGAAAGAATTCCCGGCGTTCCCGTCGCATCTCAAGAGGAGGCACTCTCAACAGGAAAGGCGAGAGGAACTCCATGGTCGTACCACCATTCCAAGAGTCCCCCACATGTCTCAGTCCTTTCCAGAGGAACCTCTTTGCCCTGCACTGGCTCATCTTTCACGCCGAGGATCGACTCACACCACGGTGGCACGTGGGAGAGCTCTGTGGGAAAGCCTCGAGGGAAAACCACAGATCCTTTGATCCACGCGACGGGAAGCGTGACATTGGTGCTACAGCCTGGAAGGAAAGCGCACGTGCATGCCCCCACTCGAGACGAGGCCTGACTCCGCTGGGGAGTCTCCACAAGTACCCAAAGATCCATGTCAGCCCCTGAGAGGAATCCTCGGTTCCGGCCCTGACTCCACACAAGGTTTTTGGCCCCGGTATCGACGGGAGAGGAATCCCGAGAGGCCCCCTAGGAACTCGCAAGGGGACTGACCTTTCCTGAGGCCACCATGGCGGGTTCCTGAGGTCGCCGTCGTAACTCGAGAACACCTGCCGCAACTCGAGAAAATCCAGGAAGTTCTCCCTTCCAGGCGAGATGAGGCTTATTTCCGATAAGGCGTCTGGAGACTAATGACACGGAACCTCTGGAACTTCGAAAGGGTCTTTCACACCCTTGCTGCAACTCAAGAAGTTCACCGCCATATCCGTCTCCACTCGAGAGGAAACATGATGGTCCCGCCCACATCCAGAGGAGCCCCGTTTGCCCCTCGTAGCTCGAGATGAGGGATCCTTTCCCTGCTATCAACGGGAAAGTATTTTCGGCGTTCCCGTCGCATCTCAAGAGGAGGCACTCTCAACAGGAAAGACGAGAGGAACTCCATGGTCGTACCACCATTCCAAGAGTCCCCGAGATTTCTCAGTCCATTCCAGAGGAACCTCTTTGCCCTGCACTGGCTCATCTTTCACGCCGAGGATCGACTCACACCACGGTGGCACGTGGGACAGCCCTGTGGGAAAGCCTCGAGGGAAAGCCTCGAGGGAAAACCACAGATCCTTTGATCCACGCGACGGGAAGCGTGACATTGCTGCTACAGCCTGGAAGGAAGGCGCACGTGCATGCCCACACTCGAGACGAGGCCTGACCCCCCTGGGGAGACTCCAGAAGTACCCAAAGACCCATATCAGCCCCTGAGAGGAATCCTCGGTTCCGGCCCTGACTCCACAGAAGGATTTTGGCCCCGGTATCGACGGGAGAGGAATCCCGAGAGGCCCCCGAGCAACTCGCATGGGGACTGGCCTTTCCTGAGGACACCAGGGTGGGTCCCTGAGGTCCCCGTCGTAACTCGAGAACACCTGCCGCAACTCGAGAAAATCCAGGAAGTTCTCCCTTCCAGGCGAGATGAGGCCTATTTCCGATGAGGCGTCTGGAGACTAATGACACCGAACCTCTGGAACTTCGAAAGGGTCTTTCACACCCTTGCTGCAACTCAAGAAGTTCACCGCCATACCCGTCTCCACTCGAGAGGAAGCACGATGGTCCCGCCCACATCCAGAGGAGCCCCGTTTCCCCCTCGGAGCTCGAGATGAGGGATCCTTTCCCTGCTTTCAACGGGAAAGAATTCCCGGCGTTCCCGTCGCATCTCAAGAGGAGGCACTCTCAACAGGAAAGGCGAGAGGAACTCCATGGTCCTACCACCATTCCAAGAGTCCCTCAGATGTCTCAGTCCAATCCAGAGGAACCTCTTTGCCCTGCACTGTCTCATCTTTCACGCCGAGAATCGACTCACACCACGGTGGCACGTGGGACAGCCCTGTGGGAAAGCCTCGAGGGAAAACCACAGATCCATTGATCCACGCGACGGGAACCGAGACATTGCTGCTACAGCCTGGAAGGAAAGTGCACGTGCATGAACCCACTCGAGACAAGGCCTGACTCCCCTGGGGAGACTCCAGAAGTACCCAAAGATCCATGTCAGCCCCTGAGAGGAATCCTCGGTTCCGGACCTGACTCCACACAAGTTTTTTGGCCCCGGTATCGACAGGAGAGGAATCCTGAGAGGCCCCCGAGCAACTCGCATGGGGATTGGCCTTTCCTGAGGCCACCAGGGCGGGTCCCTGAGGTCCCCGTCGTAAATCGAGAACAACTGCCGCAACTCGAGAAACTTCAGGAAGTTCTCCCTTCCAGGCGAGATGAGGCCTATTTCCGATGAGGCGTCTGGAGACTAATGACACGGAACCTCTGGAACTTCGAAAGGGTCTTTCACACCCTTGCTGCAACTCAAGAAGTTCACCGCCATATCCGTCTCCACTCGAGAGGAAACATGATGGTCCCACCCACATCCAGAGGAGCCCCGTTTGCCCCTCGTAGCTCGAGATGAGGGATCCTTTCCCTGCTATCAACGGGAAAGTATTTTCGGCGTTCCCGTCGCATCTCAAGAGGAGGCACTCTCAACTGGAAAGACGAGAGGAACTCCATGGTCGTACCACCATTCCAAGAGTCCCCCAGATGTTTCAGTCTATTCCAGAGGAACCTCTTTGCCCTGCACTGACTCATCTTTCATGCCGAAGATCGACTCACACCACGGTGGCACGTGGGACAGCCCTGTGGGATAGCCTCGAGGGAAAGCCTAGAGGGAAAACCACTGATCCTTTGATCCACGCGACGGGAAGCGTGACATTGCTGCTACAGCCTGGAAGGAAAGCGCACGTGCATGCCCCCACTCGAGACAAGGCCTGACTCCCCTGGGGAGACTCCAGAAAGACCCAAAGATCCATGTCAGCCCCTTAGAGGAATCCTCGGTTCCGGCCCTGACTCCACACAAGGTTTTAGGCCCCGGTATCGACTGGAGAGGAATCCCGAGAGGCACCCTAGCAACTCGTATGGGGACTGGAGTTTCCTGAGGCCACCAGGGCTTGTCCCTCACGTCCCCGTCGTAACTCGAGAACACCTGCCGCAACTCGAGAAAATCCAGGAAGTTCTCCCTTCCAGGCGAGATGAGGCTTATTTCCGATGAGGCGTCTGGAGACTAATGACACGGAACCTCTAGAACTTCGAAAGGGTCTTTCACACCCTTGCTGCAACTCAAGAAGTTCACCGCCATATCCGTCTCCACTCGAGAGGAAACATGATGGTCCCGCCCACATCCAGAGGAGCCCCGTTTGCCCCTCGTAGCTCGAGATGAGGGATCCTTTCCCTGCTATCAACGGGAAAGTATTTTCGGCGTTCCCGTCGCATCTCAAGAGGAGGCACTCTCAACAGGATAGACGAGAGGAACTCCATGGTCGTACCACCATTCCAAGAGTCCCCCAGATGTCTCAGTCCATTCCAGAGGAACCTCTTTGCCCTGCACTGGCTCATCTTTCACGCCGAGGATCGACTCACACCACGGTGGCACGTGGGACAGCCCTGTGGGAAAGCCTCGAGGGTAAACCACAGATCCTTTGATCCACGCGACGGGAAGCGTGACATTGCTGCTACAGCCTGGAAGGAAAGCGCACGTGCATGCCCCCACTCGAGACGAGGCCTGACTCCCCTGGGGAGACTCCAGAAGTACCCAAAGATCCATGTCAGCCCCTGAGAGGAATCCTCGGTTCCGGCCCTGACTCCACACAAAGTTTTTGGCCCCCATATCGACGGGAGAGGAATCCCGAGAGGCCCCCGAGCAACTCGCATGGGGACTGGCCTTTCCTGAGGCCACCAGGGCGGGTCCCTGAGGTCCCCGTCGTAACTCGAGAACACCTGCCGCAACTCGAGAAAATCCAGGAAGTTCTCCCTTCCAGGCGAGATGAGGCCTATTTCCGATGAGGCGTCTGGAGACTAATGACACCGAACCTCTGGAACTTCGAAAGGGTCTTTCACACCCTTGCTGCAACTCAAGAAGTTCACCGCCATACCCGTCTCCACTCGAGAGGAAACACGATGGTCCCGCCCACATCCAGAGGAGCCCCGTTTCCCCCTCGTAGCTCGAGATGATGGATCCTTTCCCTGCTATCAACGGGAAAGAATTCCCGGCGTTCCCGTCGCATCTCAAGAGGAGGCACTCTCAACAGGAAAGATGAGAGGAACTCCATGGTCGTACCACCATTCCAAGAGTCCCCGAGATTTCTCAGTCCATTCCAGAGGAAACTCTTTGCCCTGCACTGGCTCATCTTTCACGCCGAGGATTGACTCACACCACGGTGGCACTTGGGACAGCCCTGTGGGAAAGCCTCGAGGGAAAGCCTCGAGGGAAAACCACAGATCCTTTGATCCACGAGCCGGGAAGCGTGACATTGCTGCTACAGCCTGGAAGGAATGCGCATGTGCATGCCCCCACTCGAGACGAGGCCTGACTCCCCTGGGGAGACTCCAGAAGTACCCAAAGATCCATGTCAGCCCCTGAGAGGAATCCTCGGTTCCGGCCCTGACTCCACACAAGGTTTTTGGCCCCGGTATCGACGGGAGAGGAATCCCGAGAGGCCCCCTAGCAACTAGCATGGGGACTGGCCGTTCCTGAGGCCACCAGGGCGGGTCCCTGAGGTCCCCGTCGTAACTCGAGAACACCTGCCGCAACTCGAGAAAATCCAGGAAGTTCTCCTTTCCAGGCGAAATGAGGCCTATTTCTGATGAGGCGTCTGGAGACTAATGACACCTAACCTCTGGAACTTCGAAAGGGTCTTTCACACCCTTGCTGCAACTCAAGAATTTCACCGCAATACCCGTCTCCACTCGAGAGGAAGCACGATGGTCCCGCCCACATCCAGAGGAGCCCCGTTTCCCCCTCGTAGCTCGAGATGAGGGATCCTTTCCCTGCTTTCAACGGGAAAGAATTCCCGGCATTCCCGTCGCATCTCAAGAGGAGGCACTCTCAACAGGAAAGGCGAGAGGAACTCCATGGTCGTACTACCATTCCAAGAGTCCCCCAGATGTCTCAGTCCAATCCAGAGGAACCTCTTTGCCCTGAACTGGCTCATCTTTCACGCCGAGAATCGACTCACACAATGGTGGCACGTGGGACAGCCCTGTGGGAAAGCCTCGAGGGAAAACCACAGATCCTTTGATCCACGAGACGGGAAGCGTGACATTGCTGCTACAGCCTGGAAGGAAGGCGCACGTGCATGCCCCCACTCGAGACGAGGCCTGACCACCCTGGGGAGACTCCAGAAGTACCCAAAGACCCATGTCAGCCCCTGAGAGGAATCCTCGGTTCCGGCCCTGACTCCACACAAGGATTTTGGCCCCGGTATCGACGGGAGAGGAATCCCGAAAGGCCCCCTAGGAACTCCCATGGGGACTGGCCTTTCCTGAGGCCACCAGGGCGGATCCCTGAGGTCCCCGTCGTAACTCGAGAACACCTGACGCAACTCGAGAAAATCCAGGAAGTTCTCCCTTCCAGGCGAGATGAGGCCTATTTCCGATGAG
Source organism: Capricornis sumatraensis (assembly GCF_032405125.1). Taxonomy (NCBI): domain Eukaryota; kingdom Metazoa; phylum Chordata; class Mammalia; order Artiodactyla; family Bovidae; genus Capricornis; species Capricornis sumatraensis. The sequence goes on from NW_027184629.1 coordinate 2,515,531, forward strand.
GCGTCTTGAGACTAATAACACCGAACTTCTGGAACTTCGAAAGGGTCTTTCACACCCTTGCTGCAACTCAGGAAGTTCACCGCCTTACCCGTCTCCACTCGAGAGGAAGCACGATGGTCCCGCCCACATCCAGAGGAGCCCCGTTTCCCCCTCGTAGCTCGAGATGAGGGATCCTTTCCCTGCTATCAACGGGAAATAATTCCCGGCGTTCCCGTCGCATCTGAAGAGGAGGCACTCTCAACAGGAAAGGCGAGAGGAACTCCATGGTCGTACCACCATTCCAAGAGTCCCCCAGATGTCTCAGTCCATTCCAGAGGAGCCTCTTTGCCCTGCACTGGCTCATCTTTCACGCCGAGGATCGACTCACACCACGGTGGTACGTGGGACAGCCCTGTGGGAAAGCCTCGAGGGAAAGCCTCGAGGGAAAACCACAGATCCTTTGATCCACGCGACGGGAAGCGTGACATTGCTGCTACAGCCTGGAAGGAAAGCGCACGTGCATGCCCCCACTCGAGACGAGGCCTGACTCCCCTGGGGAGACTCCAGAAGTACCCAAAGATCCATGTCAGCCCCTGAGAGGAATCCTCGGTTCCGGCCCTGACTCCACACAAGGTTTTTGGCCCCGGTATCGACGGGAGAGGAATCCCGAGAGGCCCCCTAGCAACTCGCATGGGGACTGGCCTCTCCTGAGGCCACCAGGGCGGGTCCCTGAGGTCCCCGTCGTAACTCGAGAACACCTGCCGCAACTCGAGAAAATCCAGTAAGTTCTCCCTTCCAGGCGAGATGAGGCCTATTTCCGATGAGGCGTCTGGAGACTAATGACACCTAAACTCTGGAACTTCGAAAGGGTCTTTCACACCCTTGCTGCAACTCAAGAAGTTCACCGCCATACCCGTCTCCACTCGAGAGGAAGCACGATGGTCCCGCCCACATCCAGAGGAGACCCGTTTCCCCCTCGGAGCTCGAGATGAGGGATCCATTCCCTGCTTTCAACGGGAAAGAATTCCCGGCGTTCCCGTCGCATCTCAAGAGGAGGCACTCTCAACAGGAAAGGCGAGAGGAACTCCATGGTTGTACCACCATTCCAAGAGTCCCCCAGATGTCTCAGTCCATTCCAGAGGAGCCTCTTTGCCCTGCACTGGCTCATCTTTCACGCCGAGGATCGACTCACACCACGGTGGCACGTGGGACAGCCCTGTGGGAAAGCCTCGAGGCAAAGCCTCGAGGGAAAACCACAGATCCTTTGATCCACGCGACGGGAAGCGTGACATTGCTGCTACAGCCTGGAAGGAAAGCGCACGTGCATGCCCCCACTCGAGACGAGGCCTGACTCCCCTGGGGAGACTCCAGAAGTACCCAAAGATCCATGTCAGCCCCTGAGAGGAATCCTCGGTTCCGGCCCTGACTCCACACAAGGTTTTTGGCCCTGGTATCGACGGGAGAGGAATCCCGAGAGGCCCCCTAGCAACTCGCATGGGGACTGGCCTCTCCTGAGGCCACCAGGGCGGGTCCCTGAGGTCCCCGTCGTAACTCGAGAACACCTGCCGCAACTCGAGAAAATCCAGGAAGTTCTCCCTTCCAGGCGAGATGAGGCCTATTTCCGATGAGGCGTCTGGAGACTAATGACACCTAAACTCTGGAACTTCGAAAGGGTCTTTCACACCCTTGCTGCAACTCAAGAAGTTCACCGCCATACCCGTCTCCACTCGAGAGGAAGCACGATGGTCCCGCCCACATCCAGAGGAGACCCGTTTCCCCCTTGGAGCTCGAGATGAGGGATCCATTCCCTGCTTTCAACGGGAAAGAATTCCCGGCGTTCCCGTCGCATCTCAAGAGGAGGCACTCTCAACAGGAAAGGCGAGAGGAACTCCCTGGTCATACCACCATTCCAAGAGTCCCCCAGATGTCTCAATCCATTCCAGAGGAGCCTCTTTGCCCTGCACTGGCTCATCTTTCACGCCGAGGATCGACTCACACCACGGTTGCATGTGGGACAGCCCTGTGGGAAAGCCTCGAGGGAAAGCCTCGAGGGAAAACCACAGATCCTTTGATCCACGCGACGGGACGCGTGACATTGCTGCTACAGCCTGGAAGGAAAGCGCACGTGCATGCCCCCACTCGAGACGAAGCCTGACTCCCCTGGGGAGACTCCAGAAGTACCCAAAGATCCATGTCAGCCCCTGAGAGGAATCCTCGGTTCCGGCCCTGACTCCACACTAGGTTTTTGGCCCCGGTATCGACGGGAGAGGAATCCCGAGAGGCCCCCTAGCAACTCGCATGGGGACTGGCCTCTCCTGAGGCCAACAGGGCGGGTCCCTGAAGTCCCCGTCGTAACTCGAGAACACCTGCCGCAACTCGAGAAAATCCAGGAAGTTCTCCCTTCCAGGCGAGATGAGGCCTATTTCCGATGAGGCCTCTGGAGACAAATGACACCTAACCTCTGGAACTTCGAAAGGGTCTTTCACACCCTTGCTGCAACTCAATAAGTTCACCGCCGTACCCGTCTCCACTCGAGAGGAAGCACGATGGTCCCGCCCACATCCAGAGGAGCCCCGTTTCCCCCTCGTAGCTCGAGATGAGGGATCCTTTCCCTGCTTTCAACGGGAAGGAATTCCCGGCGTTCCCGTCGCATCTCAAGAGGAGGCACTCTCAACAGGAAAGGCGAGAGGAACTCCAAGGTCGTACCACCATTCCAAGAGTCCCCCAGATGTCTCAGTCCATTCCAGAGGAGCCTCTTTGCCCTGCACTGGCTCATCTTTCACGCCGAGGATCGACTCACACCACGGTGGAACGTGGGACAGCCCTGTGGGAAAGCCTCGAAGGAAAGCCTCGAGGGAAAACCACAGATCCTTTGATCCTCGCGAAGGGAAGCGTGACATTGCTGCTACAGCCTGGAAGGAAAGCGCACGTGCATGCCCCCACTCGAGACGAGGCCTGACTCCTCTGGGGAGACTCCACAAGTACCCAAAGATCCATGTCAGCCCCTGAGAGGAATCCTCGGTTCCGGCCCTGACTCCACACAAGGTTTTTGCCCCGGTATCGACGGGAGAGGAATCCCGAGAGGCCCCCTAGCATCTCGCATGGGGACTGGCCTCTCCTGAGGCCACCAGGGCGGGTCCCTGAGGTCCCCGTCGTAACTCGAGAACACCTGCCGCAACTCGAGAAAATCCAGGAAGTTCTCCCTTCCAGGCGATTGAGGCCTATTTCCGATGAGGCGTCTGGAGACAAATGACAACAAACCTCTGGAACTTCGAAAGGGTCTTTCACACCCTTGATGCAACTCAAGAAGTTCACCTCCATACCCGTCTCCACTCGAGAGGAAGCACGATGGTCCCGCCTACATCCAGAGGAGCCCCGTTTCCCCCTCGGAGCTCGAGATGAGGGATCCTTTCCCTGCTTTCAACGGGAAAGAATTCCCGGCGTTCCCGTCGCATCTCAAGAGGAGGCACTCTCAACAGGAAAGGCGAGAGGAACTCCATGGTCGTACCACCATGCCAAGAGTCCCCCAGATGTCTCAGTCCATTCCAGAGGAGCCTCTTTGCCCTGCACTGGCTCATCTTTCACGCCGAGGATCGACTCACACCACGGTGGCACGTGGGACAGCCCTGTGGGAAAGCCTCGAGGGAAAGCCTCGAGGGAAAACCACAGATCCTTTGATCCACGCGACGGGAACCATGACATTGCTGCTACAGCCTGTAAGGAAAGCGCACGAGCATGCCCCCACTCGAGACGAGGCCTGACTCCCCTGGGGAGACTCCAGAAGTACCCAAAGATCCATGTCAGCCCCTGAGAGGAATCCTCGGTTCCGGCCCTGACTCCCCACAAGTATTTTGGCCCCGGTATCGACGGGAGAGGAATCCCGAGAGGCCCCCTAGGAACTCGCAAGGGGACTGACCTTTCCTGAGGCCACCAGGGCGGGTCCCTGAGGTCCCCGTCATAACTCGAGAACACCTGCCGCAACTCGAGAAAATCCTGGAAGTTCTCCCTTCCAGGCGAGATGAGGCCTATTTACGATGAGGCGTCTGGAGACTAATGACACGGAACCTCTGGAACTTCGAAAGGGTCTTTCACACCCTTGCTGCAACTCAAGAAGTTCACCGCCATAACCCTCTCCACTCGAGAGGAAACATGATGGTCCCGCCCACATCCAGAGGAGCCCCGTTTGCCCCTCGGAGCTCGAGATGAGGGATCCTTTCCCTGCTATCAACGGGAAAGTATTTTCGGCGTTCCCGTCGCATCTCAAGAGGAGGCACTCTCAACAGGAAAGACGAGAGGAACTCCATGGTCGTACCACCATTCCAAGAGTCCCCGAGATTTCTCAGTCCATTCCAGAGGAACCTCTTTGCCCTGCACTGGCTCATCTTTCACGCCGAGGATCGAATCACACCACGGTGGCACGTGGGACAGCCCAGTGGGAAAGCCTCGAGGGAAAACCACAGATCCTTTGATCCACGCGACGGGAATCGTGACATTGCTGCTACAGCCTGGAAGGAAAGCGCACGTGCATGCCCCCACTCGAGACGAGGCCTGACTCCCCTGGGGAGACTCCAGAAGTACCCAAAAATCCATGTCATCCCCTGAGAGGAATCCTCGGTTCCGGCCCTGACTCCACACAAAGTTTTTGGCCCCGGTATCGACGGGAGAGGAATCCCGAGAGGCCCCCGAGCAACTCGCATGGGGACTGGCCTTTCCTGAGGACACCAGGGCGGGTCACTGAGGTCCCCGTCGTAACTCGAGAACACCTGCCGCAACTCGAGAAAATCCAGGAAGTTCTCCCTTCCAGGCGAGATGAGGCCCATTTCCGATGAGACGTCTGGAGACTAATGACACCGAACCTCTGGAACTTCGAAAGGGTCTTTCACACCCTTGCTGCAACTCAAGAAGTTCACCGCCATACCCGTCTCCACTCGAGAGGAAACACGATGGTCCCGCCCACATCCAGAGGAGCCCCGTTTCCCCCTCGTAGCTCGAGATGAGGGATCCTTTCCCTGCTATCAACGGGAAAGAATTCCCGGCGTTCCCGTCGCATCTCAAGAGGAGGCACTCTCAACAGGAAAGATGAGAGGAACTCCATGGTCGTACCACCATTCCAAGAGCCCCCGAGATTTCTCAGTCCATTCCAGAGGAAACTCTTTGCCCTGCACTGGCTCATCTTTCACGCCGAGGATCGACTCACACCACGGTGGCACGTGGGACAGCCCTGTGGGAAAGCCTCGAGGGAAAGCCTCGAGGGAAAACCACAGATCCTTTGATCCACGCGACGGGAAGAATGACATTGCTGCTACAGCCTGGAAGGAAAGCGCACGTGCATGCCCCCACTCGAGACGAGGCCTGACTCCCCTGGGGAGACTCCAGAAGTACCCAAAGATCCATGTCAGCCCCTGAGAGGAATCCTCGGTTCCGGCCCTGACTCCACACAAGGTTTTTGGCCCCGGTATCGACGGGAGAGGAATCCCGAGAGGCCCCCTAGCAACTAGCATGGGGACTGGCCGTTCCTGAGGCCACCAGGGCGGGTCCCTGAGGTCCCCGTCGTAACTCGAGAACACCTGCCGCAACTCGAGAAAATCCAGGAAGTTCTCCTTTCCAGGCGAAATGAGGCCTATTTCTGATGAGGCGTCTGGAGACTAATGACACCTAACCTCTGGAACTTCGAAAGGGTCTTTCACACCCTTGCTGCAACTCAAGAATTTCACCGCAATACCCGTCTCCACTCGAGAGGAAGCACGATGGTCCCGCCCACATCCAGAGGAGCCCCGTTTCCCCCTCGTAGCTCGAGATGAGGGATCCTTTCCCTGCTTTCAACGGGAAAGAATTCCCGGCGTTCCCGTCGCATCTCAAGAGGAGGCACTCTCAACAGGAAAGGCGAGAGGAACTCCATGGTCGTACTACCATTCCAAGAGTCCCCCAGATGTCTCAGTCCAATCCAGAGGAACCTCTTTGCCCTGCACTGGCTCATCTTTCACGCCGAGAATCGACTCACACAACGGTGGCACGTGGGACAGCCCTGTGGGAAAGCCTCGAGGGAAAACCACAGGTCCTTTGATCCACGAGACGGGAAGCGTGACATTGCTGCTACAGCTTGGAAGGAAGGCGCACGTGCATGCCCCCACTCGAGACGAGGCCTGACCACCCTGGGGAGACTCCAGAAGTACCCAAAGACCCATGTCAGCCCCTGAGAGGAATCCTCGGTTCCGACCCTGACTCCACACAAGGATTTTGGCCCCGGTATCGACGGGAGAGGAATCCCGAAAGGCCCCCTAGGAACTCCCATGGGGACTGGCCTTTCCTGAGGCCACCAGGGCGGATCCCTGAGGTCCCCGTCGTAACTCGAGAACACCTGACGCAACTCGAGAAAATCCAGGAAGTTCTCCCTTCCAGGCGAGATGAGGCCTATTTCCGATGAGGCGTCTTGAGACTAATGACACCGAACCTCTGGAACTTCGAAAGGGTCTTTCACACCCTTGCTGCAACTCAGGAAGTTCACCGCCTTACCCGTCTCCACTCGAGAGGAAGCACGATGGTCCCGCCCACATCCAGAGGAGCCCCGTTTCCCCCTCGTAGCTCGAGATGAGGGATCCTTTCCCTGCTATCAACGGGAAATAATTCCCGGCGTTCCCGTCACATCTCAAGAGGAGGAACTCTCAACAGGAAAGGCGAGAGGAACTCCATGGTCGTACCACCATTCCAAGAGTCCCCCAGATGTCTCAGTCCATTCCAGAGGAACCTCTTTCCCCTGCACTGGCTCATCTTTCACGCCGAGGATCGACTCACACCACGGTGTCACGTGGGACAGCCCTGTGGGAAAGCCTCGAGGGAAAACCACAGATCCTTTGATCCACGCGACGGGAAGCGTGACATTGCTGCTACAGCCTGGAAGGAAAGCGCACGTGCATGCCCCCACTCGAGACGAGGCCTGACTCCCCTGGGGAGACTCCAGAAGTACCCAAAGATCCATGTCAGCCCCTGAGAGGAATCCTCGGTTCCGGCCCTGACTCCACACAAGGTTTTTGGCCCTGGTATCGACGGGAGAGGAATCCCGAGAGGCCCCCTAGCAACTCGCATGGGGACTGGCCTCTCCTGAGGCCACCAGGGCGGGTCCCTGAGGTCCCCGTCGTAACTCGAGAACACCTGCCGCAACTCGAGAAAATCCAGGAAGTTCTCCCTTCCAGGCGAGATGAGGCCTATTTCCGATGAGGCGTCTGGAGACTAATGACACCTAAACTCTGGAACTTCGAAAGGGTCTTTCACACCCTTGCTGCAACTCAAGAAGTTCACCGCCATACCCGTCTCCACTCGAGAGGAAGCACGATGGTCCCGCCCACATCCAGAGGAGCCCCGATTGCCCCTCGTAGCTCGAGATGAGGGATCCTTTCCCTGCTATCAACGGGAAAGTATTTTCGGCGTTCCCGTCGCATCTCAAGAGGAGGCACTCTCAACAGGAAAGACGAGAGGAACTCCATGGTCGTACCACCATTCCAAGAGTCCCCCAGATGTTTCAGTCCATTCCAGAGGAGCCTCTTTGCCCTGCACTGGCTCATCTTTCATGCCGAAGATCGACTCACACCACGGTGGCACGTGGGACAGCCCTGTGGGATAGCCTCGAGGGAAAGCCTAGAGGGAAAACCACAGATCCTTTGATCCACGCGACGGGAAGCGTGACATTGCTGCTACAGCATGGAAGGAAAGCGCACGTGCATGCCCCCACTCGAGACGAGGCCTGACTCCCCTGGGGAGACTCCAGAAAGTCCCAAAATCCATGTCAGCCCCTTAGAGGAATCCTCCGTTCCGGCCCTGACTCCACACAAGGTTTTTGGCCCCGGTATCGACTGGAGAGGAATCCCGAGAGGCACCCTAGCAACTCGCATGGGGACTGGAGTTTCCTGAGGCCACCAGGGCTTGTCCCTGACGTCCCCGTCGTAACTCGAGAACACCTGCCGCAACTCGAGAAAATCCAGGAAGTTCTCCGTTCCAGGCGAGATGAGGCCTATTTCAGTTGAGGCGTCTGGAGTCTAATGACAGCTAATCTCTGGGACTTCAAAAGGGTCTTTCACACCCATGCTGCAACTCAAGAAGTTCACCGCCATACCCGTCTCCACTCGAGAGGAAGCACGATGGTCCCGCCCACATTCAGAGGAGCCCCGTTTCCCCCTCGTAGCTCGAGATGAGGGATCCTTTCCCTGCTATCAACGGGAAAGTATTATCGGCGTTCCCGTCGCATCTCAAGAGGAGGCACTCTCAACAGGAAAGACGAGAGGAACTCCATGGTCGTACCACCATTCCAAGAGTCCCCGAGATTTCTCAGTCCATTCCAGAGGAACCTCTTTGCCCTGCACTGGCTCATCTTTCACGCCGAGGATCGACTCACACCACGGTGGCACGTGGGACAGCCCTGTGCGAAAGCCTCGAGGGTAAACCACAGATCCTTTGATCCACGCGTCGGGAAGCGTGACATTGCTGCTACAGCCTGGAAGGAAAGCGCACGTGCATGCCCCCACTCGAGACGAGGCCTGACTCCCCTGGGGAGACTCCAGAAGTACCCAAAGATCCATGTCAGCCCCTGAGAGGAATCCTCGGTTCCGGCCCTGACTCCACACAAGGTTTTTGGCCCCGGTATCGACGGGAGAGGAATCCCGAGAGGCCCCCTAGCAACTCGCAAGGGGACTGGCCTCTCCTGAGGCCACCAGGGCGGGTCCCTGAGGTCCCCGTCGTAACTCGAGAACACCTGCCGCAACTCGAGAAAATCCAGGAAGTTCTCCCTTCCAGGCGAGATGAGGCCTATTTCCGATGAGGCCTCTGGAGACAAATGACACCTAAACTCTGGAACTTCGAAAGGGTCTTTCACACCCTTGCTGCAACTCAAGAAGTTCACCGCCATACCCGTCTCCACTCGAGAGGAAGCACGATGGTCCCGCCCACATCCAGAGGAGCCCCGTTTCCCCCTCGTAGCTCGAGATGAGGGATCCATTCCCTGCTTTCAACGGGAAAGAATTCCCGGCGTTCCCGTCGCATCTCAAGAGGAGGCACTCTCAACAGGAAAGGCGAGAGGAACTCCATGGTCGTACCACCATTCCAAGAGTCCCCCAGATGTCTCAGTCCATTCCAGAGGAGCCTCTTTGCCCTGCACTGGCTCATCTTTCACGCCGAGGATCGACTCACACCACGGTGGCACGTGGGACAGCCCTGTGGGAAAGCCTCGAGCGAAAGCCTCGAGGGAAAACCACAGATCCTTTGATCCACGCGACGGGAAGCATGACATTGCTGCTACAGCCTGGAAGGAAAGCGCACGTGCATGCCCCCACTCGAGACGCGGCCTGACTCCCCTGGGGAGACTCCACAAGTACCCAAAGATCCATGTCAGCCCCTGAGAGGAATCCTCGGTTCCGGCCCTGACTCCACACAAGGTTTTTGGCCCCGGTATCGACGGGAGAGGAATCCCGAGAGGCCCCCTAGCAACTCGCAAGGGGACTGGCCTCTCCTGAGGCCACCAGGGCGGGTCCCTGAGGTCCCCGTCGTAACTCGAGAACACCTGCCGCAACTCGAGAAAATCCAGGAAGTTCTCCCTTCCAGGCGAGATGAGGCCTATTTCCGATGAGGCCTCTGGAGACAAATGACACCTAAACTCTGGAACTTCGAAAGGGTCTTTCACACCCTTGCTGCAACTCAAGAAGTTCACCGCCATACCCGTCTCCACTCGAGAGGAAGCACGATGGTCCCGCCCACATCCAGAGGAGCCCCGTTTCCCCCTCGTAGCTCGAGATGAGGGATCCATTCCCTGCTTTCAACGGGAAAGAATTCCCGGCGTTCCCGTCGCATCTCAAGAGGAGGCACTCTCAACAGGAAAGGCGAGAGGAACTCCATGGTCGTACCACCATTCCAAGAGTCCCCCAGATGTCTCAGTCCATTCCAGAGAAGCCTCTTTGCCCTGAACTGGCTCATCTTTCACGCCGAGGATCGACTCACACCACGGTGGTACGTGGGACAGCCCTGTGGGAAAGCCTCGAGCGAAAGCCTCGAGGGAAAACCACAGATCCTTTGATGCACGCGACGGGAAGCGTGACATTGCTGCTACAGCCTGGAAGGAAAGCGCACGTGCATGCCCCCACTCGAGACGAGGCCTGACTCCCCTGGGGAGACTCCACAAGTACCCAAAGATCCATGTCAGCCCCTGAGAGGAATCCTCGGTTCCGGCCCTGACTCCACACAAGGTTTTTGGCCCCGGTATCGACGGGAGAGGAATCCCGAGAGGCCCCCTAGCAACTCGCATGGGTACTGGCCTCTCCTGAGGCCACCAGGGCGGGTCCCTGAGGTCCCCGTCGTAACTCGAGAACACCTGCCGCAACTCGAGAAAATCCAGGAAGTTCTCCCTTCCAGGCAAGATGAGGCCTATTTCCGATGAGGCGTCTGGAGACTAATGACACCTAAACTCTGGAACTTCGAAAGGGTCTTTCACACCCTTGCTGCAACTCAAGAAGTTCACCGCCATACCCGTCTCCACTCGAGAGGAAGCACGATGGTCCCGCCCACATCCAGAGGAGACCCGTTTCCCCCTCGGAGCTCGAGATGAGGGATCCATTCCCTGCTTTCAACGGGAAAGAATTCCCGGCGTTCCCGTCGCATCTCAAGAGGAGGCACTCTCAACAGGAAAGGCGAGAGGAACTCCATGGTCGTACCACCATTCCAAGAGTCCCCCAGATGTCTCAGTCCATTCCAGAGGAGCCTATTTGCCCTGCACTGGCTCATCTTTCACGCCGAGGATCGACTCACACCACGGTGGCACGTGGGACAGCCCTGTGGGAAAGCCTCAAGGGAAAGCCTCGAGGGAAAACCACAGATCCTTTGATCCACGCGACGGGAAGTGTGACATTGCTGCTACAGCCTGGAAGGAAAGCGCACGTGCATGCCCCCACTCGAGACGAGTCCTGACTCCCCTGGGGAGACTCCAGAAGTACCCAAAGATCCATGTCAGCCCCTGAGAGGAATCCTCGGTTCCGGCCCTGACTCCACACAAGGTTTTTGGCCCCGGTATCGACGGGAGAGGAATCCCGAGAGGCCCCCTAGCAACTAGCATGGGGACTGGCCGTTCCTGAGGCCACCAGGGCGGGTCCCTGAGGTCCCCGTCTTAACTCGAGAACACCTGCCGCAACTCGAGAAAATCCAGGAAGTTCTCCTTTCCAGGCGAAATGAGGCCTATTTCCGATGAGGCGTCTGGAGACTAATGACACCTAACCTCTGGAACTTCGAAAGGGTCTTTCACACCCTTGCTGCAACTCAAGTAGTTCACCGCCATACCCGTCTCCACTCGAGAGGAAGCACGATCGTCCCACCCACAACCAGAGGAGCCCCGTTTCCCCCTCGAGCTCAAGATGAGGGATCCTTTCCCTGCTTTAAATGGGAAAGAATTCCGGGGTTCCTGTCGCATCTCAAGAGGAGGCACTCTCAACAGGAAAGGCGAGAGGAACTCCATGGTCGTACCACCATTCCAAGAAACCCCAGATGTCTCAGTCCATTCCAGAGGAACCTCTTTGCCCTGCACTGGCTCATCTTTCACGCCGAGGATCGACTCACACCACGGTGGCACGTGGGACAGCCCTGTGGGAAAGCCTCGAGGAAAAGCCTCGAGGGAAAACCACAGATCCCTTGATCCACGCGACGGGAAGCCTGACATTGCTGCTACAGCCTGTAAGGAAAGCGCACGTGCATGCCCCCACTCGAAACGTGGCCTGACTCCCCTGGGGAGACTCCTGAAGTACCCAAAGATCCATGTCAGCCCCTGAGAGGAATCCTCGGTTCCGGCCCTGAATCCACACAAGGTTTTTGGCCCCGGTATCTACGGGAGAGGAATCCCGAGAGGCCCCCTAGCAACTAGCATGGGGACTGGCCGTTCTTGAGGCCACCAGGGCGGGTCCCTGAGGTCCCCGTCATAACTCGAGAACACCTGCCGCAACTCGAGAAAATCCAGGAAGTTCTCCCTTCCAGGCGAGATGAGGCCTATTTCCGATGAGGCGTCTGGAGACTAATGACACCTAACCTCTGGAACTTCGAAAGGGTCTTTCACACCCTTGCTGCAACTCAAGAAGTTCACCGCCATACCCGTCTCCACTCGAGAGGAAGCACGATGGTCCCGCCCACATCCAGAGGAGCCCCGTTTCCACCTCGTAGCTCGAGATGAGGGATCCTTTCCCTGCTTTCAATGGGAAAGAATTCCCGGCGTTTCCTTCGCATCTCAAGAGGAGGCACTCTCAACAGGAAAGGCGAGAGGAGCTCCATGGTCGTCCAACCATTCCAAGAGTCCCCCAGATATCTCAGTCCATTCCAGAGGAACCTCTTTGCCCTGTACTGGCTCATCTTTCACGCCGAGGATCGACTCACACCTCGGTGGCACGTGGGACAGCCCTGTGGGAAAGCCTCGAGGGAAAGCCTCGAGGGAAAACCACAGATCCTTTGATCCACGCCACGGGAAGCATGACATTGCTGCTACAGCCTGGAAGGAAAGCGCACGTGCATGCCCCCACTCGAGACGAGGCCTGACTCTCCTGGGGAGACTCCAGAAGTACCCAAAGATCCATGTCAGCCCCTGAGAGGAATCCTCGGTTCCGGCCCTGACTCCACACAAGGTTTTTGGCCCCGGTATCGACGGAAGAGGAATCCCGAGAGGCCCCCTAGCAACTAGCATGGGGACTGGCCGTTCTTGGGGCCACCAGGACGGGTCCCTGAGGTCCCCGTCGTAACTCGAGAACACCTGCCGCAACTCGAGAAAATCCAGGAAGTTCTCCCTTCCAGGCGAGATGAGGCCTATTTCCGATGAGGCGTCTGGAGACTAATGACACCTAACCTCTGGAACTTCGAAAGGGTCTTTCACACCCTTGCTGCAACTCAAGAAGTTCACCGCCATACCCGTCTCCACTCGAGAGGAAGCACGATGGTCTCGCCCACTTCCAGAGGAGCCCCGTTTCCCCCTCGTAGCTCAAGATGAGGGATCCTTTACCTGCTTTCAACGGGAAAGAATTCCCGGCGTTTCCGTCGCATCTCAAGAGGAGGCACTCTCAACAGGAAAGGCGAGAGGAGCTCCATGGTCGTACCACCATTCCAAGAGTCCCCCAGATGTCTCAGTCCATTCCAGAGGAACCTCTTTGCCCTGTACTGGCTCATCTTTCAGGCCGAGGATCGACTCACACCACGGTGGCACGTGGGACAGCCCTGTGGGAAAGCCTCGAGGGAAAGCCTCGAGGGAAAACCACAGATCCTTTGATCCACGCGACGGGAAGCATGACATTGCTGCTACAGCCTGGAAGGAAAGCGCACGTGCATGCCCCCACTCGAGACGAGGCCTGACTCCCCTGGGGAGACTCCAGAAGTACCCAAAGATCCATGTCAGCCCCTGAGAGGAATCCTCGGTTCCGGCCCTGACTCCACACAAGGTTTTTGGCCCCGGTATCGACGGGAGAGGAATCCCGAGAGGCCCCCTAGCAACTAGCATGGGGACTGGCCGTTCCTGAGGCCACCAGGGCGGGTCCCTGAGGTCCCCGACGTAACTCGAGAACACCTGCCGCAACTCGAGAAAATCCAGGAAGTTCTCCTTTCCAGGCGAAATGAGGCCTATTTCCGATGAGGCGTCTGGAGACTAATGACACCTAACTTCTGGAACTTCGAAAGGGTCTTTCACACCCTTGCTGCAACTCAAGAATTTCACCGCCATACCCGTCTCCACTCGAGAGGAAGCACGATGGTCCCGCCCACATCCAGAGGAGCCCCGTTTCCCCCTCGTAGCTCGAGATGAGGGATCCTTTCCATGCTTTCAACGGGAAAGAATTCCCGGCGTTCCCGTCGCATCTCAAGAGGAGGCACTCTCAACAGGAAAGGCGAGAGGAACTCCATGGTCGTACCACCATTGCAAGAGTCCCCCAGATGTCTCAGTCCACTCCAGAGGAACCTCTTTGCCCTGCACTGGCTCATCTTTCACGACGAGGATCGACTCACACCACGGTGTCACGTGGGACAGCCCTGTGGGAAAGCCTCAAGGGAAAGCCTCGATGGAAAACCACAGATCCTTTGATCCACGCGACGGGAAGCGTTACATTGTTGCTACAGGCTGGAAGGAAAGCGCACGTGCATGCCCCCACTCGAGACGAGGCCTGATTCCCCTCGGGAGACTCCAGAAAGACCCAAAGATCCATGTCAGCCCCTGAGAGGAATCCTCGGTTCCGGCCCTGACTCCACACAAGGTTTTTGGCCCCGGTATCGACGGGAGAGGAATCCCGAGAGGCCCCCTAGCAACTCGCATGGTGACTGGCCTCTCCTGAGGCCACCAGGGCGGGTCCCTGAGGTCCCCGTCGTAACTCGAGAACACCTGCCGCAACTCGAGAAAATCCAGGAAGTTCTCCCTTCCAGGCGAGATGAGGCCTATTTCCGATGAGGCCTCTGGAGACTAATGACACCAAACCTCTGGAACTTCGAAAGGGTCTTTCACACCCTTGCTGCAACTCAAGAAGTTCACCGCCTTACCCGTCTCCACTCGAGAGGAAGCACGATGGTCCCGCCCACATCCAGAGGAGCCCCGTTTCCCCCTCGTAGCTCGAGATGAGGGATCCTTTCCCTGCTTTCAACGGGAAAGAATTCCCGGCGTTCCCGTCGCATCTCAAGAGGAGGCACTCTCAACAGGAAAGGCGAGAGGAACTCCATGGTCGTACCACCATTCCAAGAGTCCCCCAGATGTCTCAGTCCATTCCAGAGGAACCTCTTTGCCCTGCACTGGCTCATCTTTCACGCCGAGGATCGACTCACACCACGGTGGCACGTGGGACAGCCCTGTGGGAAAGCCTCGAGGGAAAGACTCGAGGGAAAACCACAGATCCTTTGATCCACGCGACGGGAAGCGTGACATTGCTGCTACAGCCTGGAAGGAAAGCGCACGAGCATGCCCCCACTCGAGACGAGGCCTGACTCCCCTGGGGAGACTCCAGAAGTACCCAAAGATCCATGTCAGCCCCTGAGAGGAATCCTCGGTTCCGGCCCTGACTCCACACAAGCTTTTTGGCCCCGGTATCGACGGGAGAGGAATCCCGAGAGACCCCCTAGCAACTCGCATGGGGACTGGCCTCTCCTGAGGCCACCAGGGCGGGTCCCTGACGTCCCCGTCGTAACTCGAGAACACCTGCCGCAACTCGAGAAAATCCAGGAAGTTCTCCCTTCCAGGCGAGATGAGGCCTATTTCCGATGAGGCCTCTGGAGACTAATGACACCAAACCTCTGGAACTTCGAAAGGGTCTTTCACACCCTTGCTGCAACTCAAGAATTTCACCGCCATACCCGTCTCCACTCGAGAGGAAGCACGATGGTCCCGCCCACATCCAGAGGAGCCCCGTTTCCCCCTCGGAGCTCGAGATGAGGGATCCTTTCCCTGCTTTCAACGGGAAAGAATTCCCGGCGTTCCAGTCGCATCTCAAGAGGAGGCACTCTCAACAGGAAAGGCGAGAGGAACTCCATGGTCGTACCACCATTCCAAGAGTCCCCCAGATGTCTCAGTCCATTCCAGAGGAACCTCTTTGCCCTGCACTGGCTCATCTTTCACGCCGAGGATCGACTCACACCACGGTGGCACGTGGGACAGCCCTGTGGGAAAGCCTCGAGGGAAAGCCTCGAGGGAAAACCACAGATCCTTTGATCCACGCGACGGGAAGCGTGACATTGCTGCTACAGCCTGGAAGGAAAGTGCACGTGCATGCCCCCTCACGAAACGAGGCCTGTCTCCCCTGGCAAGACTCCAGAAGTATCCAAAGATCCATATCAGCCCCTGAGAGGAATCCTCGGTTCCGGCCCTGACTCCACACAAGGTTTTTGGCCCCGGTATCGACGGGAGAGGAATCCCGAGAGGCCCCCTAGCAACTCGCATGGGGACTGGCCTCTCCTGAGGCCACCAGGGCCGGTCCCTGAGGTCCCCGTCGTAACTCGAGAACACCTGCCGCAACTCGAGAAAATCCAGGAAGTTCTCCCTTCCAGGCGAGATGAGGCCTATTTCCGATGAGGCGTCTGGAGACTAATGACACCTAACCTCTGGAACTTCGAAAGGGTCTTTCACACCCTTGCTGCAACTCAAGAAGTTCACCACCATACCCGTCTCCACTCGAGAGGAAGCACGATGGTCCCGACCACATCCAAAGTAGCCCCGTTTCCCCCTCGTAGCTCGAGATGAGGGATCCTTTACCTGCTTTCAACGGGAAAGAATTCCCTGCGTTCCCGTCGCATCTCAAGAGGAGGCACTCTCAACAGGAAAGGCGAGAGGAACTCCATGGTCGTACCACCATTTCAAGAGTCCCCCAGATGTCTCAGTCCATTCCAGAGGAAACTCTTTGCCCTGCACTGGCTCATCTTTCACGCCGAGGATCGACTCACACCACGGTGCCACGTGGGACAGCCCTGTGGGAAAGCCTCGAGGGAAAGCCTCGAGGGAAAACCACAGATCCTTTGATTCACGCGACGGGAAGCGTGACATTGCTGCTACAGCCTGGAAGGAAAGCGCACGTGCATGCCCCCACTCGAGACGAGGCCTGACTCCCCTGGGGAGACTCCAGAAGTACCCAAAGATCCATGTCAGCCCCTGAGAGGCATCCTCGGTTCCGGCCCTGACTCCACACAAGGTTTTTGGCCCCGGTATCGACGGGAGAGGAATCCCGAGAGGCCCCCTAGCAACTCGCATGGGGACTGGCCTCTCCTGAGGCCACCAGGGCGGGTCCCTGAGGTCCCCGTCGTAACTCGAGAACACCGGCCGCAACTCGAGAAAATCCAGGAAGTTCTCCCTTCCACGCGAGATGAGGCCTATTTCCGATGAGGCCTCTGGAGACTAATGACACCTAACCTCTGGAACTTCGAAAGGGTCTTTCACACCCTTGCTGCAACTCTAGAAGTTCACCGCCATACCCGTCTCCACTCGAGAGGAAGCACGATGGTCACGCCCACATCCAGAGGAGCCCCGGTTCCCCCTCGTAGCTCGAGATGAGGGATCCTTTCCCTGCTTTCAACGGGAAAGAATTCCCGGCGTTCCCGTCGCATCTCAAGAGGAGGCACTCTCAACAGGAAAGGCGAGAGGAACTCCATGGTCGTACCACCATTCCAAGAGTCCCCCAGATGTCTCAGTCCATTCCAGAGGAACCTCTTTGCCCTGCACTGGCTCATCTTTCACGCCGAGGATCGACTCACACCACGGTGGCACGTGGGACAGCCCTGTGGGAAAGCCTCGAGGGAAAGCCTCGAGGGAAAACCACAGATCCTTTGATTCACGTGACGGAAAGCGTGACATTGCTGCTACAGCCTGAAAGGAAAGCGCACGTGCATGCCTCCATTCGAGACGAGGCCTGACTCCACTGGGGAGACTCCAGAAGTACCCAAAGATCCATGTCAGCCCCTGAGAGGAATCCTCGGTTCCGGCCCTGACTCCACACAAGGTTTTTGGCCCCGGTATCGACGGGAGAGGAATCCCGAGAGGCCCCCTAGCAACTCGCATGGGGACTGGCCTCTCCTGAGGCCACCAGGGCGGGTCCCTGAGGTCCCCGTCGAAACTCGAGAACACCTGCCGCAACTCGAGAAAATCCAGGAAGTTCTCCCTTCCAGGCGAGATGAGGCCTATTTCCGATGAGGCGTCTGGAGACTAATGACACCTAACCTCTGGAACTTCGAAAGGGTCTTTCACACCCTTGCTGCAACTCAAGAAGTTCACCGCCATACCCGTCTCCACTCGAGAGGAAGCACGATGGTCCCGCCCACATCCAGAGGAGCCCCGTTTCCCCCTCGTAGCTCGAGATGAGGGATCCTTTCCCTGCTTTCAACGGGAAAGAATTCCCGGCGTTCCCGTCGCATCTCAAGAGGAGGCACTCTCAACAGGAAAGGCAAGAGGAACTCCATGGTCGTACCACCATTCCAAGAGTCCCCCAGATGTCTCAGTGCATTCCAGAGGAACCTCTTTGCCCTGCACTGGCTCATCTTTCACGCCGAGGATCGACTCACACCACGGTGGCACGTGGGACAGCCCTGTGGGAAAGCCTCGAGGGAAAGCCTCGAGGGAAAACCACAGATCCTTTGATCCAAGCGACGGGAAGCGTGACATTGCTGCTAAAGCCTGGAAAGAAAGCGCACGCGCATGCCCCCACTCGAGACGAGGCCTGACTCCCCTGGGGAGACTCCAGAAGTACCCAAAGATCCATGTAAGCCCCTGAGAGGAATCCTCGGTTCCGGCCCTGACTCCACACAAGCTTTTTGGCCCCGGTATCGACGGGAGAGGAATCCCGAGAGGCCCCCTAGCAACTCGCATGGGGACTGGCCTCTCCTGAGGCCACCAGGGCGGGTCCCTGAGGTCCCCGTCGTAACTTAAGAACACCTGCCGCAACTCGAGAAAATCCAGGAAGTTCTCCCTTGCAGGCGAGATGAGGCCTATTTCCGATGAGGCGTCTGGAGACTAATGACACCTAACCTCTGGAACTTTGAAAGGGTCTTTCACACCCTTGCTGCAACTCAAGAAGTTCTCCGCCATACCCGTCTCCACTCGAGAGGAAGCACGATGGTCCCGCCCACATCCAGAGGAGCCCCGTTTTCCCCTCGGTGCTCGAGATGAGGGAACCTTTCCCTGCTTTCAACGTGAAAGAATTCCCGGCGTTCCCGTCGCATCTCAAGAGGAGGCACTCTCAACAGGAAAGGCGAGAGGATCTCCATGGTCGTACCACCATTCCAAGAGTCCCCCAGATGTCTCAGTCCATTCAAGAGGAACCTCTTTGCCCTGCACTGGCTCATCTTTCACGCCGAGGATCGACTCACACCACGGTGGCACGTGGGACAGCCCTGTGGGAAAGCCTCGAGGGAGAGCCTCGAGGGAAAACCACAGATCCTTTGATCCACGCGACGGGAAGCGTGACATTGCTGCTACAGCCTGGAAGGAAAGCGCACGTGCATGCCCCCACTCGAGACGAGGCCTGACTCCCCTGGGGAGACTCCAGAAGTACCCAAAGATCCATGTCAGCCCCTGAGAGGAATCCTCGGTTCCGGCCCTGACTCCACACCATGTTTTTGGCCCCGGTATCAACGGGAGAGAAATCCCGGGAGGCCCCCTAGCAACTCGCCTAGGGACTGGCCTTTCCTGAGGCCACCAGGGCGGGTCCCTGAGGTCCCCGTCGTAACTCGAGAACACCTGCCGCAACTCGAGAAAATCCAGGAAGTTCTCCCTTCCAGGCGAGATGAGGCCTATTTCCGATGAGGCGTCTGGAGACTAATGACACCTAACCTCTGGAACTTCGAAAGGGTCTTTCACACCCTTGCTGCAACTCAAGAAGTTCACCGCCATACCCGTCTCCACTAGAGAGGAAGCACGATGGTCCCGCCCACATCCAGAGGAGCCCCGTTTCCCCCTCGTAGCTCGAGATGAGGGATCCTTTCCCTGCTTTCAACGGGAAAGAATTCCCGGAGTTCCCGTCGCATCTCAAGAGGAGGCACTCTCAACAGGAAAGGCGAGAGGAACTCCATGGTCGTACCACCATTCCAAGAGTCCCCCAGATGTCTCAGTCCATTCCAGAGGAACCTCTTTGCCCTGCACTGGCTCATCTTTCACGCCGAGGATCAACTCACACCACGGTGGCACGTGGGACAGCCCTGTGGGAAAGCCTCGAGGGAAAGCCTCGAGGGAAAACCACAGATCCTTTGATCCACGCGACGGGAAGCGTGACATTGCTGCTACAGCCTGGAAGGAAAGTGCACGTGCATGCCCCCTCACGAAACGAGGCCTGTCTCCCCTGGCAAGACTCCAGAAGTATCCAAAGATCCATATCAGCCCCTGAGAGGAATCCTCGGTTCCGGCCCTGACTCCACACAAGGTTTTTGGCCCCGGTATCGACGGGAGAGGAATCCCGAGAGGCCCCCTAGCAACTCGCATGGGGACTGGCCTCTCCTGAGGCCACCAGGGCCGGTCCCTGAGGTCCCCGTCGTAACTCGAGAACACCTGCCGCAACTCGAGAAAATCCAGGAAGTTCTCCCTTCCAGGCGAGATGAGGCCTATTTCCGATGAGGCGTCTGGAGACTAATGACACCTAACCTCTGGAACTTCGAAAGGGTCTTTCACACCCTTGCTGCAACTCAAGAAGTTCACCACCATACCCGTCTCCACTCGAGAGGAAGCACGATGGTCCCGACCACATCCAAAGTAGCCCCGTTTCCCCCTCGTAGCTCGAGATGAGGGATCCTTTCCCTGCTTTCAACGGGAAAGAATTCCCTGCGTTCCCGTCGCATCTCAAGAGGAGGCACTCTCAACAGGAAAGGCGAGAGGAACTCCATGGTCGTACCACCATTCCAAGAGTCCCCCAGATGTCTCAGTCCATTCCAGAGGAACCTCTTTGCCCTGCACTGGCTCATCTTTCACGCCGAGGATCGACTCACACCACGGTGCCACGTGGGACAGCCCTGTGGGAAAGCCTCGAGGGAAAGCCTCGAGGGAAAACCACAGATCCTTTGATCCACGCGACGGGAAGCGTGACATTGCTGCTACAGCCTGGAAGGAAAGCGCACGTGCATGCCCCCACTCGAGACGAGGCCTGACTCCCCTGGGGAGACTCCAGAAGTACCCAAAGATCCATGTCAGCCCCTGAGAGGCATCCTCGGTTCCGGCCCTGACTCCACACAAGGTTTTTGGCCCCGGTATCGACGGGAGAGGAATCCCGAGAGGCCCCCTAGCAACTCGCATGGGGACTGGCCTCTCCTGAGGCCACCAGGGCGGGTCCCTGAGGTCCCCGTCGTAACTCGAGAACACCGGCCGCAACTCGAGAAAATCCAGGAAGTTCTCCCTTCCACGCGAGATGAGGCCTATTTCCGATGAGGCCTCTGGAGACTAATGACACCTAACCTCTGGAACTTCGAAAGGGTCTTTCACACCCTTGCTGCAAATCTAGAAGTTCACCGCCATACCCGTCTCCACTAGAGAGGAAGCACGATGGTCCCGCCCACATCCAGAGGAGCCCCGTTTCGCCCTCGTAGCTCGAGATGAGGGATCCTTTCCCTGCTTTCAACGGGAAAGAATTCCCGGCGTTCCCGTCGCAACTCAAGAGGAGGCACTCTCAACAGGAAAGGCGAGAGGAACTCCATGGTCGTACCACCATTCCAAGAGTCCCCCAGATGTCTCAGTCCATTCCAGAGGAACCTCTTTGCCCTGCACTGGCTCATCTTTCACGCCGAGGATCGACTCACACCACGGTGGCACGTGGGACAGCCCTGTGGGAAAGCCTCGAGGGAAAGCCTCGAGGGAAAACCACAGATCCTTTGATCCACGTGACGGGAAGCGTGACATTGCTGCTACAGCCTGAAAGGAAAGCGCACGTGCATGCCTCCATTCGAGACGAGGCCTGACTCCACTGGGGAGACTCCAGAAGTACCCAAAGATCCATGTCAGCCCCTGAGAGGAATCCTCGGTTCCGGCCCTGACTCCACACAAGCTTTTTGGCCCCGGTATCGACGGGAGAGGAATCCCGAGAGGCCCCCTAGCAACTCGCATGGGGACTGGCCTCTCCTGAGGCCACCAGGGCGGGTCCCTGAGGTCCCCGTCGAAACTCGAGAACACCTGCCGCAACTCGAGAAAATCCAGGAAGTTCTCCCTTCCAGGCGAGATGAGGCCTATTTCCGATGAGGCGTCTGGAGACTAATGACACCTAACCTCTGGAACTTCGAAAGGGTCTTTCACACCCTTGCTGCAACTCAAGAAGTTCACCGCCATACCCGTCTCCACTCGAGAGGAAGCACGATGGTCCCGCCCACATCCAGAGGAGCCCCGTTTTCCCCTCGGTGCTCGAGATGAGGGAACCTTTCCCTGCTTTCAACGGGAAAGAATTCCCGGCGTTCCCGTCGCATCTCAAGAGGAGGCACTCTCAACAGGAAAGGCGAGAGGATCTCCATGGTCGTACCACCATTCCAAGAGTCCCCCAGATGTCTCAGTCCATTCCAGAGGAACCTCTTTGCCCTGCACTGGCTCATCTTTCACGCCGAGGATCAACTCACACCACGGTGGCACGTGGGACAGCCCTGTGGGAAAGCCTCGAGGGAAAGCCTCGAGGGAAAACCACATATCCTTTGATCCACGTGACGGGAAGCGTGACATTGCTGCTACAGCCTGAAAGGAAAGCGCACGTGCATGCCCCCACTCGAGACGAGGCCTGACTCCACTGGGGAGACTCCAGAAGTACCCAAAGATCCATGTCAGCCCCTGAGAGGAATCCTCGGTTCCGGCCCTGACTCCACACAAGCTTTTTGGCCCCGGTATCGACGGGAGAGGAATCCCGAGAGGCCCCCTAGCAACTCGCATGGGGACTGGCCTCTCCTGAGGCCACCAGGGCGGGTTCCTGAGGTCCCCGTCGTAACTCGAGAACACCTGCCGCAACTCAAGAAAATCCAGGAAGTTCTCCCTTCCAGGCGAGATGAGGCCTATTTCCGATGAGGCGTCTGGAGTCTAATGACACCTAACCTCTGGAACTTCGAAAGGGTCTTTCACACCCTTGCTGCAAGTCAAGAAGTTCACCGCCATACCCGTCTCCACTCGAGAGGAAGCACGATGGTCCCGCCCACATCCAGAGGAGCCCCGTTTCGCCCTCGTAGCTCGAGATGAGGGATCCTTTCCCTGCTTTCAACGGCAAAAAATTCCCGGCGTTCCCGTCGCATCTCAAGAGGACGCACTCTCAACAGGAAAGGCGAGAGGAACTCCATGGTCGTACCACCATTCCAAGAGTCCCCCAGATGTCTCAGTCCATTCCAGAGGAACCTCTTTGCCCTGCACTGGCTCATCTTTCACGCCGAGGATCGACTCACACCACGGTGGCACGTGGGACAGCCCTGTGGGAAAGCCTCGAGGGAAAACCACACATCATTTGATCCACGCGACGGGAAGCGTGACATTGCTGCTACAGCCTGGAAGGAAAGTGCACGTGCATGCCCCCACTCGAGACGAGGCCTGACTCCCCTGGGGAGACTCCAGAAGTACCCAAAGATCCATGTCAGCCCCTGAGAGGAATCCTCGGTTCCGGCACTGACTCCACACAAGCTTTTTGACCCCGGTATCGACGGGAGAGGAATCCCGAGAGGCCCCCTAGCAACTCGCATAGGGACTGGCCTCTCCTGAGGACACCAGGGCGGGTCCCTGAGGTCCCCGTCGTAACTCGAGAACACCTGCCGCAACTCGAGAATATCCAGGAAGTTCTCCCTTCCAGGCGAAATGAGGCCTATTTCCGATGAGGCGTCTGGAGACTAATGACACCTTACCTCTGGAACTTCGAAAGGGTCTTTCACAGCCTTGCTGCAACTCAAGAAGTTCACCACCATACCCGTCTCCACTAGAGAGGAAGCACGATGGTCCCGCCCACATCCAGAGGAGCCCCGTTTCCCCCTCGTAGCTCGAGATGAAGGATCCTTTCCCTGCTTTAAACGGGAAAAAATTCCCGGCGTTCCCGTCGCATCTCAAGAGGAGGCACTCTCAACAGGAAAGGCGAGAGGAACTCCATGGTCGTACCACCATTCCAAGAGTCCCCCAGATGTCTCAGTCCATTCCAGAGGAACCTCTTTGCCCTGCACTGGCTCATCTTTCACGCCGAGGATCGACTCACACCACGGTGGCACGTGGGACAGCCCTGTGGGAAAGCCTCGAGGGAAAGCCTCGAGGGAAAACCACAGATCCTTTGATCCACGCGACGGGAAGCGTGACATTGCTGCTACAGCCTGGAAGGAAAGCGCACGTGCATGCCCCCACTCGAGACGAGGCCTGACTCCCCTGGGGAGACTCCAGAAGTACCCAAAGATCCATGTCAGCCCCTGAGAGGAATCCTCGGTTCCGGCCCTGACTCCACACAAGCTTTTTGGCCCCGGTATCGACGGGAGAGGAATCCCGAGAGGCCCCCTAGCAACTCGCATGGGGACTGGCCTCTCCTGAGGCCACCAGGGCCGGTCCCTGAGGTCCCCGTCGTTACTCGAGAACACCTGCCGCAACTCGAGAAAATCCAGGAAGTTCTCCCTTCCAGGCGAGATGAGGCTTATTTCCGATGAGGCGTCTGGAGACTAATGACACCTAACCTCTGGAACTTCGAAAGGGTCTTTCACACCCTTGCTGCAACTCAAGAAGTTCACCACCATACCCGTCTCCACTCGAGAGGAAGCACGATGGTCCCGACCACATCCAGAGGAGCCCCGTTTCCCCCTCGTAGCTCGAGATGAGGGATCCTTTCCCTGCTTTCAACGGGAAAGAGTTCCCTGCGTTCCCGTCGCATCTCAAGAGGAGGCACTCTCAACAGGAAAGGCGAGAGGAACTCCATGGTCGTACCACCATTCCAAGAGTCCCCCAGATGTCTCAGTCCATTCCAGAGGAAGCTCTTTGCCCTGCACTGGCTCATCTTTCACGCCGAGGATCGACTCACACCACGGTGGCACGTGGGACAGCCCTGTGGGAAAGCCTCGAGGGAAAACCACACATCATTTGATCCACGCGACGGGAAGCGTGACATTGCTGCTACAGCCTGGAAAGAAAGTGCACGTGCATGCCCCCACTCGAGACGAGGCCTGACTCCCCTGGGGAGACTCCAGAAGTACCCAAAGATCCATGTCAGCCCCTGAGAGGAATCCTCGGTTCCGGCCCTGACTCCACACAAGGTTTTTGGCCCCGGTATCGACGGGAGAGGAATCCCGAGAGGCCCCCTAGCAACTCGCATAGGGACTGGCTTCTCCTGAGGCCACCAGGGCGGGTCCCTGAGGTCCCCGTCGTAACTCGAGAACACCTGCCACAACTCGAGAAAATCCAGGAAGTTCTCCCTTCCAGGCGAGATGAGGCCTATTTCCGATGAGGCGTCTGGAGACTAATGACACCTAACCTCTGGAACTTCGAAAGGGTCTTTCACAGCCTTGCTGCAACTCAAGAAGTTCACCACCATACCCGTCTCCACTAGAGAGGAAGCACGATGGTCCCGCCCACATCCAGAGGAGCCCCGTTTCCCCCTCGTAGCTCGAGATGAGGGATCCTTTCCCTGCTTTCAACGGGAAAGAATTCCCGGCGTTCCCGTCGCATCTCAAGAGGAGGCACTCTCAACAGGAAAGGCGAGAGGAACTCCATGGTCGTACCACCATTCCAAGAGTCCCCCAGATGTCTCAGTCCATTCCAGAGGAACCTCTTTGCCCTGCACTGGCTCATCTTTCACGCCGAGGATCGACTCACACCACGGTGGCACGTGGGACAGCCCTGTGGGAAAGCCTCGAGGGAAAGCCTCGAGGGAAAACCACAGATCCTTTGATCCACGCCACGGGAAGCGTGACATTGCTGCTACAACCTGGAAGGAAAGCGCACGTGCATGCCCCCACTCGAGACGAGGCCTGACTCCCCTGGGGAGACTCCAGAAGTACCCAAAGATCCATGTTAGCCCCTGAGAGGAATCCTCGGTTCCGGCCCTGACTCCACACAAGGATTTTGGCCCCGGTATCAACGGGAGAGGAATCCCGAGAGGCCCCCTAGCAACTCGCCTAGGGACTGGCCTCTCCTGAGGCCACCAGGGCGGGTCCCTGAGGTCCCCGTCGTAACTCGAGAACACCTGCCGCAACTCGAGAAAATCCAGGAAGTTCTCCCTTCCAGGCGAGATGAGGCCTATTTCCGATGAGGCCTCTGGAGACTAATGACACCTAACCTCTGGAACTTCGAAAGGGTCTTTCACACCCTTGCTGCAACTCAAGAAGTTCACCGCCATACCCGTCTCCACTAGAGAGGAAGCACGATGGTCCCGCCCACATCCAGAGGAGCCCCGTTTCCCCCTCGTAGCTCGAGATGAGGGATCCTTTCCCTGCTTTCCACGGGAAAGAATTCCCGGCGTTCCCGTCGCATCTCAAGAGGAGGCACTCTCAACAGGAAAGGCGAGAGGAACTCCATGGTCGTACCACCATTCCAAGAGTCCCCCAGATGTCTCAGTCCATTCCAGAGGAACCTCTTTGCCCTGCACTGGCTCATCTTTCACGCCGAGGATCGACTCACACCACGGTGGCACGTGGGACAGCCCTGTGGGAAAGCCTCGAGGGAAAACCACAGATCCTTTGATCCACGCGACGGGAAGCGTGACATTGCTGCTACAGCCTGGAAGGAAAGTGCACGTGCATGCCCCCACTCGAGACGAGGCCTGACTCCCCTGGGGAGACTCCAGAAGTACCCAAAGATCCATGTCAGCCCCTGAGAGGAATCCTCGGTTCCGGCCCTGACTCCACACAAGGTTTTTGGCCCCGGTATCGACGGGAGAGGAATCCCGAGAGGCCCCCTAGCAACTCGCATGGGGACTGGCCTCTCCTGAGGCCACCAGGGCGGGTCCCTGAGGTCCCCGTCGTAACTCGAGAACACCTGCCGCAACTCGAGAAAATCCAGGAAGTTCTCCCTTCCAGGCGAGATGAGGCCTATTTCCGATGAGGCGTCTGGAGACTAATGACACCTAACCTCTGGAACTTCGAAAGGGTCTTTCACACCCTTGCTGCAACTCAAGAAGTTCACCGCCATACCCGTCTCCACTCGAGAGGAAGCACGATGGTCCCGCCCACATCCAGAGGAGCCCCGTTTCCCCCTCGTAGCTCGAGATGAGGGATCCTTTCACTGCTTTCAACGGGAAAGAATTCCCGGCGTTCCCGTCGCATATCAAGAGGAGGCACTCTCAACAGGAAAGGCGAGAGGAACTCCATGGTCGTACCACCATTCCAAGAGTCCCCCAGATGTCTCAGTCCATTCCAGAGAAAACTCTTTGCCCTGCACTGGCTCATCTTTCACGCCGAGGATCGACTCACACCACGGTGGCACGTGGGACAGCCCTGTGGGAAAGCCTCGAGGGAAAGCCTCGAGGGAAAACCACAGATCCTTTGATCCACGTGACAGGAAGCGTGACATTGCTGCTACAGCCTGGAAGGAAAGCGCACGTGCATGCCCCCACTCGAGACGAGGCCTGACTCCCCTGGGGAGACTCCACAAGTACCCAAAGATCCATGTCAGCCCCTGAGAGGAATCTTCGGTTCCGGCCCTGACTCCACTCAAGGTTTTTGGCCCCGGTATCGACGGGAGAGGAATCCCGAGAGGCCCCCTAGCAACTCGCATGGGGACTGGCCTCTCCTGAGGCCACCAGGGCGGGTCCCTGAGTTCCCCGTCGTAACTTAAGAACACCTGCCGCAACTCGAGAAAATCCAGGAAGTTCTCCCTTCCAGGCGAGATGAGGCCTATTTCCGATGAGGCGTCTGGAGACTAATGACACCTAACCTCTGGAACTTTGAAAGGGTCTTTCACACCCTTGCTGCAACTCAAGAAGTTCTCCGCCATACCCGTCTCCACTCGAGAGGAAGCACGATGGTCCCGCCCACATCCAGAGGAGCCCCGTTTTCCCCTCGGTGCTCGAGATGAGGGGTCCTTTCCCTGCTTTCAACGGGAAAGAATTCCCGGCGTTCCCGTCGCATCTCAATAGGAGGCACTCTCAACAGGAAAGGCGAGAGGATCTCCATGGTCGTACCACCATTCCAAGAGTCCCCCAGATGTCTCAGTCCATTCCAGAGGAACCTCTTTGCCCTGCACTGGCTCATCTTTCACGCCGAGGATCGACTCACACCACGGTGGCACGTGGGACAGCCCTGTGGGAAAGCCTCGAGGGAAAGCCTCGAGGGAAAACCACAGATCCTTTGATCCACGCCACGGGAAGCGTGACATTGCTGCTACAGCCTGGAAGGAAAGCGCACGTGCATGCCCCCACTCGAGACGAGGCCTGACTCCCCTGGGGAGACTCCACAAGTACCCAAAGATCCATGTCAGCCCCTGAGAGGAATCCTCGGTTCCGGCCCTGACTCCACACAAGGTTTTTGGCCCCGGTATCGACGGGAGAGGAATCCCGAGAGGCCCCCTAGCAACTCGCATGGGGACTGGCCTCTCCTGAGGCCACCAGGGCGGGTCCCTGAGGTCCCCGTCGTAACTCGAGAACACCTGCCGCAACTCGAGAAAATCCAGGAAGTTCTCCCTTCCAGGCGAGATGAGGCCTATTTCCGATGAGGCGTCTAGAGACTAATGACACCTAACCTCTGGAACTTCGAAAGGGTCTTTCACACCCTTGCTGCAACTCAAGAAGTTCACCGCCATACCCGTCTCCACTCGAGAGGAAGCACGATGGTCCCGCCCACATCCAGAGGAGCCCCGTTTCCCCCTCGTAGCTCGAGATGAGGGATCCTTTCCCTGCTTTCAACGGGAAAGAATTCCCGGCGTTCCCGTCGCATCTCAAGAGGAGGCACTCTCAACAGGAAAGGCGAGAGGAACTCCATGGTTGTACCACCATTCCAAGAGTCCCCCAGATGTCTCAGTCCATTCCAGAGGAACCTCTTTGCCCTGCACTGGCTCATCTTTCACGCCGAGGATCGACTCACACCACGGTGGCACGTGGGACAGCCCTGTGGGAAAGCCTCGAGGGAAAGCCTCGAGGGAAAACCACAGATCCTTTGATCCACGCGACGGGAAGCGTGACATTGCTGCTACAGCCTGGAAGGAAAGCGCACATGCATGCCCCCACTCGAGACGAGGCCTGACTCCCCTGGGGAGACTCCAGAAGTACCCAAAGATCCATGTCAGCCCCTGAGAAGAAACCTCGGTTCCGGCCCTGACTCCACACAAGCTTTTTGGCCCCGGTATCGACGGGAGAGGAATCCCGAGAGGCCCCCTAGCAACTCGCATGGGGACTGGCCTCTCCTGAGGCCACCAGGGCGGGTCCCTGAGGTCCCCGTCGTAACTCGAGAACACCTGCCGCAACTCGAGAAAATCCAGGAAGTTCTCCCTTCCAGGCGAGATGAGGCTTATTTCCGATGAGGCGTCTGGAGACTAATGACACCTAACCTCTGGAACTTCGAAAGGGTCTTTCACACCCTTACTGCAACTCAAGAAGTTCACCACCATACCCGTCTCCACTCGAGAGGAAGCACGATGGTCCCGACCACATCCAAAGGAGCCCCGTTTCCCCCTCGTAGCTCGAGATGAGGGATCCTTTCCCTGCTTTCAACGGGAAAGAATTCCCTGCGTTCCCGTCGCATCTCAAAAGGAAGCACTCTCAACAGGAAAGGCGAGAGGAACTCCATGGTCGTACCACCATTCCAAGAGTCCCCCAGATGTCTCAGTCCATTCCAGAGGAAGCTCTTTGCCCTGCACTGGCTCATCTTTCACGCCGAGGATCGATTCACACCACTGTGGCACGTGGGACAGCCCTGTGGGAAAGCCTCGAGGGAAAGCCTCGAGGGAAAACCACAGATCCTTTGATCCACGTGACGGGAAGCGTGACATTGCTGCTACAGCCTGGAAGGAAAGCGCACGTGCATGCCCCCACTCGAGACGAGGCCTGACTCCCCTGGGGAGACTCCAGAAGTACCCAAAGATCCATGTCAGCCCCTGAGAGGAATCCTCGGTTCCGGCCCTGACTCCACTCAAGGTTTTTGGCCCCGGTATCGACGGGAGAGGAATCCCGAGAGGCCCCCTAGCAACTCGCATGGGGACTGGCCTCTCCTGAGGCCACCAGGGCGGGTCCCTGAGTTCCCCGTCGTAACTTAAGAACACCTGCCGCAACTCGAGAAAATCCAGGAAGTTCTCCCTTCCAGGCGAGATGAGGCCTATTTCCAATGAGGCGTCTGGAGACTAATGACACCTAACCTCTGGAACTTCGAAAGGGTCTTTCACACCCTTGCTGCAACTCAAGAAGTTCACCACCATACCCGTCTCCACTAGAGAGGAAGCACGATGGTACCGCCCACATCCAGAGGAGCCCCGTTTCCCCCTCGTAGCTCGAGATGAGGGATCCTTTCCCTGCTTTCAACGGGAAAGAATTCCCGGCGTTCCCGTCGCATCTCAAGAGGAGGCACTCTCAACAGGAAAGGCGAGAGGAACTCCATGGTCGTATCACCATTCCAAGAGTCCCCCAGATGTCTCAGTCCATTCCAGAGGAACCTCTTTGCCCTGCACTGGCTCATCTTTCACGCCGAGGATCGACTCACACCACGGTGGCACGTGGGACAGCCCTGTGGGAAAGCCTCGAGGGAAAGCCTCGAGGGAAAACCACAGATCCTTTGATCCAAGTGACGGGAAGCGTGACATTGCTGCTACAGCCTGGAAGGAAAGCGCACGTGCATGCCCCCACTCGAGACGAGGCCTGACTCCCCTGGGGAGACTCCAGAAGTACCCAAAGATCCATGTCAGCCCCTGAGAGGAATCCTCGGTTCCGGCCCTGACTCCACACAAGGTTTTTGGCCCCGGTATCAACGGGAGAGGAATCCCGAGAGGCCCCCTAGCAACTCGCCTAGGGACTGGCCTTTCCTGAGGCCACCAGGGCGGGTCCCTGAGGTCCCCGTCGTAACTCGAGAACACCTGCCGCAACTCGAGAAAATCCAGGAAGTTCTCCCTTCCAGGCGAGATGAGGCCTATTTCCGATGAGGCCTCTGGAGACTAATGACACCTAACCTCTGGAACTTCGAAAGGGTCTTTCACACCCTTGCTGCAACTCAAGAAGTTCACCGCCATACCCGTCTCCACTAGAGAGGAAGCACGATGGTCCCGCCCACATCCAGAGGAGCCCCGTTTCCCCCTCGTAGCTCGAGATGAGGGATCCTTTCCCTGCTTTCAACGGGAAAGAATTCCCGGCGTTCCCGTCGCATCTCAAGAGGAGGCACTCTCAACAGGAAAGGCGAGAGGAACTCCATGGTCGTACCACCATTCCAAGAGTCCCCCAGATGTCTCAGTCCATTCCAGAGGAACCTCTTTGCCCTGCACTGGCTCATTTTTCACGCCGAGAATCGACTTACACCACGGTGTCACGTGGGACAGCCCTGTGGGAAAGCCTCGAGGGAAAGCCTCGAGGGAAAACCGCAGATCCTTTGATCCACGCGACGGGAAGCGTGACATTGCTGCTACAGCCTGGAAGGAAAGTGCACGTGCATGCCCCCACACGAGACGAGACCTGTCTCCCCTGGCGAGACTCCAGAAGTACCCAAAGATCCATATCAGTCCCTGAGAGGAATCCTCGGTTCCGGCCCTGACTCCACACAAGGTTTTTGGCCCCGGTATCGACGGGAGAGGAATCCCGAGGGGCCCCCTAGCAACACGCATAGGGACTGGCCTCTCCTGAGGCCAACAGGGCGGGTCCCTGAGGTTCCCGTCGTAACTCGAGAACACCTGCCGCAACTCGAGAAAATCAAGGAAGTTCTCTCTTCCAGGCGAGATGAGGCCTATTTCCGATGAGGCGTCTGGAGACTAATGACACCTAACCTCTGGAACTTCGAAAGGGTCTTTCACACCCTTGCTGCAACTCAAGAAGTTCACCGCCATACCCGTCTCCACTCGAGAGAAAGCACGATGGTCCCGCCCACATCCAGAGGAGCCCCGTTTCCCCTCGTACCTCGAGATGAGGGATCCTTTCCCTGCTTTCAATGGCAAAAAATTCCCGGCGTTCCCGTCGCATCTCAAGAGGAGGCACTCTCAACAGGAAAGGCGAGAGGAACTCCATGGTCGTACCACCATTCCAAGAGTTCCCCAGATGTCTCAGTCCATTCCAGAGGAACCTCTTTGCCCTGCACTGGCTCATCTTTCACGCCGAGGATCGACTCACACCACGGTGGCACGTGGGACAGCCCTGTGGGAAAGCCTCGAGGGAAAACCACACATCATTTGATCCACGCGACGGGAAGCGTGACATTGCTGCTACAGCCTGGAAGGAAAGCGCACATGCATGCCCCCACTCGAGACGAGGCCTGACTCCCCTGGGGAGACTCCAGAAGTACCCAAAGATCCATGTCAGCCCCTGAGAAGAATCCTCGGTTCCGGCCCTGACTCCACACAAGCTTTTTGGCCCCGGTATCGACGGGAGAGGAATCC
Organism: Capricornis sumatraensis; assembly: GCF_032405125.1. Classification (NCBI taxonomy): domain Eukaryota; kingdom Metazoa; phylum Chordata; class Mammalia; order Artiodactyla; family Bovidae; genus Capricornis; species Capricornis sumatraensis. Next base: position 2,547,422 of record NW_027184629.1, read on the forward strand.
CGAGAGACCCCCTAGCAACTCGCATGGGGACTGGCCTCTCCAGAGGCCACCAGGGCGGGTCCCTGAGGTCCCCGTCGTAACTCGAGAACACCTGCCGCAACTCGAGAAAATCCAGGTAGTTCTCCCTTCCAGGCGAGATGAGGCCTATTTCCGATGAGGCCTCTGGAGACTATTGACACCAAACCTCTGGAACTTCGAAAGGGTCTTTCACACCCTTGCTGCAACTCAAGAAGTTCACCGCCATACCCGTCTCCACTCGAGAGGAAGCACGATGGTCCCGCCCACATCCAGAGGAGCCCCGTTTCCCCCTCGTAGCTCGAGATGAGGGATCCTTTCCCTGGTTTCAACGGGAAAGAATTCCCGGCGTTCCCGTCGCATCTCAAGAGGAGGCACTCTCAACAGGAAAGGCGAGAGGAACTCCATGGTCGTACCACCATTCCAAGAGTCCCCCAGATGTCTCAGTCCATTCCAGAGGAACCTCTTTGCCCTGCACTGGCTCATTTTTCACGCCGAGAATCGACTCACACCACGGTGTCACGTGGGACAGCCCTGTGGGAAAGCCTCGAGGGAAAGCCTCGAGGGAAAACCACAGATCCTTTGATCCACGCGACGGGAAGCGTGACATTGCTGCTACAGCCTGGAAGGAAAGCGCACATGCATGCCCCCACTCGAGACGAGGCCTGACTCCCCTGGGGAGACTCCAGAAGTACCCAAAGATCCATGTCAGCCCCTGAGAAGAAACCTCGGTTCCGGCCCTGACTCCACACAAGCTTTTTGGCCCCGGTATCGACGGGAGAGGAATCCCGAGAGGCCCCCTAGCAACTCGCATGGGGACTGGCCTCTCCTGAGGCCACCAGGGCGGGTCCCTGAGGTCCCCGTCGTAACTCGAGAACACCTGCCGCAACTCGAGAAAATCCAGGAAGTTCTCCCTTCCAGGCGAGATGAGGCTTATTTCCGATGAGGCGTCTGGAGACTAATGACACCTAACCTCTGGAACTTCGAAAGGGTCTTTCACACCCTTACTGCAACTCAAGAAGTTCACCACCATACCCGTCTCCACTCGAGAGGAAGCACGATGGTCCCGACCACATCCAAAGGAGCCCCGTTTCCCCCTCGTAGCTCGAGATGAGGGATCCTTTCCCTGCTTTCAACGGGAAAGAATTCCCTGCGTTCCCGTCGCATCTCAAAAGGAAGCACTCTCAACAGGAAAGGCGAGAGGAACTCCATGGTCGTACCACCATTCCAAGAGTCCCCCAGATGTCTCAGTCCATTCCAGAGGAAGCTCTTTGCCCTGCACTGGCTCATCTTTCACGCCGAGGATCGATTCACACCACTGTGGCACGTGGGACAGCCCTGTGGGAAAGCCTCGAGGGAAAGCCTCGAGGGAAAACCACAGATCCTTTGATCCACGTGACGGGAAGCGTGACATTGCTGCTACAGCCTGGAAGGAAAGCGCACGTGCATGCCCCCACTCGAGACGAGGCCTGACTCCCCTGGGGAGACTCCAGAAGTACCCAAAGATCCATGTCAGCCCCTGAGAGGAATCCTCGGTTCCGGCCCTGACTCCACTCAAGGTTTTTGGCCCCGGTATCGACGGGAGAGGAATCCCGAGAGGCCCCCTAGCAACTCGCATGGGGACTGGCCTCTCCTGAGGCCACCAGGGCGGGTCCCTGAGTTCCCCGTCGTAACTTAAGAACACCTGCCGCAACTCGAGAAAATCCAGGAAGTTCTCCCTTCCAGGCGAGATGAGGCCTATTTCCAATGAGGCGTCTGGAGACTAATGACACCTAACCTCTGGAACTTCGAAAGGGTCTTTCACACCCTTGCTGCAACTCAAGAAGTTCACCACCATACCCGTCTCCACTAGAGAGGAAGCACGATGGTACCGCCCACATCCAGAGGAGCCCCGTTTCCCCCTCGTAGCTCGAGATGAGGGATCCTTTCCCTGCTTTCAACGGGAAAGAATTCCCGGCGTTCCCGTCGCATCTCAAGAGGAGGCACTCTCAACAGGAAAGGCGAGAGGAACTCCATGGTCGTATCACCATTCCAAGAGTCCCCCAGATGTCTCAGTCCATTCCAGAGGAACCTCTTTGCCCTGCACTGGCTCATCTTTCACGCCGAGGATCGACTCACACCACGGTGGCACGTGGGACAGCCCTGTGGGAAAGCCTCGAGGGAAAGCCTCGAGGGAAAACCACAGATCCTTTGATCCAAGTGACGGGAAGCGTGACATTGCTGCTACAGCCTGGAAGGAAAGCGCACGTGCATGCCCCCACTCGAGACGAGGCCTGACTCCCCTGGGGAGACTCCAGAAGTACCCAAAGATCCATGTCAGCCCCTGAGAGGAATCCTCGGTTCCGGCCCTGACTCCACACAAGGTTTTTGGCCCCGGTATCAACGGGAGAGGAATCCCGAGAGGCCCCCTAGCAACTCGCCTAGGGACTGGCCTTTCCTGAGGCCACCAGGGCGGGTCCCTGAGGTCCCCGTCGTAACTCGAGAACACCTGCCGCAACTCGAGAAAATCCAGGAAGTTCTCCCTTCCAGGCGAGATGAGGCCTATTTCCGATGAGGCCTCTGGAGACTAATGACACCTAACCTCTGGAACTTCGAAAGGGTCTTTCACACCCTTGCTGCAACTCAAGAAGTTCACCGCCATACCCGTCTCCACTAGAGAGGAAGCACGATGGTCCCGCCCACATCCAGAGGAGCCCCGTTTCCCCCTCGTAGCTCGAGATGAGGGATCCTTTCCCTGCTTTCAACGGGAAAGAATTCCCGGCGTTCCCGTCGCATCTCAAGAGGAGGCACTCTCAACAGGAAAGGCGAGAGGAACTCCATGGTCGTACCACCATTCCAAGAGTCCCCCAGATGTCTCAGTCCATTCCAGAGGAACCTCTTTGCCCTGCACTGGCTCATTTTTCACGCCGAGAATCGACTTACACCACGGTGTCACGTGGGACAGCCCTGTGGGAAAGCCTCGAGGGAAAGCCTCGAGGGAAAACCGCAGATCCTTTGATCCACGCGACGGGAAGCGTGACATTGCTGCTACAGCCTGGAAGGAAAGTGCACGTGCATGCCCCCACACGAGACGAGACCTGTCTCCCCTGGCGAGACTCCAGAAGTACCCAAAGATCCATATCAGTCCCTGAGAGGAATCCTCGGTTCCGGCCCTGACTCCACACAAGGTTTTTGGCCCCGGTATCGACGGGAGAGGAATCCCGAGGGGCCCCCTAGCAACACGCATAGGGACTGGCCTCTCCTGAGGCCAACAGGGCGGGTCCCTGAGGTTCCCGTCGTAACTCGAGAACACCTGCCGCAACTCGAGAAAATCAAGGAAGTTCTCTCTTCCAGGCGAGATGAGGCCTATTTCCGATGAGGCGTCTGGAGACTAATGACACCTAACCTCTGGAACTTCGAAAGGGTCTTTCACACCCTTGCTGCAACTCAAGAAGTTCACCGCCATACCCGTCTCCACTCGAGAGAAAGCACGATGGTCCCGCCCACATCCAGAGGAGCCCCGTTTCCCCTCGTACCTCGAGATGAGGGATCCTTTCCCTGCTTTCAATGGCAAAAAATTCCCGGCGTTCCCGTCGCATCTCAAGAGGAGGCACTCTCAACAGGAAAGGCGAGAGGAACTCCATGGTCGTACCACCATTCCAAGAGTTCCCCAGATGTCTCAGTCCATTCCAGAGGAACCTCTTTGCCCTGCACTGGCTCATCTTTCACGCCGAGGATCGACTCACACCACGGTGGCACGTGGGACAGCCCTGTGGGAAAGCCTCGAGGGAAAACCACACATCATTTGATCCACGCGACGGGAAGCGTGACATTGCTGCTACAGCCTGGAAGGAAAGCGCACATGCATGCCCCCACTCGAGACGAGGCCTGACTCCCCTGGGGAGACTCCAGAAGTACCCAAAGATCCATGTCAGCCCCTGAGAAGAATCCTCGGTTCCGGCCCTGACTCCACACAAGCTTTTTGGCCCCGGTATCGACGGGAGAGGAATCCCGAGAGACCCCCTAGCAACTCGCATGGGGACTGGCCTCTCCAGAGGCCACCAGGGCGGGTCCCTGAGGTCCCCGTCGTAACTCGAGAACACCTGCCGCAACTCGAGAAAATCCAGGTAGTTCTCCCTTCCAGGCGAGATGAGGCCTATTTCCGATGAGGCCTCTGGAGACTATTGACACCAAACCTCTGGAACTTCGAAAGGGTCTTTCACACCCTTGCTGCAACTCAAGAAGTTCACCGCCATACCCGTCTCCACTCGAGAGGAAGCACGATGGTCCCGCCCACATCCAGAGGAGCCCCGTTTCCCCCTCGTAGCTCGAGATGAGGGATCCTTTCCCTGGTTTCAACGGGAAAGAATTCCCGGCGTTCCCGTCGCATCTCAAGAGGAGGCACTCTCAACAGGAAAGGCGAGAGGAACTCCATGGTCGTACCACCATTCCAAGAGTCCCCCAGATGTCTCAGTCCATTCCAGAGGAACCTCTTTGCCCTGCACTGGCTCATTTTTCACGCCGAGAATCGACTCACACCACGGTGTCACGTGGGACAGCCCTGTGGGAAAGCCTCGAGGGAAAGCCTCGAGCGAAAACCGCAGATCCTTTGATCCACGCGACGGGAAGCGTGACATTGCTGCTACAGCCTGGAAGGAAAGTGCACGTGCATGCCCCCACACGAGACGAGGCCTGTCTCCCCTGGCGAGTCTCCAGAAGTACCCAAAGATCCATATCAGTCCCTGAGAGGAATCCTCGGTTCCGGCCCTGACTCCACACAAGGTTTTTGGCCCCGGTATCGACGGGAGAGGAATCCCGAGGGGCCCCCTAGCAACACGCATAGGGACTGGCCTCTCCTGAGGCCACCAGGGCGGGTCCCTGAGGTCCCCGTCGTAACTCGAGAACACCTGCCGCAACTCGAGAAAATCAAGGAAGTTCTCCCTTCCAGGCGAGATGAGGCCTATTTCCGATGAGGCGTCTGGAGACTAATGACACCTACCTCTGGAACTTCGAAAGGGTCTTTCACACCCTTGCTGCAACTCAAGAAGTTCACCGCCATACCCGTCTCCACTCGAGAGAAAGCACGATGGTCCCGCCCACATCCAGAGGAGCCCCGTTTCCCCCTCGTAGCTCGAGATGAGGGATCCTTTCCCTGCTTTCAACGGCAAAAAATTCCCGGCGTTCCCGTCGCATCTCAAGAAGAGGCACTCTCAACAGGAAAGGCGAGAGGAACTCCATGGTCGTACCACCATTCCAAGAGTCCCCCTGATGTCTCAGTCCATTCCAGAGGAACCTCTTTGCCCTGCACTGGCTCATCTTTCACGCCGAGGATCGACTCACACCACGGTGGCACGTGGGACAGCCCTGTGGGAAAGCCTCGAGGGAAAACCACACATCATTTGATCCACGCGACGGGAAGCGTGACATTGCTGCTACAGCCTGGAAGGAAAGTGCACGTGCATGCCTCCACTCGAGACGAGGCCTGACTCCCCTGGGGAGACTCCAGAAGTACCCAAAGATCCATGTCAGCCCCTGAGAGGAATCCTCGGTTCCGGCCCTGACTCCACACAAGGTTTTTGGCCCCGGTATCGACGGGAGAGGAATCCCGAGAGGCCCCCTAGCAACTCGCATAGGGACTGGCCTCTCCTGAGGCCACCAGGGCGGGTCCCTGAGGTCCCCGTCGTAACTCGAGAACACCTGCCGCAACTCGAGAAAATCCAGGAAGTTCTCCCTTCCAGGCGAAATGAGGCCTATTTCCGATGAGGCATCTGGAGCCTAATGACACCTTACCTCTGGAACTTCGAAAGGGTCTTTCACAGCCTTGCTGCAACTCAAGAAGTTCACCACCATACCCGTCTCCACTAGAGAGGAAGCACGATGGTCCCGCCCACATCCAGAGGAGCCCCGTTTCCCCCTCGTAGCTCGAGATGAGGGATCCTTTCCCTGCTTTAAACGGGAAAGAATTCCCGGCGTTCCCGTCGCATCTCAAGAGGAGGCACTCTCAACAGGAAAGGCGAGAGGAACTCCATGGTCGTACCACCATTCCAAGAGTCCCCCAGATGACTCAGTCCATTCCAGAGGAACCTCTTTGCCCTGCACTGGCTCATCTTTCACGCCCAGGATTGACTCACACCACGGTGGCACGTGGGACAGACCTGTGGGAAAGCCTCGAGGGAAAGCCTCGAGGGAAAACCACAGATCCTATGATCCACGCGACGGGAAGCGTGACATTGCTGCTACAGCCTGGAAGGAAAGCGCACGTGCATGCCCCCACTCGAGACGAGGCCTGACTCCCCTGGGGAGACTCCAGAAGTACCCAAAGATCCATGTCAGCCCCTGAGAGGAATCCTCGGTTCCGGCCCTGACTCCACACAAGGTTTTTGGCCCCGGTATCAACGGGAGAGGAATCCGAGAGGCCCCCTAGCAACTCGCCTAGGGACTGGCCTTTCCTGAGGCCACCAGGGCGGGTCCCTGAGGTCCCCGTCGTAACTCGAGAACACCTGCCACAACTCGAGAAAATCCAGGAAGTTCTCCCTTCCAGGCGAGATGAGGCCTATTTCCGATGAGGCGTCTGGAGACTAATGACACCTAACCTCTGGAACTTCGAAAGGGTCTTTCACACCCTTGCTGCAACTCAAGAAGTTCACCGCCATACCCGTCTCCACTCGAGAGAAAGCACGATGGTCCCGCCCACATCCAGAGGAGCCCCGTTTCCCCTCGTACCTCGAGATGAGGGATCCTTTCCCTGCTTTCAATGGCAAAAAATTCCCGGCGTTCCCGTCGCATCTCAAGAGGAGGCACTCTCAACAGGAAAGGCGAGAGGAACTCCATGGTCGTACCACCATTCCAAGAGTTCCCCAGATGTCTCAGTCCATTCCAGAGGAACCTCTTTGCCCTGCACTGGCTCATCTTTCACGCCGAGGATCGACTCACACCACGGTGGCACGTGGGACAGCCCTGTGGGAAAGCCTCGAGGGAAAACCACACATCATTTGATCCACGCGACGGGAAGCGTGACATTGCTGCTACAGCCTGGAAGGAAAGCGCACATGCATGCCCCCACTCGAGACGAGGCCTGACTCCCCTGGGGAGACTCCAGAAGTACCCAAAGATCCATGTCAGCCCCTGAGAAGAATCCTCGGTTCCGGCCCTGACTCCACACAAGCTTTTTGGCCCCGGTATCGACGGGAGAGGAATCCCGAGAGACCCCCTAGCAACTCGCATGGGGACTGGCCTCTCCAGAGGCCACCAGGGCGGGTCCCTGAGGTCCCCGTCGTAACTCGAGAACACCTGCCGCAACTCGAGAAAATCCAGGTAGTTCTCCCTTCCAGGCGAGATGAGGCCTATTTCCGATGAGGCCTCTGGAGACTATTGACACCAAACCTCTGGAACTTCGAAAGGGTCTTTCACACCCTTGCTGCAACTCAAGAAGTTCACCGCCATACCCGTCTCCACTCGAGAGGAAGCACGATGGTCCCGCCCACATCCAGAGGAGCCCCGTTTCCCCCTCGTAGCTCGAGATGAGGGATCCTTTCCCTGGTTTCAACGGGAAAGAATTCCCGGCGTTCCCGTCGCATCTCAAGAGGAGGCACTCTCAACAGGAAAGGCGAGAGGAACTCCATGGTCGTACCACCATTCCAAGAGTCCCCCAGATGTCTCAGTCCATTCCAGAGGAACCTCTTTGCCCTGCACTGGCTCATTTTTCACGCCGAGAATCGACTCACACCACGGTGTCACGTGGGACAGCCCTGTGGGAAAGCCTCGAGGGAAAGCCTCGAGCGAAAACCGCAGATCCTTTGATCCACGCGACGGGAAGCGTGACATTGCTGCTACAGCCTGGAAGGAAAGTGCACGTGCATGCCCCCACACGAGACGAGGCCTGTCTCCCCTGGCGAGTCTCCAGAAGTACCCAAAGATCCATATCAGTCCCTGAGAGGAATCCTCGGTTCCGGCCCTGACTCCACACAAGGTTTTTGGCCCCGGTATCGACGGGAGAGGAATCCCGAGGGGCCCCCTAGCAACACGCATAGGGACTGGCCTCTCCTGAGGCCACCAGGGCGGGTCCCTGAGGTCCCCGTCGTAACTCGAGAACACCTGCCGCAACTCGAGAAAATCAAGGAAGTTCTCCCTTCCAGGCGAGATGAGGCCTATTTCCGATGAGGCGTCTGGAGACTAATGACACCTACCTCTGGAACTTCGAAAGGGTCTTTCACACCCTTGCTGCAACTCAAGAAGTTCACCGCCATACCCGTCTCCACTCGAGAGAAAGCACGATGGTCCCGCCCACATCCAGAGGAGCCCCGTTTCCCCCTCGTAGCTCGAGATGAGGGATCCTTTCCCTGCTTTCAACGGCAAAAAATTCCCGGCGTTCCCGTCGCATCTCAAGAAGAGGCACTCTCAACAGGAAAGGCGAGAGGAACTCCATGGTCGTACCACCATTCCAAGAGTCCCCCTGATGTCTCAGTCCATTCCAGAGGAACCTCTTTGCCCTGCACTGGCTCATCTTTCACGCCGAGGATCGACTCACACCACGGTGGCACGTGGGACAGCCCTGTGGGAAAGCCTCGAGGGAAAACCACACATCATTTGATCCACGCGACGGGAAGCGTGACATTGCTGCTACAGCCTGGAAGGAAAGTGCACGTGCATGCCTCCACTCGAGACGAGGCCTGACTCCCCTGGGGAGACTCCAGAAGTACCCAAAGATCCATGTCAGCCCCTGAGAGGAATCCTCGGTTCCGGCCCTGACTCCACACAAGGTTTTTGGCCCCGGTATCGACGGGAGAGGAATCCCGAGAGGCCCCCTAGCAACTCGCATAGGGACTGGCCTCTCCTGAGGCCACCAGGGCGGGTCCCTGAGGTCCCCGTCGTAACTCGAGAACACCTGCCGCAACTCGAGAAAATCCAGGAAGTTCTCCCTTCCAGGCGAAATGAGGCCTATTTCCGATGAGGCATCTGGAGCCTAATGACACCTTACCTCTGGAACTTCGAAAGGGTCTTTCACAGCCTTGCTGCAACTCAAGAAGTTCACCACCATACCCGTCTCCACTAGAGAGGAAGCACGATGGTCCCGCCCACATCCAGAGGAGCCCCGTTTCCCCCTCGTAGCTCGAGATGAGGGATCCTTTCCCTGCTTTAAACGGGAAAGAATTCCCGGCGTTCCCGTCGCATCTCAAGAGGAGGCACTCTCAACAGGAAAGGCGAGAGGAACTCCATGGTCGTACCACCATTCCAAGAGTCCCCCAGATGACTCAGTCCATTCCAGAGGAACCTCTTTGCCCTGCACTGGCTCATCTTTCACGCCCAGGATTGACTCACACCACGGTGGCACGTGGGACAGACCTGTGGGAAAGCCTCGAGGGAAAGCCTCGAGGGAAAACCACAGATCCTATGATCCACGCGACGGGAAGCGTGACATTGCTGCTACAGCCTGGAAGGAAAGCGCACGTGCATGCCCCCACTCGAGACGAGGCCTGACTCCCCTGGGGAGACTCCAGAAGTACCCAAAGATCCATGTCAGCCCCTGAGAGGAATCCTCGGTTCCGGCCCTGACTCCACACAAGGTTTTTGGCCCCGGTATCAACGGGAGAGGAATCCGAGAGGCCCCCTAGCAACTCGCCTAGGGACTGGCCTTTCCTGAGGCCACCAGGGCGGGTCCCTGAGGTCCCCGTCGTAACTCGAGAACACCTGCCACAACTCGAGAAAATCCAGGAAGTTCTCCCTTCCAGGCGAGATGAGGCCTATTTCCGATGAGGCCTCTGGAGACTAATGACACCTAACCTCTGGAACTTCGAAAGGGTCTTTCACACCCTTGCTGCAACTCAAGAAGTTCACCGCCATACCCGTCTCCACTCGAGAGGAAGCACGATGGTCCCGCCCACATCCAGAGGAGCCCCGTTTCCCCCTCGTAGCTCGAGATGAGGGATCCTTTCCCTGCTTTCAACGGGAAAGAATTCCCGGCGTTCCCGTCGCATCTCAAGAGGAGGCACTCTCAACAGGAAAGGCGAGAGGAACTCCATGGTCGTACCACCATTCCAAGAGTCCCCCAGATGTCTCAGTCCATTCCAGAGGAACCTCTTTGCCCTGCACTGGCTCATCTTTCACGCCGAGGATCGACTCACACCACGGTGGCATGTGGGACAGCCCTGTGGGAAAGCCTCGAGGGAAAACCACACATCATTTGATCCACGCGACGGGAAGCATGACATTGCCGCTACAGCCTGGAAAGAAAGCGCACATGCATGCCCCCACTCGAGACGAGGCCTGACTCCCCTGGGGAGACTCCAGAAGTACCCAAAGATCCATGTCAGCCCCTGAGAAGAATCCTCGGTTCCGGCCCTCACTCCACACAAGCTTTTTGGCCCCGGTATCGACGGGAGAGGAATCCCGAGAGACCCCCTAGCAACTCGCATGGGGACTGGCCTCTCCTGAGGCCACCAGGGCGGGTCCCTGAGGTCCCCGTCGTAACTCGAGAACACCTGCCGCAACTCGAGAAAATCCAGGTAGTTCTCCCTTCCATGCGAGATGAGGCCTATTTCCGATGAGGCCTCTGGAGACTATTGACACCAAACCTCTCGAACTTCGAAAGGGTCTTTCACACCCTTGCTGCAACTCAAGAAGTTCACCGCCATACCCGTTTCCACTCGAGAGGAAGCACGATGGTCCCGCCCACATCCAGAGGAGCCCCGTTTCCCCCTCGTAGCTCGAGATGAGGGATCCTTTCCCTGGTTTCAACGGGAAAGAATTACCGGCGTTCCCGTCGCATCTCAAGAGGAGGCACTCTCAACAGGAAAGGCGAGAGGAACTCCATGGTCGTACCACCATTCCAAGAGTCCCCCAGATGTCTCAGTCCATTCCAGAGGAAACTCTTTGCCCTGCACTGGCTCATCTTTCACGCCGAGGATCGACTCACACCACGGTGGCACGTGGGACAGCCCTGTGGGAAAGCCTCCAGGGAAAGCCTCGAGGGAAAACCACAGATCCTTTGATCCACGCGACGGGAAGCGTGACATTGCTGCTACAGCCTGGAAGGAAAGCGCTCGTGCATGCCCCCACTCGAGACGAGGCCTGACTCCCCTGGGGAGACTCCAGAAGTACCCAAAGATCCATGTCAGCCCCTGAGAGGAATCCTCGGTTCCGGCCCTGACTCCACACAAGCTTTTTGGCCCCGGTATCGACGGGAGAGGAATCCCGAGAGGCCCCCTAGCAACTCGCATGGGGACTGGCCTCTCCTGAGGCCACCAGGGCCGGTCCCTGAGGTCCCCGTCGTTACTCGAGAACACCTGCCACAACTCGAGAAAATCCAGGAAGTTCTCCCTTCCAGGCGAGATGAGGCTTATTTCCGATGAGGCGTCTGGAGACTAATGACACCTAACCTCTGGAACTTCGAAAGGGTCTTTCACACCCTTGCTGCAACTCAAGAAGTTCACCACCATACCCGTCTCCACTCGAGAGGAAGCACGATGGTCCCGACCACATCCAAAGGAGCCCCGTTTCCCCCTCGTAGCTCGAGATGAGCGATCCTTTCCCTGCTTTCAACGGGAAAGAATTCCCGGCGTTCCCGTCGCATCTCAAGAGGAGGCACTCTCAACAGGAAAGGCGAGAGGAACTCCATGGTCGTACCACCATTCCAAGAGTCCCCCAGATGTCTCAGTCCATTCCAGAGGAAGCTCTTTGCCCTGCACTGGCTCATCTTTCACGCCGAGGATCGACTCACACCACGGTGGCACGTGGGACAGCCCTGTGGGAAAGCCTCGAGGGAAAACCACACATCATTTGATCCACGCGACGGGAAGTGTGACATTGCTGCTACAGCCTGGAAGGAAAGTGCACGTGCATGCCCCCACTCGAGACGAGGCCTGACTCCCCTGGGGAGACTCCAGAAGTACCCAAAGATCCATGTCAGCCCCTGAGAGGAATCCTCGGTTCCGGCCCTGACTCCACACAAGGTTTTTGGCCCCGGTATCGACGGGAGAGGAATCCCGAGAGGCCCCCTAGCAACTCGCATGGGGACTGGCCTCTCCTGAGCCCACCAGGGCGGGTCCCTGAGGTCCCCGTCGTAACTCGAGAACACCTGCCGCAACTCGAGAAAATCCAGGAAGTTCTCCCTTCCAGGCGAAATGAGGCCTATTTCCGATGAGGCGTCTGGAGACTAATGACACCTTACCTCTGGAACTTCGAAAGGGTCTTTCACAGCCTTGCTGCAACTCAAGAAGTTCACCACCATACCCGTCTCCACTAGAGAGGAAGCACGATGGTCCCGCCACATCCAGAGGAGCCCCGTTTCCCCCTCGTAGCTCGAGATGAGGGATCCTTTCCCTGCTTTAAACGGGAAAGAATTCCCGGCGTTCCCGTCGCATCTCAAGAGGAGGCACTCTCAACAGGAAAGGCGAGAGGAACTCCATGGTCGTACCACCATTCCAAGAGTCCCCCAGATGTCTCAGTCCATTCCAGAGGAACCTCTTTGCCCTGCACTGGCTCATCTTTCACGCCCAGGATTGACTCACACCAAGGTGGCACGTGGGACAGCCCTGTGGGAAAGCCTCGAGGGAAAGCCTCGAGGGAAAACCACAGATCCTTTGATCCACGCGACGGGAAGCGTGACATTGCTGCTACAGCCTGGAAGGAAAGCGCACGTGCATGCCCCCACTCGAGACGAGGCCTGACTCCCCTGGGGAGACTCCAGAAGTACCCAAAGATCCATGTCAGCCCCTGAGAGGAATCCTCGGTTCCGGCCCTGACTCCACACAAGGTTTTTGGCCCCGGTATCAACGGGAGAGGAATCCGAGAGGCCCCCTAGCAACTCGCCTAGGGACTGGCCTCTCCTGAGGCCACCAGGGCGGGTCCCTGAGGTCCCCGTCGTAACTCGAGAACACCTGCCGCAACTCGAGAAAATCCAGGAAGTTCTCCCTTCCAGGCGAGATGAGGCCTATTTCCGATGAGGCCTCTGGAGACTAATGACACCTAAACTCTGGAACTTCGAAAGGGTCTTTCACACCCTTGCTGCAACTCAAGAAGTTCACTGCCATACCCGTCTCCACTCGAGAGGAAGCACGATGGTCCCGCCCACATCCAGAGGAGCCCCGTTTCCCCCTCGTAGCTCGAGATGAGGGATCCTTTCCCTGCTTTCAACGGGAAAGAATTCCCGGCGTTCCCGTCGCATCTCAAGAGGAGGCACTCTCAACAGGAAAGGCGAGAGGAACTCCATGGTCGTACCACCATTCAAAGAGTCCCCCAGATGTCTCAGTCCATTCCAGAGGAACCTCTTTGCCCTGCACTGGCTCATCTTTCACGCCGAGGATCGACTCACACCACGGTGGCACGTGGGACAGCCCTGTGGGAAAGCCTCGAGGGAAAACCACAGATCCTTTGATCCACGCGACGGGAAGCGTGACATTGCTGCTACAGCCTGGAAGGAAAGTGCACGTGCATGCCCCCACTGGAGACGAGGCCTGACTCCCCTGGGGAGACTCCAGAAGTACCCAAAGATCCATGTCAGCCCCTGAGAGGAATCCTCGGTTCCGGCCCTGACTCCACACAAGGTTTTTGGCCCCGGTATCGACGGGAGAGGAATCCCGAGAGGCCCCCTAGCAACTCGCATGGGGACTGGCCTCTCCTGAGGCCACCAGGGCGGGTCCCTGAGGTCCCCGTCGTAACTCGAGAACACCTGCCGCAACTCGAGAAAATCCAGGAAGTTCTCCCTTCCAGGCGAGATGAGGCCTATTTCCGATGAGGCGTCTGGAGACTAATGACACCTAACCTCTGGAACTTCGAAAGGGTCTTTCACACCCTTGCTGCAACTCAAGAAGTTCACCGCCATACCCGTCTCCACTCGAGAGGAAGCACGATGGTCCCGCCCACATCCAGAGGAGCCCCGTTTCCCCCTCGTAGCTCGAGATGAGGGATCCTTTCCCTGCTTTCAACGGGAAAGAATTCCCGGCGTTCCCGTCGCATCTCAAGAGGAGGCACTCTCAACAGGAAAGGCGAGAGGAACTCCATGGTCGTACCACCATTCCAAGAGTCTCCCAGATGTCTCAGTCCATTCCAGAGGAAACTCTTTGCCCTGCACTGGCTCATCTTTCACGCCGAGGATCGACTCACACCACGGTGGCACGTGGGACAGCCCTGTGGGAAAGCCTCGAGGGAAAGCCTCGAGGGAAAACCACAGATCCTTTGATCCACGTGACGGGAAGCGTGACATTGCTGCTACAGCCTGGAAGGAAAGTGCACGTGCATGCCCCCACTCGAGACGAGGCCTGACTCCCCTGGGGAGACTCCAGAAGTACCCAAAGATCCATGTCAGCCCCTGAGAGGAATCCTCGGTTCCGGCCCTGACTCCACTCAAGGTTTTTGGCCCCGGTATCGACGGGAGAGGAATCCCGAGAGGCCCCCTAGCAACTCGCATGGGGACTGGCCTCTCCTGAGACCACCAGGGCGGGTCCCTGTGTTCCCCGTCGTAACTTAAGAACACCTGCCGCAACTCGAGAAAATCCAGGAAGTTCTCCCTTCCAGGCGAGATGAGGCCTATTTCCGATGAGGCGTCTGGAGACTAATGACACCTAACCTCTGGAACTTTGAAAGGGTCTTTCACACCCTTGCTGCAACTCAAGAAGTTCTCCGCCATACCCGTCTCCACTCGAGAGGAAGCACGATGGTCCCGCCCACATCCAGAGGAGTCCCGTTTTCCCCTCGGTGCTCGAGATGAGGGATCCTTTCCCTGCTTTCAACGGGAAAGAATTCCCGGCGTTCCCGTCGCATCTCAAGAGGAGGCACTCTCAACAGGAAAGGCGAGAGGATCTCCATGGTCGTACCACCATTCCAAGAGTCCCCCAGATGTCTCAGTCCATTCCAGAGGAAGCTCTTTGCCCTGCACTGGCTCATCTTTCACGCCGAGGATTGACTCACTCCACGGTGGCACGTGGGACAGCCCTGTGGGAAAGCCTCGAGGGAAAGCCTCGAGGGAAAACCACAGATCCTTTGATCCACGCGACGGGAAGCGTGACATTGCTGCTACAGCATGGAAGGAAAGCGCACGTGCATGCCCCCACTCGAGACGAGGTCTGACTCCACTGGGGAGATTCCAGAAGCACCCAAAGATCCATGTCAGCCCCTGAGAGGAATCCTCGGTTCCGGCCCTGACTCCACACAAGGTTTTTGGCCCCGGTATCGACGGGAGAGGAATCCCGAGAGGCACCCTAGCAACTCGCATGGGGACTGGCCTCTCCTGAGGCCACCAGGGCGGGTCCCTGAGGTCCCCGTCGTAACTCGAGAACACCTGCCGCAACTCGAGAAAATCCAGGAAGTTCTCCCTTCCAGGCGAGATGAGGCCTATTTCCGATGAGGCCTCTGGAGACTAATGACACCAAACCTCTGGAACTTCGAAAGGGTCTTTCACACCCTTGGTGCAACTCAAGAAGTTCACCGCCATACCCGTCTCCACTCGAGAGGAAGCACGATGGTCCCGCCCACATCCAGAGGAGCCCCGTTTCCCCCTCGTAGCTCGATATGAGGGATCCTTTCCCTGCTTTCAACGGGAAAGAATTCCCGGCGTTCCCGTCGCATCTCAAGAGGAGGCACTCTCAACAGGAAAGGCGAGAGGAACTCCATGGTCGTACCACCATTCCAAGAGTCCCCCAGATGTCTCAGTCCATTCCAGAGGAAGCTCTTTGCCATGCACTGGCTCATCTTTCACGCCGAGGATCGACTCACACCACGGTGGCACGTGGGACAGCCCTGTGGGAAAGCCTCGAGGGAAAACCACAGATCCTTTGATCCACGCGACGGGAAGCGTGACATTGCTGCTACAGCCTGGAAGGAAAGTGCACGTGCATGCCTCCACTCGAGACGAGGCCTGACTCCCCTGGGGAGACTCCAGAAGTATCCAAAGATCCATGTCAGCCCCTGAGAAGAATCCTCGGTTCCGGCCCTGACTCCACACAAGTTTTTGGCCCCGGTATCGACGGGAGTGGAATCCCGAGAGACCCCCTAGCAACTCGCATGGGGACTGGCCTCTCCTGAGGCCACCAGGGCGGGTCTCTGAGGTCCCCGTCGTAACTCGAGAACACCTGCCGCAACTCGAGAAAATCCAGGAAGTTCTCCCTTCCAGGCGAGATGAGGCCTATTTCCGATGAGGCGTCTGGAGACTAATGACACCTAACCTCTGGAACTTCGAAAGGGTCTTTCACACCCTTGCTGCAACTCAAGAAGTTCACCGCCATACCCGTCTCCACTCGAGAGGAAGCACGATGGTCCCGACCACATCCAAAGGAGCCCCGTTTCCCCCTCGTAGCTCGAGATGAGGGATCCTTTCCCTGCTTTCAACGGGAAAGAATTCCCTGCGTTCCCGTCGCATCTCAAGAGGAGGCACTCTCAACAGGAAAGGCGAGAGGAACTCCATGGTCGTACCACCATTCCAAGAGTCCCCCAGATGTCTCAGTCCATTCCAGAGGAAGCTCTTTGCCCTGCACTGGCTCATCTTTCACGCCGAGGATCGACTCACACCACGGTGGCACGTGGGACAGCCCTGTGGGAAAGCCTCGAGGGAAAGCCTCGAGGGAAAACCACAGATCCTTTGATCCAAGCGACGGGAAGCGTGACATTGCTGCTACAGCCTGGAAGGAAAGCGCACGTGCATGCCCCCACTCGAGACGAGGCCTGACTCCACTGGGGAGACTCCAGAAGTACCCAAAGATCCATGTCAGCCCCTAAGAGGAATCCTCGGTTCCGGCCCTGACTCCACACAAGGTTTTTGGCCCCGGTATCGACGGGAGAGGAATCCCGAGAGGCCCCCTAGCAACTCGCATGTGGACTGGCCTCTCAGGAGGCCACCAGGGCGGGTCCCTGAGGTCCCCGTCGTAACTCGAGAACACCTGCCGCAACTCGAGAAAATCCAGGAAGTTCTCCCTTCCAGGCGAGATGAGGCCTATTTCCGATGAGGCCTCTGGAGACTAATGACACCAAACCTCTGGAACTTCGAAAGGGTCTTTCACACCCTTGCTGCAACTCAAGAAGTTCACCGCCATACCCGTCTCCACTCGAGAGGAAGCACGATGGTCCCGCCCACATCCAGAGGAGCCCCGTTTCCCCCTCGTAGCTCGAGATGAGGGATCCTTTCCCTGGTTTCAACGGGAAAGAATTCCCGGCGTTCCCGTCGCATCTCAAGAGGAGGCACTCTCAACAGGAAAGGCGAGAGGAACTCCATGGTCGTACCACCATTCCAAGAGTCCCCCAGATGTCTCAGTCCATTCCAGAGGAACCTCTTTGCCCTGCACTGGCTCATCTTTCACGCCGAGGATCGACTCACAACACGGTGGCACGTGGGACAGCCCTGTGGGAAAGCCTCGAGGGAAAGCCTCGAGGGAAAACCACAGATCCTTTGATCCACGCGACGGGAAGCGTGACATTGCTGCTACAGCCTGGAAGGAAAGCGCACGTGCATGCCCCCACTCGAGACGAGGCCTGACTCCCCTGGGGAGACTCCAGAAGTACCCAAAGATCCATGTCAGCCCCTGAGAGGAATCCTCGGTTCCGGCCTTGACTCCACACAAGCTTTTTGGCCCCGGTATCGACGGGAGAGGAATCCCGAGAGGCCCCCTAGCAACTCGCATGGGGACTGGCCTCTCCTGAGGCCACCAGGGCGGGTCCCTGAGGTCCCCGTCGTAACTCGAGAACACCTGCCGCAACTCGAGAAAGTCCAGGAAGTTCTCCCTTCCAGGCGAGATGAGGCCTATTTCCGATGAGGCGTCTGGAGACTAATGACACCTAACCTCTGGAACTTCGAAAGGGTCTTTCACACCCTTGCTGCAACTCAAGAAGTTCACCGCCATACCCGTCTCCACTCGAGAGGAAGCAGGATGGTCCCGCCCACATCCAGAGGAGCCCCGTTTCCCCCTCGTAGCTCGAGATGAGGGATCCTTTCCCTGCTTTCAACGGGAAAGAATTCCCGGCGTTCCTGTCGCATCTCAAGAGGAGGCACTCTCAACAGGAAAGGCGAGAGGAACTCCATGGTCGTACCACCATTCCAAGAGTCCCCCAGATGTCTCAGTCCATTCCAGAGGAACCTCTTTGCCCTGCACTGGCTCATTTTTCACGCCGAGAATCGACTCACACCACGGTGTCACGTGGGACAGCCCTGTGGGAAAGCCTCGAGGGAAAGCCTCGAGCGAAAACCGCAGATCCTTTGATCCACGCGACGGGAAGCGTGACATTGCTGCTACAGCCTGGAAGGAAAGTGCACGTGCATGCCCCCACACGAGACGAGGCCTGTCTCCCCTGGCGAGACTCCAGAAGTACCCAAAGATCCATATCAGTCCCTGAGAGGAATCCTCGGTTCCGGCCCTGACTCCACACAAGGTTTTTGGCCGCGGTATCGACGGGAGAGGAATCCCGAGGGGCCCCCTAGCATCACGCATAGGGACTGGCCTCTCCTGAGGCCAACAGGGCGGGTCGCTGAGGTCCCCGTCGTAACTCGAGAACACCTGCCGCAACTCGAGAAAATCAAGGAAGTTCTCCCTTCCAGGCGAGATGAGGCCTATTTCCGATGAGGCGTCTGGAGACTAATGACACCTAACCTCTGGAACTTCGAAAGGGTCTTTCACACCCTTGCTGCAACTCAAGAAGTTCACCGCCATACCCGTCTCCACTCGAGAGAAAGCACGATGATCCCGCCCACATCCAGAGGAGCCCCGTTTCCCCCTCGTAGCTCGAGATGAGGGATCCTTTCCCTGCTTTCAACGGCAAAAAATTCCCGGCGTTCCCGTCGCATCTCAAGAGGAGGCACTCTCAACAGGAAAGGCGAGAGGAACTCCATGGTCGTACCACCATTCCAAGAGTCCCCCAGATGTCTCAGTCCATTCCAGAGGAACCTCTTTGCCCTGCACTGGCTCACCTTTCACGCCGAGGATCGACTCACACCACGGTGGCACGTGGGACAGCCCTGTGGGAAAGCCTCGAGGGAAAACCACACATCATTTGATCCACGCGACGGGAAGCGTGACATTGCTGCTACAGCCTGGAAGGAAAGTGCACGTGCATGCCCCCACACGAGACGAGGCCTGTCTCCCCTGGCGAGACTCCAGAAGTACCCAAAGATCCATATCAGTCCCTGAGAGGAATCCTCGGTTCCGGCCCTGACTCCACACAAGGTTTTTGGCCCCGGTATCGACGGGAGAGGAATCCCGAGGGGCCCCCTAGCAACACGCATAGGAACTGGCCTCTCCTGAGGCCAACAGGGCGGGTCCGTGAGGTCCCCGTCGTAACTCGAGAACACCTGCCGCAACTCGAGAAAATCAAGGAAGTTCTCCCTTCCAGGCGAGATGAGGCCTATTTCCGATGAGGCGTCTGGAGACTAATGACACCTAACCTCTGGAACTTCGAAAGGGTCTTTCACACCCTTGCTGCAACTTAAGAAGTTCACCGCCATACCCGTCTCCACTCGAGAGAAAGCACGATGGTCCCGCCCACATCCAGAGGAGCCCCGTTTCCCCCTCGTAGCTCGAGATGAGGGATCCATTCCCTGCTTTCAACGGCAAAAAATTCCCGGCGTTCCCGTCGCATCTCAAGAGGAGGCACTCTCAACAGGAAAGGCGAGAGGAACTCCATGGTCGTACCACCATTCCAAGAGTCCCCCAGATGTCTCAGTCCATTCCAGAGGAACCTCTTTGCCCTGCACTGGCTCATCTTTCACGCCGAGGATCGACTCACACCACGGTGGCACGTGGGACAGCCCTGTGGGAAAGCCTCTAGGGAAAACCACACATCATTTGATCCACGCGACGGGAAGCGTGACATTGCTGCTACAGCCTGGAAGGAAAGTGCACGTGCATGCCCCCACTCGAGACGAGGCCTGACTCCCCTGGGGAGACTCCAGAAGTACCCAAAGATCCATGTCAGCCCCTGAGAGGAATCCTCGGTTCCGGCCCTGACTCCACACAAGGTTTTTGGCCCCGGTATCGACGGGAGAGGAATCCCGAGAGGCCCCCTAGCAACTCGCATAGGGACTGGCCTCTCCTGAGGCCACCAGGGCGGGTTCCTGAGGTCCCCGTCGTAACTCGAGAACACCTGCCGCAACTCGAGAAAATCCAGGAAGTTCTCCCTTCCAGGCGAGATGAGGCCTATTTCCGATGAGGCCTCTGGAGACTAATGACACCAAACCTCTGGAACTTCGAAAGGGTCTTTCACACCCTTGCTGCAACTCAAGAAGTTCACCGCCATACCCGTCTCCACTCGAGAGGAAGCACGATGGTCCCGCCCACATCCAGAGGAGCCCCGTTTCCCCCTCGTAGCTCGAGATGAGGGATCCTTTCCCTGGTTTCAACGGGAAAGAATTCCCGGCGTTCCCGTCGCATCTCAAGAGGAGGCACTCTAAACAGGAAAGGCGAGAGGAACTCCATGGTCGTACCACCATTCCAAGAGTCCCCCAGATGTCTCAGTCCATTCCAGAGGAACCTCTTTGCCCTGCACTGGCTCATCTTTCACTCCGAGGATCGACTCACAACACGGTGGCACGTGGGACAGCCCTGTGGGAAAGCCTCGAGGGAAAGCCTCGAGGGAAAACCACAGATCCTTTGATCCACGCGACGGGAAGCGTGACATTGCTGCTACAGCCTGGAAGGAAAGCGCACGTGCATGCCCCCACTCGAGACGAGGCCTGACTCCCCTGGGGAGACTCCAGAAGTACCCAAAGATCCATGTCAGCCCCTGAGAGGAATCCTCGGTTCCGGCCCTGACTCCACACAAGCATTTTGGCCCCGGTATCGACGGGAGAGGAATCCCGAGAGGCCCCCTAGCAACTCGCATGGGGACTGGCCTCTCCTGAGGCCACCAGGGCCGCTCCCTGAGGTCCCCGTCGTAACTCGAGAACACCTGCCGCAACTCGAGAAAATCCAGGAAGTTCTCCCTTCCAGGCGAGATGAGGCCTATTTCCGATGAGGCGTCTGGAGACTAATGACACCTAACCTCTGGAACTTCGAAAGGGTCTTTCACACCCTTGCTGCAACTCAAGAAGTTCACCACCATACCCGTCTCCACTCGAGAGGAAGCACGATGGTCCCGACCACATCCAAAGGAGCCCCGTTTCCCCCTCGTAGCTCGAGATGAGGGATCCTTTCCCTGCTTTCAACGGGAAAGAATTCCCTGCGTTCCCGTCGCATCTCAAGAGGAGGCACTCTCAACAGGAAAGGCGAGAGGAACTCCATGGTCGTACCACCATTCCAAGAGTCCCCCAGATGTCTCAGTCCATTCCAGAGGAAGCTCTTTGCCCTGCACTGGCTCATCTTTCACGCCGAGGATCGACTCACACCACGGTGGCACGTGGGACAGCCCTGTGGGAAAGCCT
This sequence comes from Capricornis sumatraensis, assembly GCF_032405125.1. NCBI lineage: Eukaryota > Metazoa > Chordata > Mammalia > Artiodactyla > Bovidae > Capricornis > Capricornis sumatraensis. Next base: position 2,568,750 of record NW_027184629.1, read on the forward strand.
CGAGGGAAAGCCTCGAGGGAAAACCACAGATCCTTTGATCCAAGCGACGGGAAGCGTGACATTGCTGCTACAGCCTGGAAGGAAAGCTCACGTGCATGCCCCCACTCGAGACGAGGCCTGACTCCACTGGGGAGACTCCAGAAGTACCCAAAGATCCATGTCAGCCCCTGAGAGGAATCCTCGGTTCCGGCCCTGACTCCACACAAGGTTTTTGGCCCCGGTATCGACGGGAGAGGAATCCCGAGACGCCCCCTAGCAACTCGCATGGGGACTGGCCTCTCCTGAGGCCACCAGGGCGGGTCCCTGAAGTCCCCGTCGTAACTCGAGAACACCTGCCGCAACTCGAGAAAATCCAGGAAGTTCTCCCTTCCAGGCGAGATGAGGCCTATTTCCGATGAGGCCTCTGGAGACTAATGACACCAAACCTCTGGAACTTCGAAAGGGTCTTTCACAGCCTTGGTGCAACTCAAGAAGTTCACCGCCATACCCGTCTTCACTCGAGAGGAAGCACGATGGTCCCGCCCACATCCAGAGGAGCCCCGTTTCCCCCTCGTAGCTCGAGATGAGGGATCCTTTCCCTGCTTTCAACGGGAAAGAATTCCCGGGGTTCCCGTCGCATCTCAAGAGGAGGCACTCTCAACAGGAAAGGCGAGAGGAACTCCATGGTCGTACCACCATTCCAAGAGTCCCCCAGATGTCTCAGTCCATTTCAGAGGAACCTCTTTGCCCTGCACTGGCTCATCTTTCACGCCGAGGATCGACTCACAACACGGTGGCACGTGGGACAGCCCTGTGGGAAAGCCTCGAGGGAAAACCACAGATCCTTTGATCCACGCGACGGGAAGCATGACATTGCTGCTACAGCCTGGAAGGAAAGCGCACATGCATGCCCCCACTCGAGACGAGGCCTGACTCCCCTGGGGAGACTCCAGAAGTATCCAAAGATCCATGTCAGCCCCTGAGAAGAATCCTCGGTTCCGGCCCTGACTCCACACAAGTTTTTGGCCCCGGTATCGACGGGAGTGGAATCCCGAGAGACCCCCTAGCAACTCGCATGGGGACTGGCCTCTCCTGAGGCCACCAGGGCGGGTCTCTGAGGTCCCCGTCGTAACTCGAGAACACCTGCCGCAACTCGAGAAAATCCAGGAAGTTCTCCCTTCCAGGCGAGATGAGGCCTATTTCCGATGAGGCCTCTGGAGACTAATGACACCAAACCTCTGGAACTTCGAAAGGGTCTTTCACACCCTTGCTGCAACTCAAGAAGTTCACCGCCATACCCGTCTCCACTCGAGAGGAAACACGATGGTCCCGCCCACATCCAGAGGAGCCCCGTTTCCCCCTCGTAGCTCGAGATGAGGGATCCTTTCCCTGGTTTCAACGGGAAAGAATTCCCGGCGTTCCCGTCGCATCTCAAGAGGAGGCACTCTAAACAGGAAAGGCGAGAGGAACTCCATGGTCGTACCACCATTCCAAGAGTCCTCCAGATGTCTCAGTCCATTCCAGAGGAACCTCTTTGCCCTGCACTGGCTCATCTTTCACTCCGAGGACCGACTCACAACACGGTGGCACGTGGGACAGCCCTGTGGGAAAGCCTCGAGGGAAAGCCTCGAGGGAAAACCACAGATCCTTTGATCCACGCGACGGGAAGCGTGACATTGCTGCTACAGCCTAGAATGAAAGCGCACGTGCATGCCCCCACTCGAGACGAGGCCTGACTCCCCTGGGGAGACTCCAGAAGTACCCAAAGATCCATGTCAGCCCCTGAGAGGAATCCTCGGTTCCGGCCCTGACTCCACACAAGCATTTTGGCCCCGGTATCGACGGGAGAGGAATCCCGAGAGGCCCCCTAGCAACTCGCATGGGGACTGGCCTCTCCTGAGGCCACCAGGGCCGGTCCCTGAGGTCCCCGTCGTAACTCGAGAACACCTGCCGCAACTCGAGAAAATCCAGGAAGTTCTCCCTTCCAGGCGAGATGAGGCCTATTTCCGATGAGGCGTCTGGAGACTAATGACACCTAACCTCTGGAACTTCGAAAGGGTCTTTCACACCCTTGCTGCAACTCAAGAAGTTCACCGCCATACCCGTCTCCACTCGAGAGGAAGCACGATGGTCCCGACCACATCCAAAGGAGCCCCGTTTCCCCCTCGTAGCTCGAGATGAGGGATCCTTTCCCTGCTTTCAACGGGAAAGAATTCCCTGCGTTCCCGTCGCATCTCAAGAGGAGGCACTCTCAACAGGAAAGGCGAGAGGAACTCCATGGTCGTACCACCATTCCAAGAGTCCCCCAGATGTCTCAGTCCATTCCAGAGGAAGCTCTTTGCCCTGCACTGGCTCATCTTTCACGCCGAGGATCGACTCACACCACGGTGGCACGTGGGACAGCCCTGTGGGAAAGCCTCGAGGGAAAGCCTCGAGGGAAAACCACAGATCCTTTGATCCAAGCGACGGGAAGCGTGACATTGCTGCTACAGCCTGGAAGGAAAGCGCACGTGCATGCCCCCACTCGAGACGAGGCCTGACTCCACTGGGGAGACTCCAGAAGTACCCAAAGATCCATGTCAGCCCCTAAGAGGAATCCTCGGTTCCGGCCCTGACTCCACACAAGGTTTTTGGCCCCGGTATCGACGGGAGAGGAATCCCGAGAGGCCCCCTAGCAACTCGCATGTGGACTGGCCTCTCAGGAGGCCACCAGGGCGGGTCCCTGAGGTCCCCGTCGTAACTCGAGAACACCTGCCGCAACTCGAGAAAATCCAGGAAGTTCTCCCTTCCAGGCGAGATGAGGCCTATTTCCGATGAGGCCTCTGGAGACTAATGACACCAAACCTCTGGAACTTCGAAAGGGTCTTTCACACCCTTGCTGCAACTCAAGAAGTTCACCGCCATACCCGTCTCCACTCGAGAGGAAGCACGATGGTCCCGCCCACATCCAGAGGAGCCCCGTTTCCCCCTCGTAGCTCGAGATGAGGGATCCTTTCCCTGGTTTCAACGGGAAAGAATTCCCGGCGTTCCCGTCGCATCTCAAGAGGAGGCACTCTCAACAGGAAAGGCGAGAGGAACTCCATGGTCGTACCACCATTCCAAGAGTCCCCCAGATGTCTCAGTCCATTCCAGAGGAACCTCTTTGCCCTGCACTGGCTCATCTTTCACGCCGAGGATCGACTCACAACACGGTGGCACGTGGGACAGCCCTGTGGGAAAGCCTCGAGGGAAAGCCTCGAGGGAAAACCACAGATCCTTTGATCCACGCGACGGGAAGCGTGACATTGCTGCTACAGCCTGGAAGGAAAGCGCACGTGCATGCCCCCACTCGAGACGAGGCCTGACTCCCCTGGGGAGACTCCAGAAGTACCCAAAGATCCATGTCAGCCCCTGAGAGGAATCCTCGGTTCCGGCCTTGACTCCACACAAGCTTTTTGGCCCCGGTATCGACGGGAGAGGAATCCCGAGAGGCCCCCTAGCAACTCGCATGGGGACTGGCCTCTCCTGAGGCCACCAGGGCGGGTCCCTGAGGTCCCCGTCGTAACTCGAGAACACCTGCCGCAACTCGAGAAAGTCCAGGAAGTTCTCCCTTCCAGGCGAGATGAGGCCTATTTCCGATGAGGCGTCTGGAGACTAATGACACCTAACCTCTGGAACTTCGAAAGGGTCTTTCACACCCTTGCTGCAACTCAAGAAGTTCACCGCCATACCCGTCTCCACTCGAGAGGAAGCAGGATGGTCCCGCCCACATCCAGAGGAGCCCCGTTTCCCCCTCGTAGCTCGAGATGAGGGATCCTTTCCCTGCTTTCAACGGGAAAGAATTCCCGGCGTTCCTGTCGCATCTCAAGAGGAGGCACTCTCAACAGGAAAGGCGAGAGGAACTCCATGGTCGTACCACCATTCCAAGAGTCCCCCAGATGTCTCAGTCCATTCCAGAGGAACCTCTTTGCCCTGCACTGGCTCATTTTTCACGCCGAGAATCGACTCACACCACGGTGTCACGTGGGACAGCCCTGTGGGAAAGCCTCGAGGGAAAGCCTCGAGCGAAAACCGCAGATCCTTTGATCCACGCGACGGGAAGCGTGACATTGCTGCTACAGCCTGGAAGGAAAGTGCACGTGCATGCCCCCACACGAGACGAGGCCTGTCTCCCCTGGCGAGACTCCAGAAGTACCCAAAGATCCATATCAGTCCCTGAGAGGAATCCTCGGTTCCGGCCCTGACTCCACACAAGGTTTTTGGCCGCGGTATCGACGGGAGAGGAATCCCGAGGGGCCCCCTAGCAACACGCATAGGGACTGGCCTCTCCTGAGGCCAACAGGGCGGGTCGCTGAGGTCCCCGTCGTAACTCGAGAACACCTGCCGCAACTCGAGAAAATCAAGGAAGTTCTCCCTTCCAGGCGAGATGAGGCCTATTTCCGATGAGGCGTCTGGAGACTAATGACACCTAACCTCTGGAACTTCGAAAGGGTCTTTCACACCCTTGCTGCAACTCAAGAAGTTCACCGCCATACCCGTCTCCACTCGAGAGAAAGCACGATGATCCCGCCCACATCCAGAGGAGCCCCGTTTCCCCCTCGTAGCTCGAGATGAGGGATCCTTTCCCTGCTTTCAACGGCAAAAAATTCCCGGCGTTCCCGTCGCATCTCAAGAGGAGGCACTCTCAACAGGAAAGGCGAGAGGAACTCCATGGTCGTACCACCATTCCAAGAGTCCCCCAGATGTCTCAGTCCATTCCAGAGGAACCTCTTTGCCCTGCACTGGCTCACCTTTCACGCCGAGGATCGACTCACACCACGGTGGCACGTGGGACAGCCCTGTGGGAAAGCCTCGAGGGAAAACCACACATCATTTGATCCACGCGACGGGAAGCGTGACATTGCTGCTACAGCCTGGAAGGAAAGTGCACGTGCATGCCCCCACACGAGACGAGGCCTGTCTCCCCTGGCGAGACTCCAGAAGTACCCAAAGATCCATATCAGTCCCTGAGAGGAATCCTCGGTTCCGGCCCTGACTCCACACAAGGTTTTTGGCCCCGGTATCGACGGGAGAGGAATCCCGAGGGGCCCCCTAGCAACACGCATAGGAACTGGCCTCTCCTGAGGCCAACAGGGCGGGTCCGTGAGGTCCCCGTCGTAACTCGAGAACACCTGCCGCAACTCGAGAAAATCAAGGAAGTTCTCCCTTCCAGGCGAGATGAGGCCTATTTCCGATGAGGCGTCTGGAGACTAATGACACCTAACCTCTGGAACTTCGAAAGGGTCTTTCACACCCTTGCTGCAACTTAAGAAGTTCACCGCCATACCCGTCTCCACTCGAGAGAAAGCACGATGGTCCCGCCCACATCCAGAGGAGCCCCGTTTCCCCCTCGTAGCTCGAGATGAGGGATCCATTCCCTGCTTTCAACGGCAAAAAATTCCCGGCGTTCCCGTCGCATCTCAAGAGGAGGCACTCTCAACAGGAAAGGCGAGAGGAACTCCATGGTCGTACCACCATGCCAAGAGTCCCCCAGATGTCTCAGTCCATTCCAGAGGAACCTCTTTGCCCTGCACTGGCTCATCTTTCACGCCGAGGATCGACTCACACCACGGTGGCACGTGGGACAGCCCTGTGGGAAAGCCTCTAGGGAAAACCGCAGATCCTTTGATCCACGCGACGGGAAGCGTGACATTGCTGCTACAGCCTGGAAGGAAAGTGCACGTGCATGCCCCCACTCGAGACGAGGCCTGACTCCCCTGGGGAGACTCCAGAAGTACCCAAAGATCCATGTCAGCCCCTGAGAGGAATCCTCGGTTCCGGCCCTGACTCCACACAAGGTTTTTGGCCCCGGTATCGACGGGAGAGGAATCCCGAGAGGCCCCCTAGCAACTCGCATAGGGACTGGCCTCTCCTGAGGCCACCAGGGCGGGTTCCTGAGGTCCCCGTCGTAACTCGAGAACACCTGCCGCTACTGGAGAAAATCCAGGAAGTTCTCCCTTCCAGGCGAAATGAGGCCTATTTCCGATGAGGCGTCTGGAGACTAATGACACCTTACCTCTGGAACTTCGAAAGGGTCTTTCACAGCCTTGCTGCAACTCAAGAAGTTCACCACCATACCCGTCTCCATTAGAGAGGAAGCACGATGGTCCCGCCCACATCCAGAGGAGCCCCGTTTCCCCCTCGTAGCTCGAGATGAGGGATCCTTTCCCTGCTTTCAACGGGAAAGAATTCCCGGCGTTCCCGTCGCATCTCAAGAGGAGGCACTCTCAACAGGAAAGGCGAGAGGAACTCCATGGTCGTACCACCATTCCAAGAGTCCCCCAGATGTCTCAGTCCATTCCAGAGGAACCTCTTTGCCCTGCACTGGCTCATCTTTCACGCCGAGGATCGACTCACACCACGGTGGCACGTGGGACAGCCCTGTGGGAAAGCCTCGAGGGAAAACCACAGATCCTTTGATCCACGCGACGGGAAGCGTGACATTGCTGCTACAGCCTGGAAGGAAAGTGCACGTGCATGCCCCCACTCGAGACGAGGCCTGACTCCCCTGGGGAGACTCCAGAAGTACCCAAAGATCCATGTCAGCCCCTGAGAGGAATCCTCGGTTCCGGCCCTGACTCCACACAAGGTTTTTGGCCCCGGTATCGACGGGAGAGGAATCCCGAGAGGCCCCCTAGCAACTCGCATGGGGACTGGCCTCTCCTGAGGCCACCAGGGCGGGTCCCTGAGGTCCCCGTCTTAACTCGAGAACACCTGCCGCAACTCGAGAAAATCCAGGAAGTTCTCCTTTCCAGGCGAGATGAGGCCTATTTCCGATGAGGCGTCTGGAGACTAATGACACCTAACCTCTGGAACTTCGAAAGGGTCTTTCACACCCTTGCTGCAACTCAAGAAGTTCACCGCCATACCCGTCTCCACTCGAGAGGAAGCACGATGGTCCCGCCCACATCCAGAGGAGCCCCGTTTCCCCCTCGTAGCTCGAGATGAGGGATCCTTTCCCTGCTTTCAACGGGAAAGAATTCCCGGGGTTCCCGTCGCATCTCAAGAGGAGGCACTCTCAACAGGAAAGGCGAGAGGAACTCCATGGTCGTACCACCATTCCAAGAGTCCCCCAGATGTCTCAGTCCATTCCAGAGGAAACTCTTTGCCCTGCACTGGCTCATCTTTCACGCCGAGGATCGACTCACACCACGGTGGCACGTGGGACAGCCCTGTGGGAAAGGCTCGAGGGAAAGCCTCGAGTGAAAATCACAGATCCTTTGATCCACGTGACGGGAAGCGTGACATTGCTGCTACAGCCTGGAAGGAAAGCGCACGTGCATGCCCCCACTCGAGACGAGGCCTGACTCCCCTGGGGAGACTCCAGAAGTACCCAAAGATCCATGTCAGCCCCTGAGAGGAATCCTCGGTTCCGGCCCTGACTCCACACAAGCTTTTGGGCCCCGGTATCGACGGGAGAGGAATCCCGAGAGGCCCCCTAGCAACTCGCATGGGGACTGGCCTCTCCTGAGGCCACCAGGGCCGGTCCCTGAGGTCCCCGTCGTAACTCGAGAACACCTGCCGCAACTCGAGAAAATCCAGGAAGTTCTCCCTTCCAGGCGAGATGAGGCCTATTTCCGATGAGGCCTCTGGAGACTAATGACACCTAACCTCTGGAACTTCAAAAGGGTTTTTCACACCCTTGCTGCAACTCAAGAAGTTCACCGCCATATCCGTCTCCACTCGAGAGGAAGCACGATGGTCCCGCCCACATCCAGAGGAGCCCCGTTTCCCCCTCGTAGCTCGAGATGAGAGATCCTTTCCCTGCTTTCAACGGCAAAAAATTCCCGGCGTTCCCGTCGCATCTCAAGAGGAGGCACTCTCAATAGGAAAGGCGAGAGGAACTCCATGGTCGTACCACCATTCCAAGAGTCCCCCAGATGTCTCAGTCCATTCCAGAGGAACCTCTTTGCCCTGCACTGGCTCATCTTTCATGCCGAGGATCGACTCACACCACGGTGGCACGTGGGACAGCCCTGTGGGAAAGCCTCGAGGGAAAAACACACATCATTTGATCCACGCGACGGGAAGCGTGACATTGCTGCTACAGCCTGGAAGGAAAGTGAACGTGCATGCCCCCACTCGAGACGAGGCCTGACTCCCCTGGGGAGACTCCAGAAGTACCCAAAGATCCATGTCAGCCCCTGAGAGGAATCCTCGGTTCCGGCCCTGACTCCACACAAGGATTCTGGCCCCGGTATCGACGGGAGAGGAATCCCGAGAGGCCCCCTAGCAACTCGCATAGGGACTGGCCTCTCCTGAGGCCACCAGGGCGGGTCCCTGAGGTCCCCGTCGTAACTCGAGAACACCTGCCGCAACTCGAGAAAATCCAGGAAGTTCTCCCTTCCAGGCGAAATGAGGCCTATTTCCGATGAGGCGTCTGGAGACTAATGACACCTTACCTCTGGAACTTCGAAAGGGTCTTTCACAGCCTTGCTGCAACTCAAGAAGTTCACCACCATACCCGTCTCCACTAGAGAGGAAGCACGATGGTCCCGCCCACATCCAGAGGAGCCCCGTTTCCCCCTCGTAGCTCGAGATGAGGGATCCTTTCCCTGCTTTAAACGGGAAAGAATTCCCTGCGTTCCCGTCGCATCTCAAGAGGAGGCACTCTCAACAGGAAAGGCGAGAGGAACTCCATGGTCGTACCACCATTCCAAGAGTCCCCCAGATGTCTCAGTCCATTCCAGAGGAAGCTCTTTGCCCTGCACTGGCTCATCTTTCACGCCGAGCATCGACTCACACCACGGTGGCACGTGGGACAGCCCTGTGGGAAAGCCTCGAGGGAAAGCCTCGAGGGAAAACCACAGATCCTTTGATCCACGCGACGGGAAGCGTGACATTGCTGCTACAGCCTGGAAGGAAAGTGCACGTGCATTCCCCCACTCGAGACGAGGCCTGACTCCCCTGGGGAGACTCCAGAAGTACCCAAAGATCCATGTCAGCCCCTGAGAGGAATCCTCGGTTCCGGCCCTGACTCCACACAAGCTTTTTGGCCCCGGTATCGACGGGAGAGGAATCCCGAGAGGCCCCCTAGCAACTCGCATGGGGACTGGCCTCTCCTGAGGCCACCAGGGCGGGTCCCTGAGGTCCCCGTCGTAATTCGAGAACACCTGCCGCAACTCGAGAAAATCCAGGAAGTTCTCCCTTCCAGGCGAGATGAGGCCTATTTCCGATGAGGCGTCTGGAGACTAATGACACCTAACCTCTGGAACTTCGAAAGGGTCTTTCACACCCTTGCTGCAACTCAAGAAGTTCACCGCCATACCCGTCTCCACTCGAGAGGAAGCACGATGGTCCCGCCCACATCCAGAGGAGCCCCGTTTCCCCCTCGTAGCTCGAGATGAGGGATCCTTTCCCTGCTTTCAACGGGAAAGAATTCCCGGCGTTCCCGTCGCATCTCAAGAGGAGGCACTCTCAACAGAAAAGGCGAGAGGAACTCCATGGTCGTACCACCATTCCAAGAGTCCCCCAGATGTCTCAGTCCATTCCAGAGGAAACTCTTTGCCCTGCACTGGCTCATCTTTCACGCCGAGGATCGACTCACACCACGGTGGCACGTGGGACAGCCCTGTGGGAAAGCCTCGAGGGAAAGCCTCGAGTGAAAATCACAGATCCTTTGATCCACGTGACGGGAAGCGTGACATTGCTGCTACAGCCTGGAAGGAAAGCGCACGTGCATGCCCCCACTCGAGACGAGGCCTGACTCCCCTGGGGAGACTCCAGAAGTACCCAAAGATCCATGTCAGCCCCTGAGAGGAATCCTCGGTTCTGGCCCTGACTCCACACAAGCTTTTTGGCCCCGGTATCGACGGGAGAGGAATCCCGAGAGGCCCCCTAGCAACTCGCATGGGGACTGGCCTCTCCTGAGGCCACCAGGGCCGGTCCCTGAGGTCCCCGTCGTAACTCGAGAACACCTGCCGCAACTCGAGAAAATCCAGGAAGTTCTCCCTTCCAGGCGAGATGAGGCCTATTTCCGATGAGGCGTCTGGAGACTAATGACACCTAACCTCTGGAACTTCGAAAGGGTCTTTCACACCCTTGCTGCAACTCAAGAAGTTCACCACCATACCCGTCTCCACTCGAGAGGAAGCACGATGGTCCCGACCACATCCAAAGGAGCCCCGTTTCCCCCTCGTAGCTCGAGATGAGGGATCCTTTCCCTGCTTTCAACGGGAAAGAATTCCCTGCGTTCCCGTCGCATCTCAAGAGGAGGCACTCTCAACAGGAAAGGCGAGAGGAACTCCATGGTCGTACCACCATTCCAAGAGTCCCCCAGATGTCTCAGTCCATTCCAGAGGAAGCTCTTTGCCCTGCACTGGCTCATCTTTCACGCCGAGGATCGACTCACACCACGGTGGCACGTGGGACAGCCCTGTGGGAAAGCCTCGAGGGAAAGCCTCGAGGGAAAACCACAGATCCTTTGATCCAAGCGACGGGAAGCGTGACATTGCTGCTACAGCCTGGAAGGAAAGCGCACGTGCATGCCCCCACTCGAGACGAGGCCTGACTCCCCTGGGGAGACTCCAGAAGTACCCAAAGATCCATGTCAGCCCCTGAGAGGAATCCTCGGTTCCGGCCCTGACTCCACACAAGGATTTTGGCCCCGGTATCGACGGGAGAGGAATCCCGAGAGGCCCCCTAGCAACTCGCATGGGGACTGGCCTCTCCGGAGGCCACCAGGGCGGGTCCCTGAGGTCCCCGTCGTAATTCGAGAACACCTGCCGCAACTCGAGAAAATCCAGGAAGTTCTCCCTTCCAGGCGAGATGAGGCCTATTTCCGATGAGGCCTCTGGAGACTAATGACACCTAACCTCTGGAACTTCGAAAGGGTCTTTCACACATTGCTGCAACTCAAGAAGTTCACCGCCATACCCGTCTCCACTCGAGAGGAAGCACGATGGTCCCGCCCACATCCAGAGGAGCCCCGTTTCCCCCTCGTAGCTCGAGATGAGGGATCCTTTCCCTGGTTTCAACGGGAAAGAATTCCCGGCGTTCCCGTCGCATCTCAAGAGGAGGCACTCTCAACAGGAAAGGCGAGAGGAACTCCATGGTCGTACCACCATTCCAAGAGTCCCCCAGATGTCTCAGTCCATTCCAGAGGAACCTCTTTGCCCTGCACTGGCTCATCTTTCACGCCGAGGATCGACTCACAACACGGTGGCACGTGGGACAGCCCTGTGGGAAAGCCTCGAGGGAAAGCCTCGAGGGAAAACCACAGATCCTTTGATCCACGCGACGGGAAGCGTGACATTGCTGCTACAGCCTGGAAGGAAAGCGCACGTGCATGCCCCCACTCGAGACGAGGCCTGACTCCCCTGGGGAGACTCCAGAAGTACCCAAAGATCCATGTCAGCCCCTGAGAGGAATCCTCGGTTCCGGCCTTGACTGCACACAAGCTTTTTGGCCCCGGTATCGACGGGAGAGGAATCCCGAGATGCCCCCTAGCAACTCGCATGGGGACTGGCCTCTCCTGAGGCCACCAGGGCGGGTCCCTGAGGTCCCCGTCGTAACTCGAGAACACCTGCCGCAACTCGAGAAAATCCAGGAAGTTCTCCCTTCCAGGCGAGATGAGGCCTATTTCCGATGAGGCCTCTGGAGACTAATGACACCTAACCTCTGGAACTTCGGAAGGGTCTTTCACACCCTTGCTGCAACTCAAGAAGTTCACCGCCATATCCGTCTCCACTCGAGAGGAAGCACGATGGTCCCGCCCACATCCAGAGGAGCCCCGTTTCCCCCTCGTAGCTCGAGATGAGAGATCCTTTCCCTGCTTTCAACGGCAAAAAATTCCCGGCGTTCCCGTCGCATCTCAAGTGGAGGCACTCTCAATAGGAAAGGCGAGAGGAACTCCATGGTCGTACCACCATTCCAAGAGTCCCCCAGATGTCTCAGTCCATTCCAGAGGAACCTCTTTGCCCTGCACTGGCTCATCTTTCACGCCGAGGATCGACTCACACCACGGTGGCACGTGGGACAGCCCTGTGGGAAAGCCTCGAGGGAAAACCACACATCATTTGATCCACGCGACGGGAAGCGTGACATTGCTGCTACAGCCTGGAAGGAAAGTGAACGTGCATGCCCCCACTCGAGACGAGGCCTGACTCCCCTGGGGAGACTCCAGAAGTACCCAAAGATCCATGTCAGCCCCTGAGAGGAATCCTCGGTTCCGGCCCTGACTCCACACAAGGATTTTGGCCCCGGTATCGACGGGAGAGGAATCCCGAGAGGCCCCCTAGCAACTCGCATAGGGACTGGCCTCTCCTGAGGCCACCAGGGCGGGTCCCTGAGGTCCCCGTCGTAACTCGAGAACACCTGCCGCAACTCGAGAAAATCCAGGAAGTGCTCCCTTCCAGGCGAGATGAGGCCTATTTCCGATGAGGCCTCTGGAGACTAATGACACCTAACCTCTGGAACTTCGAAAGGGTCTTTCACACCCTTGCTGCAACTCAAGAAGTTCACCACCATACCCGTCTCCACTAGAGAGGAAGCACGACGGTCCCGCCCACATCCAGAGGAGCCCCGTTTCCCCCTCTTAGCTCGAGATGAGGGATCCTTTCCCTGCTTTCAACGGGAAAGAATTCCCGGCGTTCCCGTCGCATCTCAAGAGGAGGCACTCTCAACAGGAAAGGCGAGAGGAACTCCATGGTCGTACCACCATTCCAAGAGTCCCCCAGATGTCTCAGTCCATTCCAGAGGAACCTCTTTGCCCTGCACTGGCTCATCTTTCACGCCGAGGATCGACTCACACCACGGTGGCACGTGGGACAGCCCTGTGGGAAAGGCTCGAGGGAAAGCCTCGAGGGAAAACCACAGATCCTTTGATCCAAGCGACGGGAAGCGTGACATTGCTGCTACAGCCTGGAAGGAAAGCGCACGTGCATGCCCCCACTCGAGACGAGGCCTGACTCCCCTGGGGAGACTCCAGAAGTACCCAAAGATCCATGTCAGCCCCTGAGAGGAATCCTCGGTTCCGGCCCTGACTCCACACAAGCTTTTGGGCCCCGGTATCGACGGGAGAGGAATCCCGAGAGGCCCCCTAGCAACTCGCATGGGGACTGGCCTCTCCTGAGGCCACCAGGGCCGGTCCCTGAGGTCCCCGTCGTAACTCGAGAACACCTGCCGCAACTCGAGAAAATCCAGGAAGTTCTCCCTTCCAGGCGAGATGAGGCCTATTTCCGATGAGGCGTCTGGAGACTAATGACACCTAACCTCTGGAACTTCGAAAGGGTCTTTCACACCCTTGCTGCAACTCAAGAAGTTCACCACCATACCCGTCTCCACTCGAGAGGAAGCACGATGGTCCCGACCACATCCAAAGGAGCCCCGTTTCCCCCTCGTAGCTCGAGATGAGGGATCCTTTCCCTGCTTTCAACGGGAAAGAATTCCCTGCGTTCCCGTCGCATCTCAAGAGGAGGCACTCTCAACAGGAAAGGCGAGAGGAACTCCATGGTCGTACCACCATTCCAAGAGTCCCCCAGATGTCTCAGTCCATTCCAGAGGAAGCTCTTTGCCCTGCACTGGCTCATCTTTCACGCCGAGGATCGACTCACACCACGGTGGCACGTGGGACAGCCCTGTGGGAAAGCCTCGAGGGAAAGCCTCGAGGGAAAACCACAGATCCTTTGATCCAAGCGACGGGAAGCGTGACATTGCTGCTACAGCCTGGAAGGAAAGCGCACGTGCATGCCCCCACTCGAGACGAGGCCTGACTCCCCTGGGGAGACTCCAGAAGTACCCAAAGATCCATGTCAGCCCCTGAGAGGAATCCTCGGTTCCGGCCCTGACTCCACACAAGGTTTTTGGCCCCGGTATCGACGGGAGAGGAATCCCGAGAGGCCCCCTAGCAACTCGCATGGGGACTGGCATCTCCGGAGGCCACCAGGGCGGGTCCCTGAGGTCCCCGTCGTAATTCGAGAACACCTGCCGCAACTCGAGAAAATCCAGGAAGTTCTCCCTTCCAGGCGAGATGAGGCCTATTTCCGATGAGGCCTCTGGAGACTAATGACACCTAACCTCTGGAACTTCGAAAGGGTCTTTCACACATTGCTGCAACTCAAGAAGTTCACCGCCATACCCGTCTCCACTCGAGAGGAAGCACGATGGTCCCGCCCACATCCAGAGGAGCCCCGTTTCCCCCTCGTAGCTCGAGATGAGGGATCCTTTCCCTGGTTTCAACGGGAAAGAATTCCCGGCGTTCCCGTCGCATCTCAAGAGGAGGCACTCTCAACAGGAAAGGCGAGAGGAACTCCATGGTCGTACCACCATTCCAAGAGTCCCCCAGATGTCTCAGTCCATTCCAGAGGAACCTCTTTGCCCTGCACTGGCTCATCTTTCACGCCGAGGATCGACTCACAACACGGTGGCACGTGGGACAGCCCTGTGGGAAAGCCTCGAGGGAAAGCCTCGAGGGAAAACCACAGATCCTTTGATCCACGCGACGGGAAGCGTGACATTGCTGCTACAGCCTGGAAGGAAAGCGCACGTGCATGCCCCCACTCGAGACGAGGCCTGACTCCCCTGGGGAGACTCCAGAAGTACCCAAAGATCCATGTCAGCCCCTGAGAGGAATCCTCGGTTCCGGCCTTGACTGCACACAAGCTTTTTGGCCCCGGTATCGACGGGAGAGGAATCCCGAGATGCCCCCTAGCAACTCGCATGGGGACTGGCCTCTCCTGAGGCCACCAGGGCGGGTCCCTGAGGTCCCCGTCGTAACTCGAGAACACCTGCCGCAACTCGAGAAAATCCAGGAAGTTCTCCCTTCCAGGCGAGATGAGGCCTATTTCCGATGAGGCCTCTGGAGACTAATGACACCTAACCTCTGGAACTTCGGAAGGGTCTTTCACACCCTTGCTGCAACTCAAGAAGTTCACCGCCATATCCGTCTCCACTCGAGAGGAAGCACGATGGTCCCGCCCACATCCAGAGGAGCCCCGTTTCCCCCTCGTAGCTCGAGATGAGAGATCCTTTCCCTGCTTTCAACGGCAAAAAATTCCCGGCGTTCCCGTCGCATCTCAAGTGGAGGCACTCTCAATAGGAAAGGCGAGAGGAACTCCATGGTCGTACCACCATTCCAAGAGTCCCCCAGATGTCTCAGTCCATTCCAGAGGAACCTCTTTGCCCTGCACTGGCTCATCTTTCACGCCGAGGATCGACTCACACCACGGTGGCACGTGGGACAGCCCTGTGGGAAAGCCTCGAGGGAAAACCACACATCATTTGATCCACGCGACGGGAAGCGTGACATTGCTGCTACAGCCTGGAAGGAAAGTGAACGTGCATGCCCCCACTCGAGACGAGGCCTGACTCCCCTGGGGAGACTCCAGAAGTACCCAAAGATCCATGTCAGCCCCTGAGAGGAATCCTCGGTTCCGGCCCTGACTCCACACAAGGATTTTGGCCCCGGTATCGACGGGAGAGGAATCCCGAGAGGCCCCCTAGCAACTCGCATAGGGACTGGCCTCTCCTGAGGCCACCAGGGCGGGTCCCTGAGGTCCCCGTCGTAACTCGAGAACACCTGCCGCAACTCGAGAAAATCCAGGAAGTGCTCCCTTCCAGGCGAGATGAGGCCTATTTCCGATGAGGCCTCTGGAGACTAATGATACCTAACCTCTGGAACTTCGAAAGGGTCTTTCACACCCTTGCTGCAACTCAAGAAGTTCACCACCATACCCGTCTCCACTAGAGAGGAAGCACGACGGTCCCGCCCACATCCAGAGGAGCCCCGTTTCCCCCTCTTAGCTCGAGATGAGGGATCCTTTCCCTGCTTTCAACGGGAAAGAATTCCCGGCGTTCCCGTCGCATCTCAAGAGGAGGCACTCTCAACAGGAAAGGCGAGAGGAACTCCATGGTCGTACCACCATTCCAAGAGTCCCCCAGATGTCTCAGTCCATTCCAGAGGAACCTCTTTGCCCTGCACTGGCTCATCTTTCACGCCGAGGATCGACTCACACCACGGTGGCACGTGGGACAGCCCTGTGGGAAAGGCTCGAGGGAAAGCCTCGAGGGAAAACCACAGATCCTTTGATCCAAGCGACGGGAAGCGTGACATTGCTGCTACAGCCTGGAAGGAAAGCGCACGTGCATGCCCCCACTCGAGACGAGGCCTGACTCCCCTGGGGAGACTCCAGAAGTACCCAAAGATCCATGTCAGCCCCTGAGAGGAATCCTCGGTTCCGGCCCTGACTCCACACAAGCTTTTGGGCCCCGGTATCGACGGGAGAGGAATCCCGAGAGGCCCCCTAGCAACTCGCATGGGGACTGGCCTCTCCTGAGGCCACCAGGGCCGGTCCCTGAGGTCCCCGTCGTAACTCGAGAACACCTGCCGCAACTCGAGAAAATCCAGGAAGTTCTCCCTTCCAGGCGAGATGAGGCCTATTTCCGATGAGGCGTCTGGAGACTAATGACACCTAACCTCTGGAACTTCGAAAGGGTCTTTCACACCCTTGCTGCAACTCAAGAAGTTCACCACCATACCCGTCTCCACTCGAGAGGAAGCACGATGGTCCCGACCACATCCAAAGGAGCCCCGTTTCCCCCTCGTAGCTCGAGATGAGGGATCCTTTCCCTGCTTTCAACGGGAAAGAATTCCCTGCGTTCCCGTCGCATCTCAAGAGGAGGCACTCTCAACAGGAAAGGCGAGAGGAACTCCATGGTCGTACCACCATTCCAAGAGTCCCCCAGATGTCTCAGTCCATTCCAGAGGAAGCTCTTTGCCCTGCACTGGCTCATCTTTCACGCCGAGGATCGACTCACACCACGGTGGCACGTGGGACAGCCCTGTGGGAAAGCCTCGAGGGAAAGCCTCGAGGGAAAACCACAGATCCTTTGATCCAAGCGACGGGAAGCGTGACATTGCTGCTACAGCCTGGAAGGAAAGCGCACGTGCATGCCCCCACTCGAGACGAGGCCTGACTCCCCTGGGGAGACTCCAGAAGTACCCAAAGATCCATGTCAGCCCCTGAGAGGAATCCTCGGTTCCGGCCCTGACTCCACACAAGGTTTTTGGCCCCGGTATCGACGGGAGAGGAATCCCGAGAGGCCCCCTAGCAACTCGCATGGGGACTGGCATCTCCGGAGGCCACCAGGGCGGGTCCCTGAGGTCCCCGTCGTAATTCGAGAACACCTGCCGCAACTCGAGAAAATCCAGGAAGTTCTCCCTTCCAGGCGAGATGAGGCCTATTTCCGATGAAGCCTCTGGAGACTAATGACACCTAACCTCTGGAACTTCGAAAGGGTCTTTCACACCTTGCTGCAACTCAAGAAGTTCACCGCCATACCCGTCTCCACTCGAGAGGAAGCACGATGGTCCCGCCCACATCCAGAGGAGCCCCGTTTCCCCCTCGGAGCTCGAGATGAGGGATCCTTTCCCTGCTTTCAACGGGAAAGAATTCCCGGCGTTCCCGTCGCATCTCAAGAGGAGGCACTCTCAACAGGAAAGGCGAGAGGAACTCCATGGTCGTACCACCATTCCAAGAGTCCCCCAGATGTCTCAGTCCATTCCAGAGGAACCTCTTTGCCCTGCACTGGCTCATCTTTCACGCCGAGGATCGACTCACAACACGGTGGCACGTGGGACAGCCCTGTGGGAAAGCCTCGAGGGAAAGCCTCGAGGGAAAACCACAGATCCTTTGATCCACGCGACGGGAAGCGTGACATTGCTGCTACAGCCTGGAAGGAAAGCGCACGTGCATGCCCCCACTCGAGACGAGGCCTGACTCCCCTGGGGAAACTCCAGAAGTACCCAAAGATCCATGTCAGCCCCTGAGAGGAATCCTCGGTTCCGGCCTTGACTCCACACAAGGTTTTTGGCCCCGGTATCGACGGGAGAGGAATCCCGAGAGGCCCCCTAGCAACTGGCATGGGGACTGGCCTCTCCTGAGGCCACCAGGGCGGGTCCCTGAGGTCCCCGTCGTAACTCGAGAACACCTGCCGCAACTCGAGAAAATCCAGGAAGTTCTCCCTTCCAGGCGAGATGAGGCCTATTTCCGATGAGGCCTCTGGGGACTAATGACACCTAACCTCTGGAACTTCAAAAGGGTTTTTCACACCCTTGCTGCAACTCAAGAAGTTCACCGCCATATCCGTCTCCACTCGAGAGGAAGCACGATGGTCCCGCCCACATCCAGAGGAGCCCCGTTTCCCCCTCGTAGCTCGAGATGAGAGATCCTTTCCCTGCTTTCAACGGCAAAAAATTCCCGGCGTTCCCGTCGCATCTCAAGAGGAGGCACTCTCAATAGGAAAGGCGAGAGGAACTCCATGGTCGTACCACCATTCCAAGAGTCCCCCAGATGTCTCAGTCCATTCCAGAGGAACCTCTTTGCCCTGCACTGGCTCATCTTTCATGCCGAGGATCGACTCACACCACGGTGGCACGTGGGACAGCCCTGTGGGAAAGCCTCGAGGGAAAACCACACATCATTTGATCCACGCGACGGGAAGCGTGACATTGCTGCTACAGCCTGGAAGGAAAGTGAACGTGCATGCCCCCACTCGAGACGAGGCCTGACTCCCCTGGGGAGACTCCAGAAGTACCCAAAGATCCATGTCAGCCCCTGAGAGGAATCCTCGGTTCCGGCCCTGACTCCACACAAGGATTCTGGCCCCGGTATCGACGGGAGAGGAATCCCGAGAGGCCCCCTAGCAACTCGCATAGGGACTGGCCTCTCCTGAGGCCACCAGGGCGGGTCCCTGAGGTCCCCGTCGTAACTCGAGAACACCTGCCGCAACTCGAGAAAATCCAGGAAGTTCTCCCTTCCAGGCGAAATGAGGCCTATTTCCGATGAGGCGTCTGGAGACTAATGACACCTTACCTCTGGAACTTCGAAAGGGTCTTTCACAGCCTTGCTGCAACTCAAGAAGTTCACCACCATACCCGTCTCCACTAGAGAGGAAGCACGATGGTCCCGCCCACATCCAGAGGAGCCCCGTTTCCCCCTCGTAGCTCGAGATGAGGGATCCTTTCCCTGCTTTAAACGGGAAAGAATTCCCTGCGTTCCCGTCGCATCTCAAGAGGAGGCACTCTCAACAGGAAAGGCGAGAGGAACTCCATGGTCGTACCACCATTCCAAGAGTCCCCCAGATGTCTCAGTCCATTCCAGAGGAAGCTCTTTGCCCTGCACTGGCTCATCTTTCACGCCGAGCATCGACTCACACCACGGTGGCACGTGGGACAGCCCTGTGGGAAAGCCTCGAGGGAAAGCCTCGAGGGAAAACCACAGATCCTTTGATCCACGCGACGGGAAGCGTGACATTGCTGCTACAGCCTGGAAGGAAAGTGCACGTGCATTCCCCCACTCGAGACGAGGCCTTACTCCCCTGGGGAGACTCCAGAAGTACCCAAAGATCCATGTCAGCCCCTGAGAGGAATCCTCGGTTCCGGCCCTGACTCCACACAAGCTTTTTGGCCCCGGTATCGACGGGAGAGGAATCCCGAGAGGCCCCCTAGCAACTCGCATGGGGACTGGCCTCTCCTGAGGCCACCAGGGCGGGTCCCTGAGGTCCCCGTCGTAACTCGAGAACACCTGCCGCAACTCGAGAAAATCCAGGAAGTTCTCCCTTCCAGGCGAGATGAGGCCTATTTCCGATGAGGCGTCTGGAGACTAATGACACCTAACCTCTGGAACTTCGAAAGGGTCTTTCACACCCTTGCTGCAACTCAAGAAGTTCACCGCCATACCCGTCTCCACTCGAGAGGAAGCACGATGGTCCCGCCCACATCCAGAGGAGCCCCGTTTCCCCCTCGTAGCTCGAGATGAGGGATCCTTTCCCTGCTTTCAACGGGAAAGAATTCCCGGCGTTCCCGTCGCATCTCAAGAGGAGGCACTCTCAACAGAAAAGGCGAGAGGAACTCCATGGTCGTACCACCATTCCAAGAGTCCCCCAGATGTCTCAGTCCATTCCAGAGGAAACTCTTTGCCCTGCACTGGCTCATCTTTCACGCCGAGGATCGACTCACACCACGGTGGCACGTGGGACAGCCCTGTGGGAAAGCCTCGAGGGAAAGCCTCGAGTGAAAATCACAGATCCTTTGATCCACGTGACGGGAAGCGTGACATTGCTGCTACAGCCTGGAAGGAAAGCGCACGTGCATGCCCCCACTCGAGACGAGGCCTGACTCCCCTGGGGAGACTCCAGAAGTACCCAAAGATCCATGTCAGCCCCTGAGAGGAATCCTCGGTTCTGGCCCTGACTCCACACAAGCTTTTTGGCCCCGGTATCGACGGGAGAGGAATCCCGAGAGGCCCCCTAGCAACTCGCATGGGGACTGGCCTCTCCTGAGGCCACCAGGGCCGGTCCCTGAGGTCCCCGTCGTAACTCGAGAACACCTGCCGCAACTCGAGAAAATCCAGGAAGTTCTCCCTTCCAGGCGAGATGAGGCCTATTTCCGATGAGGCGTCTGGAGACTAATGACACCTAACCTCTGGAACTTCGAAAGGGTCTTTCACACCCTTGCTGCAACTCAAGAAGTTCACCACCATACCCGTCTCCACTCGAGAGGAAGCACGATGGTCCCGACCACATCCAAAGGAGCCCCGTTTCCCCCTCGTAGCTCGAGATGAGGGATCCTTTCCCTGCTTTCAACGGGAAAGAATTCCCTGCGTTCCCGTCGCATCTCAAGAGGAGGCACTCTCAACAGGAAAGGCGAGAGGAACTCCATGGTCGTACCACCATTCCAAGAGTCCCCCAGATGTCTCAGTCCATTCCAGAGGAAGCTCTTTGCCCTGCACTGGCTCATCTTTCACGCCGAGGATCGACTCACACCACGGTGGCACGTGGGACAGCCCTGTGGGAAAGCCTCGAGGGAAAGCCTCGAGGGAAAACCACAGATCCTTTGATCCAAGCGACGGGAAGCGTGACATTGCTGCTACAGCCTGGAAGGAAAGCGCACGTGCATACCCCCACTCGAGACGAGGCCTGACTCCCCTGGGGAGACTCCAGAAGTACCCAAAGATCCATGTCAGCCCCTGAGAGGAATCCTCGGTTCCGGCCCTGACTCCACACAAGGTTTTTGGCTCCGGTATCGACGGGAGAGGAATCCCGAGAGGCCCCCTAGCAACTCGCATGGGGACTGGCCTCTCCGGAGGCCACCAGGGCGGGTCCCTGAGGTCCCCGTCGTAATTCGAGAACACCTGCCGCAACTCGAGAAAATCCAGGAAGTTCTCCCTTCCAGGCGAGATGAGGCCTATTTCCGATGAGGCCTCTGGAGACTAATGACACCTAACCTCTGGAACTTCGAAAGGGTCTTTCACACCTTGCTGCAACTCAAGAAGTTCACCGCCATACCCGTCTCCACTCGAGAGGAAGCACGATGGTCCCGCCCACATCCAGAGGAGCCCCGTTTCCCCCTCGTAGCTCGAGATGTGGGATCCTTTCCCTGGTTTCAACGGGAAAGAATTCCCGGCGTTCCCGTCGCATCTCAAGAGGAGGCACTCTCAACAGGAAAGGCGAGAGGAACTCCATGGTCGTACCAACATTCCAAGAGTCCCCCAGATGTCTCAGTCCATTCCAGAGGAACCTCTTTGCCCTGCACTGGCTCATCTTTCACGCCGAGGATCGACTCACAACACGGTGGCACGTGGGACAGCCCTGTGGGAAAGCCTCGAGGGAAAGCCTCGAGGGAAAACCACAGATCCTTTGATCCACGCGACGGGAAGCGTGACATTGCTGCTACAGCCTGGAAGGAAAGCGCACGTGCATGCCCCCACTCGAGACGAGGCCTGACTCCCCTGGGGAGACTCCAGAAGTACCCAAAGATCCATGTCAGCCCCTGAGAGGAATCCTCGGTTCCGGCCTTGACTGCACACAAGCTTTTTGGCCCCGGTATCGACGGGAGAGGAATCCCGAGATGCCCCCTAGCAACTCGCATGGGGACTGGCCTCTCCTGAGGCCACCAGGGCGGGTCCCTGAGGTCCCCGTCGTAACTCGAGAACACCTGCCGCAACTCGAGAAAATCCAGGAAGTTCTCCCTTCCAGGCGAGATGAGGCCTATTTCCGATGAGGCCTCTGGAGACTAATGACACCTAACCTCTGGAACTTCGGAAGGGTCTTTCACACCCTTGCTGCAACTCAAGAAGTTCACCGCCATATCCGTCTCCACTCGAGAGGAAGCACGATGGTCCCGCCCACATCCAGAGGAGCCCCGTTTCCCCCTCGTAGCTCGAGATGAGAGATCCTTTCCCTGCTTTCAACGGCAAAAAATTCCCGGCGTTCCCGTCGCATCTCAAGTGGAGGCACTCTCAATAGGAAAGGCGAGAGGAACTCCATGGTCGTACCACCATTCCAAGAGTCCCCCAGATGTCTCAGTCCATTCCAGAGGAACCTCTTTGCCCTGCACTGGCTCATCTTTCACGCCGAGGATCGACTCACACCACGGTGGCACGTGGGACAGCCCTGTGGGAAAGCCTCGAGGGAAAACCACACATCATTTGATCCACGCGACGGGAAGCGTGACATTGCTGCTACAGCCTGGAAGGAAAGTGAACGTGCATGCCCCCACTCGAGACGAGGCCTGACTCCCCTGGGGAGACTCCAGAAGTACCCAAAGATCCATGTCAGCCCCTGAGAGGAATCCTCGGTTCCGGCCCTGACTCCACACAAGGATTTTGGCCCCGGTATCGACGGGAGAGGAATCCCGAGAGGCCCCCTAGCAACTCGCATAGGGACTGGCCTCTCCTGAGGCCACCAGGGCGGGTCCCTGAGGTCCCCGTCGTAACTCGAGAACACCTGCCGCAACTCGAGAAAATCCAGGAAGTGCTCCCTTCCAGGCGAGATGAGGCCTATTTCCGATGAGGCCTCTGGAGACTAATGACACCTAACCTCTGGAACTTCGAAAGGGTCTTTCACACCCTTGCTGCAACTCAAGAAGTTCACCACCATACCCGTCTCCACTAGAGAGGAAGCACGATGGTCCCGCCCACATCCAGAGGAGCCCCGTTTCCCCCTCTTAGCTCGAGATGAGGGATCCTTTCCCTGCTTTCAACGGGAAAGAATTCCCGGCGTTCCCGTCGCATCTCAAGAGGAGGCACTCTCAACAGGAAAGGCGAGAGGAACTCCATGGTCGTACCACCATTCCAAGAGTCCCCCAGATGTCTCAGTCCATTCCAGAGGAACCTCTTTGCCCTGCACTGGCTCATCTTTCACGCCGAGGATCGACTCACACCACGGTGGCACGTGGGACAGCCCTGTGGGAAAGGCTCGAGGGAAAGCCTCGAGGGAAAACCACAGATCCTTTGATCCAAGCGACGGGAAGCGTGACATTGCTGCTACAGCCTGGAAGGAAAGCGCACGTGCATGCCCCCACTCGAGACGAGGCCTGACTCCCCTGGGGAGACTCCAGAAGTACCCAAAGATCCATGTCAGCCCCTGAGAGGAATCCTCGGTTCTGGCCTTGACTCCACACAAGCTTTTTGGCCCCGGTATCGACGGGAGAGGAATCCTGAGAGGCCCCCTAGCAACTCGCATGGGGACTGGCCTCTCCTGAGGCCACCAGGGCGGGTCCCTGAGGTCCCCGTCGTAACTCGAGAACACCTGCCGCAACTCGAGAAAATCCAGGAAGTTCTCCCTTCCAGGCGAGATGAGGCCTATTTCCGATGAGGCCTCTGGAGACTAATGACACCTAACCTCTGGAACTTCGGAAGGGTCTTTCATACCCTTGCTGCAACTCAAGAAGTTCACCGCCATATCCGTCTCCACTCGAGAGGAAGCACGATGGTCCCGCCCACATCCAGAGGAGCCCCGTTTCCCCCTCGTAGCTCGAGATGAGAGATCCCTTCCCTGCTTTCAACGGCAAAAAATTCCCGGCGTTCCCGTCGCATCTCAAGAGGAGGCACTCTCAATAGGAAAGGCGAGAGGAACTCCATGGTCGTACCACCATTCCAAGAGTCCCCCAGATGTCTCAGTCCATTCCAGAGGAACCTCTTTGCCCTGCACTGGCTCATCTTTCACGCCGAGGATCGACTCACACCACGGTGGCACGTGGGACAGCCCTGTGGGAAAGCCTCGAGGGAAAACCACACATCATTTGATCCACGCGACGGGAAGCGTGACATTGCTGCTACAGCCTGGAAGGGAAGTGAACGTGCATGCCCCCACTCGAGACGAGGCCTGACTCCCCTGGGGAGACTCCAGAAGTACCCAAAGATCCATGTCAGCCCCTGAGAGGAATCCTCGGTTCCGGCCCTGACTCCACACAAGGATTTTGGCCCCGGTATCGACGGGAGAGGAATCCCGAGAGGCCCCCTAGCAACTCGCATAGGGACTGGCCTCTCCTGAGGCCACCAGGGCGGGTCCCTGAGGTCCCCGTCGTAACTCGAGAACACCTGCCGCAACTCGAGAAAATCCAGGAAGTTCTCCCTTCCAGGCGAGATGAGGCCTATTTCCGATGAGGCCTCTGGAGACTAATGACACCTAACCTCTGGAACTTCGAAAGGGTCTTTCACACCCTTGCTGCAACTCAAGAAGTTCACCGCCATACCCGTCTCCACTCGAGACGAAGCACGATGGTCCCGCCCACATCCAGAGGAGCCCCGTTTCCCCCTCGTAGCTCGAGATGAGGGATCCTTTCCCTGGTTTCAACGGGAAAGAATTCCCGGCGTTCCCGTCGCATCTCAAGAGGAGGCACTCTCAACAGGAAAGGCGAGAGGAACTCCATGGTCGTACCACCATTCCAAGAGTCCCCCAGATGTCTCAGTCCATTCCAGAGGAACCTCTTTGCCCTGCACTGGCTCATCTTTCACGCCGAGGATCGACTCACAACACGGTGGCACGTGGGACAGCCCTGTGGGAAAGCCTCGAGGGAAAGCCTCGAGGGAAAACCACAGATCCTTTGATCCACGCGACGGGAAGCGTGACATTGCTGCTACAGCCTGGAAGGAAAGCGCACGTGCATGCCCCCACTCGAGACGAGGCCTGACTCCCCTGGGGAGACTCCAGAAGTACCCAAAGATCCATGTCAGCCCCTGAGAGGAATCCTCGGTTCCGGCCCTGACTCCACACAAGGTTTTTGGCCCCGGTATCGACGGGAGAGGAATCCCGAGAGGCCCCCTAGCAACTCGCATGGGGACTGGCCTCTCCTGAGGCCACCAGGGCGGGTCCCTGAGGTCCTCGTCGTAACTCGAGAACACCTGCCGCAACTCGAGAAAATCCAGGAAGTTCTCCCTTCCAGGCGAGATGAGGCCTATTTCCGATGAGGCGTCTGGAGACTAATGACACCTAACCTCTGGAACTTCGAAAGGGTCTTTCACACCCTTGATGCAACTCAAGAAGTTCACCGCCATACCCGTCTCCACTCGAGAGGAAGCACGATGGTCCCGCCCACATCCAGAGGAGCCCCGTTTCCCCCTCGTAGCTCGAGATGAGGGATCCTTTTCCTGCTTTCAACGGGAAAGAATTCCCGGCGTTCCCGTCGCATCTCAAGAGGAGGCACTCTCAACAGGAAAGGCGAGAGGAACTCCATGGTCGTACCACCATTCCAAGAGTCCCCCAGATGTCTCAATCCATTCCACAGGAAGCTCTGTGCCCTGCACTGGCTCATCTTTCACGCCGAGGATCGACTCACACCACTGTGGCACGTGGGACCGCCCTGTGGGAAAGCCTCGAGGGAAAGCCTCGAGGGAAAACCACAGATCCTTTGATCCACGCGACGGGAAGCGTGACATTGCTGCTACAGCCTGGAAGGAAAGCGCACGTGCATGCCCCCACTCGAGACGAGGCCTGACTCCACTGGGGAGACTCCAGAAGTACCCAAAGATCCATGTCAGCCCCTGAGAGGAATCCTCGGTTCCGGCCCTGACGCCACACAAGGTTTTTGGCCCCGGTATCGACGGGAGAGGAATCCCGAGAGGCCCCCTAGCAACTCGCATGGGGACTGGGCTCTCCGGAGGCCACCAGGGCGGGTCCCTGAGGTCCCCGTCGTAACTCGAGAACACCTGCCGCAACTCGAGAAAATCCAGGAAGTTCTCCCTTCCAGGCGAGATGAGGCCTATTTCCGATGAGGCCTCTGGAGACTAATGACACCAAACCTCTGGAACTTCGAAAGGGTCTTTCACACCCTTGCTGCAACTCAAGAAGTTCACCGCCATACCCGTCTCCACTCGAGAGGAAGCACGATGGTCCCGCCCACATCCAGAGGAGCCCCGTTTTCCCCTCGGTGATCGAGATGAGGGATCCTTTCCCTGGTTTCAACGGGAAAGAATTCCCGGCGTTCCCTTCGCATCTCAAGAGGAGGCACTCTCAACAGGAAAGGCGAGAGGAACTCCATGGTCGTACCACCATTCCAAGAGTCCCCCAGATGTCTCAGTCCATTCCAGAGGAACCTCTTTGCCCTGCACTGGCTCATCTTTCACGCCGAGGATCGACTCACACCACGGTGGCACGTGGGACAGCCCTGTGGGAAAGCCTCGAGGGAAAACCACAGATCCTTTGATCCACGCGACGGGAAGCGTGACATTGCTGCTACAGCCTGGAAGGAAAGTGCACGTGCATGCCCCCACTCGAGACGAGGCCTGACTCCCCTGGGGAGACTCCAGAAGTACCCAAAGATCCATGTCAGCCCCTGAGAGGAATCCTCGGTTCCGGCCCTGACTCCACACAAGGTTTTTGGCCCCGGTATCGACGGGAGAGGAATCCCGAGAGGCCCCCTAGCAACTCGCATGGGGACTGGCCTCTCCTGAGGCCACCAGGGCGGGTCCCTGAGGTCCCCGTCGTAACTCGAGAACACCTGCCGCAACTCGAGAAAATCCAGGAAGTTCTCCCTTCCAGGCGAGATGAGGCCTATTTCCGATGAGGCCTCTGGAGACTAATGACACCTAACCTCTGGAACTTCGAAAGGGTCTTTCACACCCTTGCTGCAACTCAAGAAGTTCACCGCCATACCCGTCTCCACTCGAGAGGATGCACGATGGTCCCGCCCACATCCAGAGGAGCCCCGTTTCCCCCTCGTAGCTCGAGATGAGGGATCCTTTCCCTGCTTTCAACGGCAAAAAATTCCCGGCGTTCCCGTCGCATCTCAAGAGGAGGCACTCTCAACAGGAAAGGCGAGAGGAACTCCATGGTCGTACCACCATTCCAAGAGTCCCCCAGATGTCTCAGTCCATTCCAGAGGAAGCTCTTTGCCCTGCACTGGCTCATTTTTCACGCCGAGAATCGACTCACACCACGGTGTCACGTGGGACAGCCCTGTGGGAAAGCCTCGAGGGAAAGCCTTGAGCGAAAACCTCAGATCCTTTGATCCACGCGACGGGAAGCGTGACATTGCTGCTACAGCCTGGAAGGAAAGTGCACGTGCATGCCCCCACACGAGACGAGGCCTGTCTCCCCTGGCGAGACTCCAGAAGTACCCAAAGATCCATGTCAGCCCCTGAGAGGAATCCTCGGTTCCGGCCCTGACTCCACACAAGGTTTTTGGCCCCGGTATCGACGGGAGAGGAATCCCGAGGGGCCCCCTAGCAACACGCATAGGGACTGGCCTCTCCTGAGGCCAACAGGGCGGGTCCCTGAGGTCCCCGTCGTAACTCGAGAACACCTGCCGCAACTCGAGAAAATCAAGGAAGTTCTCCCTTCCAGGCGAGATGAGGCCTATTTCCGATGAGGCGTCTGGAGACTAATGACACCTAACCTCTGGAACTTCGAAAGGGTCTTTCACACCCTTGCTGCAACTCAAGAAGTTCACCGCCATACCCGTCTCCACTCGAGAGAAAGCACGATGGTCCCGCCCACATCCAGAGGAGCCCCGTTTCCCCCTCGTAGCTCGAGATGAGGGATCCTTTCCCTGCTTTCAACGGCAAAAAATTCCCGGCGTTCCCGTCGCATCTCAAGAGGAGGCACTCTCAACAGGAAAGGCGAGAGGAACTCCATGGTCGTACCACCATTCCAAGAGTCCCCCAGATGTCTCAGTCCATTCCAGAGGAACCTCTTTGCCCTGCACTGGCTCATCTTTCACGCCGAGGATCGACTCACACCACGGTGGCACGTGGGACAGCCCTGTGGGAAAGCCTCTAGGGAAAACCACACATCATTTGATCCACGCGACGGGAAGCGTGACATTGCTGCTACAGCCTGGAAGAAAAGTGCACGTGCATGCCCCCACTCGAGACGAGGCCTGACTCCCCTGGGGAGACTCCAGAAGTACCCAAAGATCCATGTCAGCCCCTGAGAGGAATCCTCGGTTCCGGCCCTGACTCCACACAAGTTTTTTGGCCCCGGTATCGACGGGAGAGGAATCCCGAGAGGCCCCCTAGCAACTCGCATAGGGACTGGCCTCTCCTGAGGCCACCAGGGCGGGTCCCTGAGGTCCCCGTCGTAACTCGAGAACACCTGCCGCAACTGGAGAAAATCCAGGAAGTTCTCCCTTCCAGGCGAAATGAGGCCTATTTCCGATGAGGCGTCTGGAGACTAATGACACCTTACCTCTGGAACTTCGAAAGGGTCTTTCACAGCCTTGCTGCAACTCAAGAAGTTCACCACCATACCCGTCTCCACTAGAGAGGAAGCACGATGGTCCCGCCCACATCCAGAGGAGCCCCGTTTCCCCCTCGTAGCTCGAGATGAGGGATCCTTTACCTGCTTTCAACGGGAAAGAATTCCCGGCGTTCCCGTCGCATCTCAAGAGGAGGCACTCTCAACAGGAAAGGCGAGAGGAACTCCATGGTCGTACCACCATTCCAAGAGTCCCCCAGATGTCTCAGTCCATTCCAGAGGAACCTCTTTGCCCTGCACTGGCTCATCTTTCACGCCCAGGATTGACTCACACCACGGTGGCACGTGGGACAGCCCTGTGGGAAAGCCTCGAGGGAAAGCCTCGAGGGAAAACCACAGATCCTTTGATCCACGCGACGGGAAGCGTGACATTGCTGCTACAGCCTGGAAGGAAAGCGCACGTGCATGCCCCCACTCGAGACGAGGCCTGACTCCCCTGGGGAGACTCCAGAAGTACCCAAAGATCCATGTCAGCCCCTGAGAGGAATCCTCGGTTCCGGCCCTGACTCCACACAAGCTTTTTGGCCCCGGTATCAACGGGAGAGGAATCCCGAGAGGCCCCCTAGCAACTCGCCTAGGGACTGGCCTCTCCTGAGGCCACCAGGGCGGGTCCCTGAGGTCCCCGTCGTAACTCGAGAACACCTGCCGCAACTCGAGAAAATCCAGGAAGTTCTCCCTTCCAGGCGAGATGAGGCCTATTTCCGATGAGGCCTCTGGAGACTAATGACACCTAACCTCTGGAACTTCGAAAGGGTCTTTCACACCCTTGCTGCAACTCAAGAAGTTCACCGCCATACCCGTCTCCACTAGAGAGGAAGCACGATGGTCCCGCCCACATCCAGAGGAGCCCCGTTTCCCCCTCGTAGCTCGAGATGAGGGATCCTTTCCCTGCTTTCAACGGGAAAGAATTCCCGGCGTTCCCGTCGCATCTCAAGAGGAGGCACTCTCAACAGGAAAGGCGAGAGGAACTCCATGGTCGTACCACCATTCCAAGAGTCCCCCAGATGTCTCAGTCCATTCCAGAGGAACCTCTTTGCCCTGCACTGGCTCATCTTTCACGCCGAGGATCGACTCACACCACGGTGGCACGTGGGACAGCCCTGTGGGAAAGCCTCGAGGGAAAACCACAGATCCTTTGATCCACGCGACGGGAAGCGTGACATTGCTGCTACAGCCTGGAAGGAAAGTGCACGTGCATGCCCCCACTCGAGACGAGGCCTGACTCCCCTGGGGAGACTCCAGAAGTACCCAAAGATCCATGTCAGCCCCTGAGAGGTATCCTCGGTTCCGGCCCTGAATCCACACAAGGTTTTTGGCCCCGGTATCGACGGGAGAGGAATCCCGAGAGGCCCCCTAGCAACTCGCATGGGGACTGGCCTCTCCTGAGGCCACCAGGGCGGGTCCCTGAGGTCCCCGTCGTAACTCGAGAACACCTGCCGCAACTCGAGAAAATCCAGGAAGTTCTCCCTTCCAGGCGAGATGAGGCCTATTTCCGATGAGGCGTCTGGAGACTAATGACACCTAACCTCTGGAACTTCGAAAGGGTCTTTCACACCCTTGCTGCAACTCAAGAAGTTCACCGCCATACCCGTCTCCACTCGAGAGGAAGCACGATGGTCCCGCCCACATCCAGAGGAGCCCCGTTTCCCCCTCGTAGCTCGAGATGAGGGATCCTTTCCCTGCTTTCAACGGGAAAGAATTCCCGGCATTCCCGTCGCATCTCAAGAGGAGGCACTCTCAACAGGAAAGGCGAGAGGAACTCCATGGTCGTACCACCATTCCAAGAGTCCCCCAGATGTCTCAGTCCATTCCAGAGGAAACTCTTTGCCCTGCACTGGCTCATCTTTCACGCCGAGGATCGACTCACACCACGGTGGCACGTGGGACAGCCCTGTGGGAAAGCCTCGAGGGAAAGCCTCGAGGGAAAACCACAGATCCTTTGATCCACGTGACGGGAAGCGTGACATTGCTGCTACAGCCTGGAAGGAAAGCGCACGTGCATGCCCCCACTCGAGACGAGGCCTGACTCCCCTGGGGAGACTCCAGAAGTACCCAAAGATCCATGTCAGCCCCTGAGAGGAATCCTCGGTTCCGGCCCTGACTCCACTCAAGGTTTTTGGCCCCGGTATCGACGGGAGAGGAATCCCGAGAGGCCCCCTAGCAACTCGCATGGGGACTGGCCTCTCCTGAGGCCACCAGGGCGGGTCCCTGAGTTCCCCGTCGTAACTTAAGAACACCTGCCGCAACTCGAGAAAATCCAGGAAGTTCTCCCTTCCAGGCGAGATGAGGCCTATTTCCGATGAGGCGTCTGGAGACTAATGACACCTAACCTCTGGAACTTTGAAAGGGTCTTTCACACCCTTGCTGCAACTCAAGAAGTTCTCCGCCATACCCGTCTCCACTCGAGAGGAAGCACGATGGTCCCGCCCACATCCAGAGGAGCCCCGTTTTCCCCTCGGTGCTCGAGATGAGGGATCCTTTCCCTGCTTTCAACGGGAAAGAATTCCCGGCGTTCCCGTCGCATCTCAAGAGGAGGCACTCTCAACAGGAAAGGCGAGAGGATCTCCATGGTCGTACCACCATTCCAAGAGTCCCCCAGATGTCTCAGTCCATTCCAGAGGAACCTCTTTGCCCTGCACTGGCTCATCTTTCACGCCGAGGATCGACTCACACCACGGTGGCACGTGGGACAGCCCTGTGGGAAAGCCTCGAGGGAAAGCCTCGAGGGAAAACCACAGATCCTTTGATCCACGCGACGGGAAGCGTGACATTGCTGCTACAGCCTGGAAGGAAAGCGCACGTGCATGCCCCCACTCGAGACGAGGCCTGACTCCCCTGGGGAGACTCCAGAAGTACCCAAAGATCCATGTCAGCCCCTGAGAGGAATCCTCGGTTCCGGCCCTGACTCCACACAAGCTTTTTGGCCCCGGTATCAACGGGAGAGGAATCCCGAGAGGCCCCCTAGCAACTCGCCTAGGGACTGGCCTCTCCTGAGGCCACCAGGGCGGGTCCCTGAGGTCCCCGTCGTAACTCGAGAACACCTGCCGCAACTCGAGAAAATCCAGGAAGTTCTCCCTTCCAGGCGAGATGAGGCCTATTTCCGATGAGGCCTCTGGAGACTAATGACACCTAACCTCTGGAACTTCGAAAGGGTCTTTCACACCCTTGCTGCAACTCAAGAAGTTCACCGCCATACCCGTCTCCACTAGAGAGGAAGCACGATGGTCCCGCCCACATCCAGAGGAGCCCCGTTTCCCCCTCGTAGCTCGAGATGAGGGATCCTTTCCCTGCTTTCAACGGGAAAGAATTCCCGGCGTTCCCGTCGCATCTCAAGAGGAGGCACTCTCAACAGGAAAGGCGAGAGGAACTCCATGGTCGTACCACCATTCCAAGAGTCCCCCAGATGTCTCAGTCCATTCCAGAGGAACCTCTTTGCCCTGCACTGGCTCATCTTTCACGCCGAGGATCGACTCACACCACGGTGGCACGTGGGACAGCCCTGTGGGAAAGCCTCGAGGGAAAACCACAGATCCTTTGATCCACGCGACGGGAAGCGTGACATTGCTGCTACAGCCTGGAAGGAAAGTGCACGTGCATGCCCCCACTCGAGACGAGGCCTGACTCCCCTGGGGAGACTCCAGAAGTACCCAAAGATCCATGTCAGCCCCTGAGAGGTATCCTCGGTTCCGGCCCTGAATCCACACAAGGTTTTTGGCCCCGGTATCGACGGGAGAGGAATCCCGAGAGGCCCCCTAGCAACTCGCATGGGGACTGGCCTCTCCTGAGGCCACCAGGGCGGGTCCCTGAGGTCCCCGTCGTAACTCGAGAACACCTGCCGCAACTCGAGAAAATCCAGGAAGTTCTCCCTTCCAGGCGAGATGAGGCCTATTTCCGATGAGGCGTCTGGAGACTAATGACACCTAACCTCTGGAACTTCGAAAGGGTCTTTCACACCCTTGCTGCAACTCAAGAAGTTCACCGCCATACCCGTCTCCACTCGAGAGGAAGCACGATGGTCCCGCCCACATCCAGAGGAGCCCCGTTTCCCCCTCGTAGCTCGAGATGAGGGATCCTTTCCCTGCTTTCAACGGGAAAGAATTCCCGGCATTCCCGTCGCATCTCAAGAGGAGGCACTCTCAACAGGAAAGGCGAGAGGAACTCCATGGTCGTACCACCATTCCAAGAGTCCCCCAGATGTCTCAGTCCATTCCAGAGGAAACTCTTTGCCCTGCACTGGCTCATCTTTCACGCCGAGGATCGACTCACACCACGGTGGCACGTGGGACAGCCCTGTGGGAAAGCCTCGAGGGAAAGCCTCGAGGGAAAACCACAGATCCTTTGATCCACGTGACGGGAAGCGTGACATTGCTGCTACAGCCTGGAAGGAAAGCGCACGTGCATGCCCCCACTCGAGACGAGGCCTGACTCCCCTGGGGAGACTCCAGAAGTACCCAAAGATCCATGTCAGCCCCTGAGAGGAATCCTCGGTTCCGGCCCTGACTCCACTCAAGGTTTTTGGCCCCGGTATCGACGGGAGAGGAATCCCGAGAGGCCCCCTAGCAACTCGCATGGGGACTGGCCTCTCCTGAGGCCACCAGGGCGGGTCCCTGAGTTCCCCGTCGTAACTTAAGAACACCTGCCGCAACTCGAGAAAATCCAGGAAGTTCTCCCTTCCAGGCGAGATGAGGCCTATTTCCGATGAGGCGTCTGGAGACTAATGACACCTAACCTCTGGAACTTTGAAAGGGTCTTTCACACCCTTGCTGCAACTCAAGAAGTTCTCCGCCATACCCGTCTCCACTCGAGAGGAAGCACGATGGTCCCGCCCACATCCAGAGGAGCCCCGTTTTCCCCTCGGTGCTCGAGATGAGGGATCCTTTCCCTGCTTTCAACGGGAAAGAATTCCCGGCGTTCCCGTCGCATCTCAAGAGGAGGCACTCTCAACAGGAAAGGCGAGAGGATCTCCATGGTCGTACCACCATTCCAAGAGTCCCCCAGATGTCTCAGTCCATTCCAGAGGAACCTCTTTGCCCTGCACTGGCTCATCTTTCACGCCGAGGATCGACTCACACCACGGTGGCACGTGGGACAGCCCTGTGGGAAAGCCTCGAGGGAAAGCCTCGAGGGAAAACCACAGATCCTTTGATCCACGCGACGGGAAGCGTGACATTGCTGCTACAGCCTGGAAGGAAAGCGCACGTGCATGCCCCCACTCGAGACGAGGTCTGACTCCACTGGGGAGACTCCAGAAGTACCCAAAGATCCATGTCAGCCCCTGAGAGGAATCCTCGGTTCCGGCCCTGACTCCACACAAGGTTTTTGGCCCCGGTATCGACGGGAGAGGAATCCCGAGAGGCCCCCTAGCAACTCGCATGGGGACTGGCCTCTCCGGAGGCCACCAGGGCGGGTCCCTGAGGTCCCCGTCGTAACTCGAGAACACCTGCCGCAACTCGAGAAAATCCAGGAAGTTCTCCCTTCCAGGCGAGATGAGGCCTATTTCCGATGAGGCCTCTGGAGACTAATGACACCAAACCTCTGGAACTTCGAAAGGGTCTTTCACACCCTTGGTGCAACTCAAGAAGTTCACCGCCATACCCGTCTCCACTCGATAGGAAGCACGATGGTCCCGCCCACATCCAGAGGAGCCCCGTTTCCCCCTCGTAGCTCGAGATGAGGGATCCTTTCCCTGCTTTCAACGGGAAAGAATTCCCGGCGTTCCCGTCGCATCTCAAGAGGAGGCACTCTCAACAGGAAAGGCGAGAGGAACTCCATGGTCGTACCACCATTCCAAGAGTCCCCCAGATGTCTCAGTCCATTTCAGAGGAACCTCTTTGCCCTGCACTGGCTCATCTTTCACGCCGAGGATCGACTCACACCACGGTGGCACGTGGGACAGCCCTGTGGGAAAGCCTCGAGGGAAAGCCTCGAGGGAAAACCACAGATCCTTTGATCCACGCGACGGGAAGCATGACATTGCTGGAACAGCCTGGAAGGAAAGCGCACATGCATGCCCCCACTCGAGACGAGGCCTGACTCCCCTGGGGAGACTCCAGAAGTACCCAAAGATCCATTTCAGCCCCTGAGAAGAATCCTCGGTTCCGGCCCTGACTCCACACAAGCTTTTTGGCCCCGGTATCGACGGGATAGGAATCCCGAGAGATCCCCTAGCAACTCGCATGGGGACTGGCCTCTCCTGAGGCCACCAGGGCGGGTCCCTGAGGTCCCCGTCGTAACTCGAGAACACCTGCCGCAACTCGAGAAAATCCAGGAAGGTCTCCCTTCCAGGCGAGATGAGGCCTATTTCCGATGAGGCCTCTGGAGACTAATGACACCAAACCTCTGGAACTTCGAAAGGGTCTTTCACACCCTTGCTGCAACTCAAGAAGTTCACCCCCATACCCGTCTCCACTCGAGAGGAAGCACGATGGTCCCGCCCACATCCAGAGGAGCCCCGTTTCCCCCTCGTAGCTCGAGATGAGGGATCCTTTCCCTGGTTTCAACGGGAAAGAATTCCCGGCGTTTCCGTCGCATCTCAAGAGGAGGCACTCTCAACAGGAAAGGCGGGAGGAACTCCATGGTCGTACCACTATTCCAAGAGTCCCCCAGATGTCTCAGTCCATTCCAGAGGAACCTCTTTGCCCTGCACTGGCTCATCTTTCACGCCGAGGATCGACTCACAACACGGTGGCACGTGGGACAGCCCTGTGGGAAAGCCTCGAGGGAAAGCCTCGAGGGAAAACCACAGATCCTTTGATCCACGCGACGGGAAGCGTGACATTGCTGCTACAGCCTGGAAGGAAAGCGCACGTGCATGCCCCCACACGAGACGAGGCCTGACTCCCTGGGGAGACTCCACAAGTACCCAAAGATCCATGTCAGCCCCTGAGAGGAATCCTCGGTTCCGGCCCTGACTCCACACAAGGTTTTTGGCCCCGGTATCGACGGGAGAGGAATCCCGAGAGGCCCCCTAGCACCTCGCATGGGGACTGGCCTTTCCTGAGGCCACCAGGGCGGGTCCCTGAGGTCCCCGTCGTAACTCGAGAACACCTGCCGCAACTCGAGAAAATCCAGGAAGTTCTCCCTTCCAGGCGAGATGAGGCCTATTTCCGATGAGGCGTCTGGAGACTAATGACACCTAACCTCTGGAACTTCGAAAGGGTCTTTCACAGCCTTGCTGCAACTCAAGAAGTTCACCACCATACCCTGCCGGAAGCCAGTGTGAGGAATCCCGCCCGTGACAAGGTCATGAGGAAGGAAGCTGACATACGCAAGGCGTGCTCAGACTTCAGGGACCCCTCTGGATATTCCTAAGCATGTACCCCAGCAAAAATCTGCTGGCTTTTGTGCTCTGCTTTTCCACTTTTCTGATATTCTCTGGAAAAAAGTCAATTCAGGGTTTTAGTCTTCTGCATTTGAAAGGGATGTTTCAGTTTAACCCCTCTGATAGCTCTCTAGTCTGCCTAACAGGTTCCCCAGACCTCTTACAGCTTGTGAATTGCTTACAGCCCCCCAACCGCGAGAGGCACAAAGCTTACAGCTTGTGAATTGCTTACAGCCCCCCAACCGCGGGAGGCACAAAGCTTAAAAGCATCTTAAAGATACAGAGCCTTTTCTAAAGAGTTAAAAATTATATTGGTAGAGGGTTTTCACTGTTGACTCAAGGATTGCTGCCAGACCTCCTTATTCTTTATCTTTTAGGCACCTGGAAGGATGTTAATGTAAGTAGGATGTAGAAAAAGATACATAGTAGTTTTGATGTTAGCAACACTAGACTTTTGAGTTAATTGCTTCTCTTTTGCTATAAATCACTGCACTCCCTCTACTTGTTATAAGTTGCTGTATCCTTGCTGTCTAAGAATGTAACTTTCTTTAGTGCTTTCCGAGAGTGGCACCAGACCTTGGGAAGATCAACACAAATAAGTCTTGTGGTTGACAAACCCTTATCAGAAAAAAGGCTGTAAAATGTTAATTGGCCCTTTTGGTTGGAAGATGATGTAAATTACCTAAGACTTGTGTATACAATTAGGTATGCAGAGAGAAA
Source organism: Capricornis sumatraensis (assembly GCF_032405125.1). NCBI lineage: Eukaryota > Metazoa > Chordata > Mammalia > Artiodactyla > Bovidae > Capricornis > Capricornis sumatraensis. Next base: position 2,605,264 of record NW_027184629.1, read on the forward strand.
AGCCTGGTTTTGATAAGAGTCTGGACTGCTAACGCTGCATAACTTTGTGTTACCCATTGATCTCCATGTTTTATCAAAAGTATAAAAGGCCTTCTGAACAATAAAGGACGGGACCAGATTCTCAGACCAGTTTCTCGGACTAGTCTCGGCCTGGTTTCTTGGGAATCTGGCTCCCCCCCTGTCTCTCTCTCTCTCTCTTTTTCTCTCCCTTTTCTTCCCTCTGCTCTTTACTTTAATTTCAGGCTGAATTTCCATCTGGGGCGCGGAGGCTCGCCAGGTCTACTTATTTGCCCTGGTTATTAAGATCCGCGAGAAAGGGAGCTTAAGGCGAGGCACCCTTAGATATTCAAGCGGGCACCGGTGGCCCAACGTAGATGGTGCAAATTCCTTGTCTGGAATTTTATTGGTCTTCCGCGTAAACCAAGCTATTCAGCCCTCTTTCTCCACTTAATCTTCCTACTGCACTACAGTTTCTTAATCTAATCTTATATTAATAAATAAACAAGTCTTTCCACGCCAACGCCGTCCACCCTTCGAATTCCCTGGATCCACCGGGGCTGGACCCCGGCAAGTGGCGCCCGGAACAGGCTATTCGAAGGTAGGTTCCTCGGAGCAAAAGCTCCCCCCGGAGCACTCTCTGTAGCTCCCCCCGGAGCACTCTCTGTTGCTCCCCCCGGAGCACTCTCTGTTGCTCCCCCCCGGAGTGACTTAATCACTCCCCCCGGAGTACTTTCGGGTACTCCCCCAGTGTTGAGTGTTCGGGACGGCTAGGACCCCACTCAGGGTGCCGCGGACCCCCCTGTAGGATAGACAGGGTGAGGAGGAGTGGGAAGTGTTCAAGGGTTTAAGAGAAACCTGGTGCTCTAGAGGTTGAAAAGAAACCTGCTATCTTAGGGTTGAAAACAAAACCCCCCTCGCCAAAGGTAAAACCTTTTTGTTGAGGTAGACTTTTCTATAAGACTTAATTTTCTGACATGGGTAACAGTGAATCAAAAGAAAGACAGCTTTTTACAGGAGTAATCTTGCAGTTACTAACTAAACGAGGAATTAAAGTTAAAAAATCCAATATTCATTCATTTTTTTCCTTTGTACAAGAACAGTGTCCCTGGTTTCCAGAAGAAGGCACTGTTAACTTAGACACCTGGGAGAGAGTAGGAAAACAACTAAAAACTTACCATGCTGAACATGGCTCACAAAAGGTGCCTACTGACGCCTTTTCCTTATGGAATATAATTAGGGACGCTCTAGACCCTGCCCCTGAATCTGAAAAGGTACATCTTAAAGAGGAAAGTGCAGAGAAAAAGGTATCTATCGAAGAGGAGAGTGATGAAAAGGAGGCTACACCTAACTATCGGCAGTTGAGTCAAATGATAGCTGCAATGACTGCCCAAGAAAAGGTAATAGATAGAGATGACAAAAAAGAGCAGCTTTCAGATGAGGAAGATTTGGAAGAGGAAGTAAGTCAAGATCATTCTGATGAGGACTGGTCTTTATTAAATAAAGATGCTCCAAGGAGTTTAAGAGAAACTTCTCCAATTAGATTATCTGCTCCAAAGAGCTTAATAAAAACTTCCCCAACCAGACCACCTGCTTCCACAAATTCAAGAGAAATTTCCTTAATTAAGCCTTCTGCTTCCAGAGGCTCAAGACAAATGTCCCCCATCAGATTATATGCACCTGAGAGTTTAAGGCCAGATTCCCCAGATAAAACATCCGTAAGACCTAAACACAGAACGGATAAAAAATTCCCAAAGTACGAAGAAAGTGACATAGGACACCCCTTGCCCCCCCCTCCCTATAAGGGTGAGGGGCCTCCACTAGAAGCTCCCCGAAGAAGAGTTTTCTCTAGCCCAGATGATGAACTTGATCCCCACCTTGAGGCTTGTTTCCCCATAATATTTGGTGGAAGTGGTGGGAGAACAGCCCCCCACTGGGAACCCATTCCAATGAAAATGATTAAAGAACTCAAACAGGCTTGTGCTTTGTATGGGCCTAAAGCCCCGTACACTGTATCATTGGTGGAAGCTTTAGCGGGCAGATGGATGACACCCCATGACTGGAAGACAGTCGCTAAAGCTTGTCTGTCTGGAGGTCAATATGTACTTTGGAGAACTGAATATGAAGATCTAGCCCAAAAGCAGGCTGATGCTAACCAAAAATATGGCCCAAGATATATTATAAAAAATATGTTGGCAGGGACTAATGATTTTGGAACACTTAGAGATCAAATGGGATTAGATAAAACCACTTTAGATCAAGTAACCGCCTGCGCCCTTGGGGCTTGGCGTTTGTTGCCTGAAGGGAAAGAATCTACCTCTTCCTTCTCAAATGTTAAACAAAAACCAGAAGAGCCATATGAAGACTTTATATCAAGACTTGCAGAGGCAGTCAACAGAGTAATTTCCAACACTGAGGCAGCTAGTATATTGATAAAACAACTGGCATTTGAAAATGCTAATTCTACCTGCCAGGCCATTTTACGTCCTATTAAAAAAACTGGGGAAATAATAGATTATATCAGGCAATGTGCAGATGTAGGACCAGCGATGATGCAGGGCGTTGCCATAGCTGCAGCCATAAAGGGAAATTCTTACCAGCAGGCAGTACAGTCCTTTTTTACAAATAGAAATAACCCGTCAAAGAGTCATTCCAGTAGTCCAGGCCAGAATATTGGTTTATCCAAGGCCTGCTTCTCTTGCGGACGGGAAGGGCACCTTATGCGAGCTTGTCCCCAAAAAGCAGCCGGTTCTTCTCTGCCGAATTCTCCCTCCCCGGCTGTGCCTACTAATCTCCCTAGATCTCTCTGCCCTCGTTGTCAAAAAGGATATCACTGGGCAAAAGAATGTAGGTCACAATTCCATAGAAATGGAGCCTTTTTGGGCCCCGACCAGCAGTCGGGAAACGGATTGAGGGGCCAGCCTCAGGCCCCGACAACAATTGGGGCAGCCTCACTGAACCCATTCATTCCCTTCGTCCCATCGCAGAACTCATCAGAGCAACCCCAGGCAGCGCAGGACTGGACCTCAGTTCCACCACCTCAGCAATATTAACACCAGATAGCCCCACTGTAAAAATACCTACAGGAGTTAAAGGCCCATTACCAACAGGTTTAGTAGGAATTATACTAGGCAGAAGTTCCTTAGCTATGCAAGGTCTCACAATCATCCCTGGAGTAATTGACTCAGATTATACAGGAGAAATCCAGATAATGATTTCACCCCCAACTAAAACTTTCCAAATACATCAGGGACAAAGAATAGCCCAACTTTTGCTTTTGCCTTACCACACTGCAATTGGGCGCACAGCTACTCAAAATGAAAGGCAGGATAAAGGATTTGGGTCTAGTGATATGGTTTTTTGGATAACAGAAATTACTCAGAAACGTCCTATGAAGACTATCCTGATTAATGGCAAGTCTATTGTGGGGTTATTAGACACAGGAGCAGATGTTTCTTGCATTTCAGGAAAAGACTGGCCCAGCTCCTGGCCCACACATACTACTGAAAATAACTTGGTGGGGATAGGAAGAGCCCCCACAATAGCCAAAAGTGCAAAAATTTTAGATTGGCAATTTGAGGATACCCGTGGAACTTTCCAACCTTATGTCGTTCCTTCGCTCCCCCTTACCCTGTGGGGGAGGGACGTGCTATCTCAAATGGGAGTGTTACTTTTTAGCCCTGATGATAAAGTGACCTCTCAGATGTTGCAGATGGGCTATGATCCATCAAAAGGATTGGGTAAACAACAGACAGGAATAATTGAGCCAATTTGCCCAACTCCTCGCAAGCTACGTGCTGGATTGGGATATCCAAATTTATAATTGAGGCCATTGTTTTTGCTGCCGACCCCATCACATGGAAATCTCAAGATCCGGTGTGGGTAGAACAGTGGCCTCTGCATAAGGAAAAATTATTGGCAGCTAAAGCATTAATCTTTGAACAATTAGAATTGGGACATATTGAGCCCTCCAATAGCCCCTGGAACACTCCTATTTTTGTCATTAAGAAAAAATCTGGTAAATGGCGACTTTTACAGGATTTGAGAGCTATTAATGCCACCATGGAGGACATGGGGGCCTTACAGCCTGGGCTCCCTTCCCCAGTAGCCGTTCCAGAGGGATATAATATAATTGTTATTGATTTACAAGATTGTTTTTTCACTATTCCCTTAAATCCTGAGGATAAAAAGCGATTTGCCTTTAGTCTGCCATCAGAAAATCTTAAACAGCCTTATTTACGGTTTCAGTGGAAGGTTCTGCCTCAGGGAATGAAAAATAGCCCTACTTTATGCCAAAAATTTGTTAATGCCGCTCTAGAAGATACTAGGGCTAAATATGAACACGTGTATATGATTCACTATATGGATGATATTTTAATAGCTCATCCTGATAGAGTTCACCTGCAGACTGTGCTCCAGGACCTGACCCAGGCATTGACAGACAGAGGCCTAAAAATTGCCCCAGAAAAAATTCAAATCAATCCGCCCATAACTTACTTAGGAAGAGTCATAAATTCGGAAACGGTGACTCATACCCCGCTGCAATTGAGAAAAGACCATCTTATTACTTTAAATGATTATCAAAAACTCTTAGGTGATATTAATTGGATTAGACCATATTTAAAATTAACCACTGCCGAATTAAAACCTCTTTTTAACACTTTACGCGGGGATCCTGATCCAACCTCAAAAAGACAATTAACAGCTGAGGCTCAAGAAGCCCTAGGCAAAGTAGAAGCAGCCTTATCAAATAGCTATGTAAAAAGAATTGATTTGACGATGACGTGGCAGTTCCTTTGCCTAGCTACTCCAACGGCGCCTACGGGAGTTCTGTGGCAACGCGGCCCTTTAGAATGGATCCATCTTCCTACCCAAGCTAAAAAAGTCGTGGCTTCTTATCCTGGTTTAATTGCCACATTAATGCTAAAAGGAAGGAAGCGGAGCATTGAATTGTTTGGTAAAGAGCCATCAGAGATTGTAATTCCATATAATAAGGAGCAGCTTGATGCTCTTTTAATGTTTGATGAAGACTGGCAGATTGCCATAGGGAATTACTGTGGTCAAATTTTGCATCATTTACCCTCGCATGTTTTACTAAATTTTATGTCTAACCATCCAGTTATTTTTCCTGTCCGGTGTAAACAGTTCCCTATTTCAGATGCTCAGGTAGTCTTTACTGATGGATCGGCTAACGGTAGAGCCTCTATAGTCACAAGAGATCATCAAAAACTTTTGGAAACACAAGAAACTTCAGCTCAAAGGGCTGAAATCACAGCTGTTATTGAGGCCTTTGTTATGTTTGCGGAGAAAGAATTTAACCTTTATTCTGACTCTCAGTATGTGGTCAGGCTGTTTCCACACATTGAGACTGCAGTTTTGCCTGAAAACAAAACTGCTATCTTCCATTTGTTAACTAAACTGCAGCAGCAAATATGGAAAAGAAATCGGGCGTTCTTTATCGGCCACATTCGGGCTCATTCCGGCCTGCCTGGCCCTTTAAATGCTCTCAATGAATTGGCAGATTCGTTAACCAGGATTTCAGTGGCTTCTGTTTTTGAAGAAGCTCGAGCTTCTCACTCACTTCATCACCAAAATGCCACTGCCTTACGATACCAGTTTCAAATTCCTCGAGAATCTGCCCGAGAGATTGTTCGTTCTTGTTCACATTGTCCTACTACCGTGAATGCTTTGCCTCTGGGAGTTAACCCTCGCGGTCTCAAACCTAATGCACTCTGGCAAATGGATGTAACCCATGTCTCTTCATTTGGAAAACTGTCTTTTGTTCATGTAACTGTAGATACCTTCTCTCATGTTATTATTGCCACTGCTCGTACAGGGGAAGCAGTTAAAGATGTAATACAACATCTTTTTACATGCTTTTCCTATCTGGGCTTGCCAAAAGCTTTAAAAACTGATAATGCTCCTGCTTACACTTCTAAATCTTTTCAGCAATTCTGTACAAGATTTCAAATTAAACATAACACCGGCATCCCTTATAACCCACAAGGACAAGCCATTGTGGAAAGAGCACATCAAACACTGAAAATCCATATTCAAAAACTAAAAGAAGGGGAATTTAAATATAGTTCCCCCCATCAGATTTTGCAACATGCTCTTTTCGTAATAAATAACTTAAATGCTGATTCATCCGGAAACACTGCAATGCTTCGCCATTGGTGCCCAGAGCAATTGAATGCAAAACCATTAGTAAAATGGAGGGACCTTCTTTCCGGACAATGGAAAGGTCCTGACCCCTTATTAACCAATGGGCGAGGGTATGCTTGTGTTTTTCCACAGGACGCGGACGCTCCGATTTGGGTTCCAGACAGACTAATTCGCCATGTCTCAGCTCCCCGGATACCAGAATCCCCCGCCACCGCGATCTCTAAAAAGGAAGAAACTCCCTCTTCCCCCGCTCCCTCCGCCAGCACGGGAAACGCCGCTGACCCCAGGACAGCTGACATTGGAGATCCCGGATAGGCGCGGATCGGAGCCACCCACTGGACAGATGTCACGACTTCAGATACAGGATATTGCACCCCCTGATTTTTTGCCTCGCAGGAATCCATTAGGACGCCCAGCTCAGTCAACCCAACAAGCCTCCTTGCCCACCTGGGGACAGATTAAAGCTCTCTGTCGCCAGGCACAGGGGATAGCTACCCTACAGGGATCGTCAGTCTCTCCTGAAAAGGTGTTTATTGCCATGCTTGCCTTGCTCTCTTGCCAGGTAAGCGCTGCTCCCATTCCAACCAAATATTGGGCGTTTCTCCCGGATCCTCCAACTTTCCAAGTTGTTACTTGGAACAGTGACCCCATACGAGTTAGTACAGACCAGCCTCGCCTTTTGGGAGGATCTTATACTTCCTATACAAAAGACCAATACCCTATTAATTTCAATTATACCTTTAAAGGACTAGCAGATGATTTTCCTGTCTGCTTTAATTTTCCTCCTGGCCTTACAGGAGACTTCTTTACCAAGACAGGATGCGTTGGAGCCTCCACAAAAGCAGTTATGACAGATTCCCCAACCTCTAAATTTGCATCTATAGGGGATCGGTCTGCTTGGATATTACGAGCCCGTATGCCTGGGGTCCTTGGCCCCTATAAGTCTTTGTCTCTCAAAACTCCATCAGAATATCCAAATTGTGATGATGTTGCTCCCTCAGATGTTATTTGGAAAACTATAGATGATCATTCAGGATATCCGATTTGGAAATCTTGTATTTATAATTCGAGAGTAGATTACAATATGCCGGGAGGAAGAAATTGTGCGATTCAGGACTGGAGCAACCCAAATCCAGGTCAAGACCCTGAGTCTGACGATGACTTTATCAATAGATTGGATAATTGGAAAGAATATTCAATTTCTTGGCCGTTAGTTGCCACCAGACGGCATCATAACCAATTTGTTCCCCCTATGCTGTCTTATATAACTAGAGGTAAAACCTTTTGGCAGCCAGAAATTTGGAGAGCCCTTGCGGCTACCGCCCCTATTATTTTAATCCGACCAAAAAATACCTCTATTTACTCTATTTTAGCTTGTCTACCCTCTCCTTATGTTTTTCTTTTCACTAATGATTCTGAAAGACTTAACATACAATTGAATTATACAGGTGGACCCCATGTAGTGTCTTGTGAACAATGTATGCTTTCATCCTGTTTAACTCCTCAATATAAAGTTTGCTCTTTCATGGTTTTAAAACGTCCGCCCTATCTCATGGTACCTGTAACTGTAGCCACGTATTGGTATGATAACCATGGCCTAGCTGTACTGCAACAGCTACAAGATTTAATGCGAACACGACGGTTTGTGGGCTTACTTGTTTTGGGAATATCAGCTTTGATAACCGCAATTACTTCTGTTACTGTGGCGGCATTATCATTGTCTCAACAAGTGTATACTGCCCAATATGTTGACACCGTATCCAAAAATGTTTCTCTAACGCTGGCAACCCAGGAAATTATAGATAGGAAGCTAGAAATAAGGATTGATGCCTTAGAAGAAGCAGTAATGCATATTGGGAATGAATTACAGAGTCTGAAAATGAAATTGGCTCTTTCATGTCATGCCGATTACCGGTGGATATGTGTTACATCCCTGAAAGTAAATGAGACAGATTTTAAATGGGAGAGGGTCAAAAATCATATTTTAGGTGTCTGGAACAGCTCAGATATTAGTTTAGATTTAGGGAAACTTCATAATCAGATTCAGACCTTGGAACACTCCCGATTAGATTTTACCGCCGCAGGAGAAGCCAATGACTTTTTCCACACCTTCTCTGACTTCATTTCTGGAAAAACTCTTCTGACTACTGTCTCTAGCTATGCTGCTGTGGGTGCCATAATCCTGCTCCTTGTAATCGTGCTTCCTTGTGTTGTCAGGACTCTTCGGCAGAGCATTCGGAATCTCGCGACTGAACTGCACCTAATTTTTTTAAAAAACTAATAAAGAAGGGGGAGGTGCCGGAAGCCAGTGTGAGGAATCCCGCCCGTGACAAGGTCATGAGGAAGGAAGCTGACATACGCAAGGCGTGCTCAGACTTCAGGGACCCCTCTGGATATTCCTAAGCATGTACCCCAGCAAAAATCTGCCGGCTTTTGTGCTCTGCTTTTCCACTTTTCTGATATTCTCTGGAAAAAAGTCAATTCAGGGTTTTAGTCTTCTGCATTTGAAAGGGATGTTTCAGTTAAACCCCTCTGATAGCTCTCTAGTCTGCCTAACAGGTTCCCCAGACCTCTTACAGCTTGTGAATTGCTTACAGCCCCCCAACCGCGAGAGGCACAAAGCTTACAGCTTGTGAATTGCTTACAGCCCCCCAACCGCGGGAGGCACAAAGCTTAAAAGCATCTTAAAGATACAGAGCCTTTTCTAAAGAGTTAAAAATTATATTGGTAGAGGGTTTTCACTGTTGACTCAAGGATTGCTGCCAGACCTCCTTATTCTTTATCTTTTAGGCACCTGGAAGGATGTTAATGTAAGCAGGATGTAGAAAAAGATACATAGTAGTTTTGATGTTAGCAACACTAGACTTTTGAGTTAATTGCTTCTCTTTTGCTATAAATCACTGCACTCCCTCTACTTGTTATAAGTTGCTGTATCCTTGCTGTCTAAGAATGTAACTTTCTTTAGTGCTTTCCGAGAGTGGCACCAGACCTTGGGAAGATCAACACAAATAAGTCTTGTGGTTGACAAACCCTTATCAGAAAAAAGGCTGTAAAATGTTAATTGGCCCTTTTGGTTGGAAGATGATGTAAATTACCTAAGACTTGTGTATACAATTAGGTATGCAGAGAGAAAAGCCTGGTTTTGATAAGAGTCTGGACTGCTAACGCTGCATAACTTTGTGTTACCCATTGATCTCCATGTTTTATCAAAAGTATAAAAGGCCTTCTGAACAATAAAGGACGGGACCAGATTCTCAGACCAGTTTCTCGGACTAGTCTCGGCCTGGTGTCTTGGGAATATGGCTCCCCCCGTGTCTCTCTCTTTCTCTCTTTTTCTCTCCCTTTTCTTCCCTCTGCTCTTTACTTTAATTTCAGGCTGAATTTCCATCTGGGGCGCGGAGGCTCGCCAGGTCTACTTATTTGCCCTGGTTATTAAGATCCGCGAGAAAGGGAGCTTAAGGCGAGGCACCCTTAGATATTCAAGCGGGCACAGGTGGCCCAACGTAGATGGTGCAAATTCCTTGTCTGGAATTTTATTGGTCTTCCGCGTAAACCAAGCTATTCAGCCCTCTTTCTCCACTTAATCTTCCTACTGCACTACAGTTTCTTAATCTAATCTTATATTAATAAATAAACAAGTCTTTCCACGCCAACGCCGTCCACCCTTCGAATTCCCTGGATCCACCGGGGCTGGACCCCGGCAATACCCGTCTCCACTAGAGAGGAAGCACGATGGTCCCGCCCACATCCAGAGGAGCCCCGTTTCCCCCTCGGAGCTCGAGATGAGGGATCCTTTCCCTGCTTTCAACGGGAAAGAATTCCCGGCGTTCCCGTCGCATCTCAAGAGGAGGCACTCTCAACAGGAAAGGCGAGAGGAACTCCATGGTCGTACCACCATTCCAAGAGTCCCCCAGATGTCTCAGTCCATTCCAGAGGAACCTCTTTGCCCTGCACTGGCTCATCTTTCACGCCGAGGATCGACTCACACCACGGTGGAACGTGGGACAGCCCTGTGGGAAAGCCTCGAGGGAAAACCACAGATCCTTTGATCCACGCGACGGGAAGCGTGACATTGCTGCTACAGCCTGGAAAGAAAACGCACGTGCATGCCCCCACTCGAGACGAGGCCTGACTCCCCTGCGGAGACTCCAGAAGTACCCAAAGATCCATGTCAGCCCCTGAGAGGAATCCTCGTTTCCGGCCCTGACTCCACACAAGGTTTTTGGCCCCGGTATCGACGGGAGAGGAATCCCGCGAGGCCCCCTAGCAACTCGCATGTGGACTGGCCTCTCCAGAGGCCACCAGGGCGGGTCCCTGAGGTCCCCGTCGTAACTCGAGAACACCTGCCGCATCTCGAGAAAATCCAGGAAGTTCTCCCTTCCAGGCGAGATGAGGCCTATTTCCGATGAGGCGTCTGGAGACTAATGACACCTAACCTCTGGAACTTCGAAAGGGTCTTTCACACCCTTGCTGCAACTCAAGAAGTTCACTTCCATACCCGTCTACACTCGAGAGGAAGCAGGATGGTCCCGCCCACATCCAGAGGAGCCCCGTTTCCCCCTCGTAGCTCGAGATGAGGGATCCTTTGCCTGCTTTCAACGGGAAAGAATTCCCGGCGTTCCCGTCGCATCTCAAGAGGAGGCACTCTCAACAGGAAAGGCGAGAGGAACTCCATGGTCGTACCACCATTCCAAGAGTCCCCCAGATGTCTCAGTCCATTCCAGAGGAAGCTCTTTGCCCTGCACTGGCTCATCTTTCACGCCGAGGATCGACTCACACCACGGTGGCACGTGGGACAGCCCTGTGGGAAAGCCTCGAGGGAAAGCCTCAAGGGAAAACCACAGATCCTATGATCCACGCGACGGGAAGCGTGACATTGCTGCTACAGCCTGGAAGGAAAGCGCACGTGCATGCCCCCCTCGAGACGAGGCCTGACTCCCCTGGGGAGACTCCAGAAGTACCCAAAGATCCATGTCAGCCCCTGAGAGGAATCCTCGGTTCCGGCCCTGACTCCACACAAGGTTTTTGGCCCCTGTATCGACGGGAGAGGAATCCCGAGAGGCCCCCTAGCAACTCGCATAGGGACTGGCCTCTCCTGAGGCCACCAGGGCGGGTCCCAGAGGTCCCCGTCGTAACTCGAGAACACCTGCCGCAACTCGAGCAAATCCAGGAAGTTCTCCCTTCCAGGCGAGATGAGGCCTATTTCTGATGAGGCGTCTGGAGACTAATGACACCTAACCTCTGGAACTTCGAAAGGGTCTTTCACACCCTTGCTGCAACTCAAGAAGTTCACCGCCATACCCGTCTCCACTCGAGAGGAAGCACGATGGTCCCGCCCACATCCAGAGGAGCCCCGTTTCCCCCTCGTAGCTCGAGATGAGGGATCCTTTTCCTGCTTTCAACGGGAAAAAATTCCCGGCGTTCCCGTCGCATCTCAAGAGGAGGCACTCTCAACAGGAAAGGCGAGAGGAACTCCATGGTCGTACCACCATTCCAAGAGTCCCCCAGATGTCTCAGTCCATTCCAGAGGAAACTCTTTGCCCTGCACTGGCTCATCTTTCACGCCGAGGATCGACTCACACCACGGTGGCACGTGGGACAGCCCTGTGGGAAAGCCTCGAGGGAAAGCCTCGAGGGAAAACCACAGATCCTTTGATCCACGCGTCGGGAAGCATGACATTGCTGCTACAGCCTGGAAGGAAAGTGCACGTGCATGCCCCCTCACGAGACGAGGCCTGTCTCCCCTGGCGAGACTCCAGAAGTACCCAAAGATCCATATCAGCCCCTGAGAGGAATCCTCGTTTCCGGCCCTGACTCCACACAAGGTTTTTGGCCCCGGTATCGACGGGAGAGGAATTCCGAGAGGCCCCCTAGCAACTCGCATGGTGAGTGGCCACTCCTGAGGCCACCAGGGCGGGTCCCTGAGGTCCCCGTCGTAACTCGAGAACACCTGCCGCAACTCGAGAAAATCCAGGAAGTTCTCCCTTCCAGGCGAGATGAGGCCTATTTCCGATGAGGCGTCTGGAGACTAATGACACCTAACCTCTGGAACTTCGAAAGGGTCTTTCACACCCTTGCTGCAACTCAAGAAGTTCACTGCCATACCCGTCTCCACTCGAGAGGAAGCACGATGGTCCCGCCCACATCCAGAGGAGCCCCGTTTCCCCCTCGTAGCTCGAGATGAGGGATCCTTTGCCTGCTTTCAACGGGAAAGAATTCCCGGAGTTCCCGTCGCATCTCAAGAGGAGGCACTCTCAACAGGAAAGGCGAGAGGAACTCCATGGTCGTACCACCATTCCAAGAGTCCCCCAGATGTCTCAGTCCATTCCAGAGGAACCTCTTTGCCCTGCACTGGCTCATCTTCCACGCCGAGGATCGACTCACACCACGGTGGCACGTGGGACAGCCCTGTGGGAAAGCCTCGAGGGAAAACCACAGATCCTTTGATCCACGCGAAGGGAAGCGTGACATTGCTGCTACAGCCTGGAAAGAAAACGCACGTGCATGCCCCCACTCGAGACGAGGCCTGACTCCCCTGCGGAGACTCCAGAAGTACCCAAAGATCCATGTCAGCCCCTGAGAGGAATCCTCGTTTCCGGCCCTGACTCCACACAAGGTTTTTGGCCCCGGTATCGACGGGAGAGGAATCCCGCGAGGCCCCCTAGCAACTCGCATGTGGACTGGCCTCTCCTGAGGCCACCAGGGCGGGTCCCTGAGGTCCCCGTCGTAACTCGAGAACACCTGCCGCATCTCGAGAAAATCCAGGAAGTTCTACCTTCCAGGCGAGATGAGGCCTATTTCCGATGAGGCGTCTGGAGACTAATGACACCTAACCTCTGGAACTTCGAAAGGGTCTTTCACACCCTTGCTGCAACTCAAGAAGTTCACTTCCATACCCGTCTCCACTAGAGAGGAAGAAGGATGGTCCCGCCCACATCCAGAGGAGCCCCGTTTCCCCCTCGTAGCTCGAGATGAGGGATCCTTTGCCTGCTTTCAACGGGAAAGAATTCCCGGCGTTCCCGTCGCATCTCAAGAGGAGGCACTCTCAACAGGAAAGGCGAGAGGAACTCCATGGTCGTACCACCATTCCAAGAGTCCCCCAGATGTCTCAGTCCATTCCAGAGGAAGCTCTTTGCCCTGCACTGGCTCATCTTTCACGCAGAGGATCGACTCACACCACGGAGGCACGTGGGACAGCCCTGTGGGAAAGCCTCGAGGGAAAGCCTCGAGGGAAAATCACAGATCCTTTGATCCACGCGACGGGAAGCGTGACATTGCTGCTACAGCCTGGAAGGAAAGCACACGTGCATGCCCCCACTCGAGACGAGGCCTGACTCCCCTGGGGAGACTCCAGAAGTACCCAAAGATCCATGTCAGCCCCTGAGAGGAATCCTCGGTTCCGGCCCTGACTCCACACAAGGTATTTGGCACCGGTATCGACGGGAGAGGAATCCCGAGAGGCCCCCTAGCAACTCGCATGGGGAGTGGCCTTTCCTGAGGCCACCAGGGAGGGTCCCTGAGGTCCACGTCGTAACTCGAGAACACCTGCTGCAACTCGAGAAAATCCAGGAAGTTCTCCCTTCCAGGCGAGATGAGGCCTATTTCCGATGAGGCTTCTGGAGACTAATGACACCTAACCTCTGGAACTTCGAAAGGGTCTTTCACACCCTTGCTGCAACTCAAGAAGTTCACCGCCATCCCCGTCTCCACTCGAGAGGAAGCACGATGGTCCCGCCCACATCCAGAGGAGCCCCGTTTCCCCCTCGTAGCTCGAGATGAGGGATCCTTTCCCTGCTTTCAACGGGAAAGAATTCCAGGCGTTCCCGTCACATCTCAAGAGGAGGCACTCTCAACAGGATAGGCGAGAGGAACTCCATGATCGTACCACCATTCCAAGAGTCCCCCAGATGTATCAGTCCATTCCAGAGGAACCTCTTTGCCCTGCACTGGCTCATCTTTCACGCCGAAGATCGACTCACACCACGGTGGCACGTGGGACAGCCCTGTGGGAAAGCCTGGAGGGAAAACCACAGATCCTTTGATCCATGGGTCGAGAAGCGTGACATTGCTGCTACAGCTTGGAAGGATAGCGCACGTGCATGCCCCCACTCGAGACGAGGCCTGACTCCCCTGCGGAGACTCCAGAAGTACCCAAAGATCCATGTCAGCCCCTGAGAGGAATCCTCGTTTCCGGCCCTGACTCCACACAAGGTTTTTGGCCCCGGTATCGACGGGAGAGGAATTCCGAGAGGCCCCCTAGCAACTCGCATGTGGACTGGCCTCTCCTGAAGCCACCAGGGCGGGTCCCTGAGGTCCCCGTCGTAACTCGAGAACACCTGCCGCATCTCGAGAAAATCCAGGAAGTTCTCCCTTCCAGGCGAGAAGAATCCTATTTCCGATGAGGCGTCTGGAGACTAATGACACCTAACCTCTGGAATTTCGAAAGGGTCTTTCACACCCTTGCTGCAACTCAAGAAGTTCACTTCCATACCCGTCTCCACTCGAGAGGAAGCAGGATGTTCCCGCCCACATCCAGAGGAGCCCCGTTTCCCCCTCGTAGCTCGAGATGAGGGATCCTTTGCCTGCTTTCAACGGGAAAGAATTCCCGGCGTTCCCATCGCATCTCAAGAGGAGGCACTCTCAACAGGAAAGGCGAGAGGAACTCCATGGTGGTACCACCATTCCAAGAGTCCCCCAGATGTCTCAGTACATTCCAGAGGAAGCTCTTTGCCCTGCACTGGCTCATCTTTCACGCCGAGGATCCACTCACACCACGGTGGCACGTGGGACAGCCCTGTGGGAAAGCCTCGAGGGAAAGCCTCGAGGGAAAACCACAGATCCTATGATCCACGCGACGGGAAGCGTGACATTGCTGCTACAGCCTGGAAGGAAAGTGCACGTGCATGCCCCCTCACGAGACGAGGCCTGTCTCCCCTGGCGAGACTCCAGAAGTACCCAAAGATCCATGTCAGCCCCTGAGAGGAATCCTCGGTTCCGGCCCTGACTCCACACAAGGTTTTTGGCCCCGGTATCGACGGGAGAGGAATCCCGAGAGGCCCCCTAGCAACTCGCATGGTGAGTGGCCACTCCTGAGGCCACCAGGGCGGGTCCCTGAGGTCCCTGTCGTAACTCGAGAACACCTGCCGCAACTCGAGAAAATCCAGGAAGTTCTCCCTTCCAGGCGAGATGAGGCCTATTTCCGATGAGGCGTCTGGAGACTAATGACACCTAACCTCTGGAACTTCGAAAGGGTCTTTCACACCCTTGCTGCAACTCAAGAAGTTCACTGCCATACCCGTCTCCACTCGAGAGGAAGCACGATGGTCCCGCCCACATCCAGAGGAGCCCCGTTTCCCCCTCGTAGCTCGAGATGAGGGATCCTTTGACTGCTTTCAACGGGAAAGAATTCCCGGAGATCCCGTCGCATCTCAAGAGGAGGCACTCTCAACAGGAAAGGCGAGAGGAACTCCATGGTCGTACCACCATTCCAAGAGTCCCCCAGATGTCTCAGTCCATTCCAGAGGAACCTCTTTGCCCTGCACTGGCTCATCTTTCACGCCGAGGATCGACTCACACCACGGTGGCACGTGGGACAGCCCTGTGGGAAAGCCTCGAGGGAAACCACAGATCCTTTGATCCACGCGAAGGGAAGCGTGACATTGCTGCTACAGCCTGGAAAGAAAACGCACGTGCATGCCCCCACTCGAGACGAGGCCTGACTCCCCTGCGGAGACTCCAGAAGTACCCAAAGATCCATGTCAGCCCCTGAGAGGAATCCTCGTTTCCGGCCCTGACTCCACACAAGGTTTTTGGCCCCGGTATCGACGGGAGAGGAATCCCGCGAGGCCCCCTAGCAACTCGCATGTGGACTGGCCTCTCCTGAGGCCACCAGGGCGGGTCCCTGAGGTCCCCGTCGTAACTCGAGAACACCTGCCGCATCTCGAGAAAATCCAGGAAGTTCTCCCTTCCAGGCGAGATGAGGCCTATTTCCGATGAGGCGTCTGGAGACTAATGACACCTAACCTCTGGAACTTCGAAAGGGTCTTTCACACCCTTGCTGCAACTCAAGAAGTTCACTTCCATACCCGTCTCCACTAGAGAGGAAGCAGGATGGTCCCGCCCACATCCAGAGGAGCCCCGTTTCCCCCTCGTAGCTCGAGATGAGGGATCCTTTGCCTGCTTTCAACGGGAAAGAATTCCCGGCGTTCCCGTCGCATCTCAAGAGGAGGCACTCTCAACAGGAAAGGCGAGAGGAACTCCATGGTCGTACCACCATTCCAAGAGTCCCCCAGATGTCTCAGTCCATTCCAGAGGAAGCTCTTTGCCCTGCACTGGCTCATCTTTCACGCAGAGGATCGACTCACACCACGGAGGCACGTGGGACAGCCCTGTGGGAAAGCCTCGAGGGAAAGCCTCGAGGGAAAATCACAGATCCTTTGATCCACGCGACGGGAAGCGTGACATTGCTGCTACAGCCTGGAAGGAAAGCACACGTGCATGCCCCCACTCGAGACGAGGCCTGACTCCCCTAGGGAGACTCCAGAAGTACCCAAAGATCCATGTCAGCCCCTGAGAGGAATCCTCGGTTCCGGCCCTGACTCCACACAAGGTATTTGGCACCGGTATCGACGGGAGAGGAATCCCGAGAGGCCCCCTAGCAACTCGCATGGGGACTGGCCTTTCCTGAGGCCACCAGGGAGGGTCCCTGAGGTCCACGTCGTAACTCGAGAACACCTGCTGCAACTCGAGAAAATCCAGGAAGTTCTCCCTTCCAGGCGAGATGAGGCCTATTTCCGATGAGGCGTCTGGAGACTAATGACACCTAACCTCTGGAACTTCGAAAGGGTCTTTCACACCCTTGCTGCAACTCAAGAAGTTCACCGCCATACCCGTCTCCACTCGAGAGGAAGCACGATGGTCCCGCCCACATCCAGAGGAGCCCCGTTTCCCCCTCGTAGCTCGAGATGAGGGATCCTTTCCCTGCTTTCAACGGGAAAGAATTCCAGGCGTTCCCGTCGCATCTCAAGAGGAGGCACTCTCAACAGGAAAGGCGAGAGGAACTCCATGATCGTACCACCATTCCAAGAGTCCCCCAGATGTATCAGTCCATTCCAGATGAACCTCTTTGCCCTGCACTGGCTCATCTTTCACGCCGAAGATCGACTCACACCACGGTGGCACGTGGGACAGCCCTGTGGGAAAGCCTGGAGGGAAAACCACAGATCCTTTGATCCATGGGTCGAGAAGCGTGACATTGCTGCTACAGCTTGGAAGGATAGCGCACGTGCATGCCCCCACTCGAGACGAGGCCTGACTCCCCTGCGGAGACTCCAGAAGTACCCAAAGATCCATGTCAGCCCCTGAGAGGAATCCTCGTTTCCGTCCCTGACTCCACACAAGGTTTTTGGCCCCGGTATCGACGGGAGAGGAATTCCGAGAGGCCCCCTAGAAACTCGCATGTGGGCTGGCCTCTCCTGAGGCCACCAGGGCGGGTCCCTGAGGTCCCCGTCGTAACTCGAGAACACCTGCCGCATCTCGAGAAAATCCAGGAAGTTCTCCCTTCCAGGCGAGAAGAATCCTATTTCCGATGAGGCGTCTGGAGACTAATGACACCTAACCTCTGGAACTTCGAAAGGGTCTTTCACACCCTTGCTGCAACTCAAGAAGTTCACTTCCATACCCGTCTCCACTCGAGAGGAAGCAGGATGGTCCCGCCCACATCCAGAGGAGCCCCGTTTCCCCCTCGTAGCTCGAGATGAGGGATCCTTTGCCTGCTTTCAACGGGAAAGAATTCCCGGCGTTCCCATCGCATCTCAAGAGGAGGCACTCTCAACAGGAAAGGCGAGAGGAACTCCATGGTGGTACCACCATTCCAAGAGTTCCCCAGATGTCTCAGTACATTCCAGAGGAACCTCTTTGCCCTGCACTGGCTCATCTTTCACGCCGAGGATCGACTCACACCACGGTGGCACGTGGGACAGCCCTGTGGGAAAGCCTCGAGGGAAAGCCTCGAGGGAAAACCACAGATCCTATGATCCACGCGACGGGAAGCGTGACATTGCTGCTACAGCCTGGAAGGAAAGTGCACGTGCATGCCCCCTCACGAGACGAGGCCTGTCTCCCCTGGCGAGACTCCAGAAGTACCCAAAGATCCATGTCAGCCCCTGAGAGGAATCCTCGGTTCTGGCCCTGAATCCACACAAGGTTTTTGGCCCTGGTATCGACGGGAGAGGAATCCCGAGAGGCCCCCTAGCAACTCGCATGGTGACTGGCCACTCCTGAGGCCACCAGGGCGGGTCCCTGAGGTCCCCGTCGTAACTCGAGAACACCTGCCGCAACTCGAGAAAATCCAGGAATTTCTCCCTTCCAGGCGAGATGAGGCCTATTTCCGATGAGGCGTCTGGAGACTAATGACACCTAACCTCTGGAACTTCGAAAGGGTCTTTCACACCCTTGCTGCAACTCAAGAAGTTCACCGCCATACCCGTCTCCACTCGAGAGGAAGCACGATGGTCCCGCCCACATCCAGAGGAGCCCCGTTTCCCCCTCGTAGCTCGAGATGAGGGATCCTTTGCCTGCTTTCAATGTGAAAGAATTCCCGGAGTTCCCGTCGCATCTCAAGAGGAGGCACTCTCAACAGGAAAGGCGAGAGGAACTCCATGGTCGTACCACCATTCCAAGAGTCCCCCAGATGTCTCAGTCCATTCCAGAGGAACCTCTTTGCCCTGCACTGGCTCATCTTTCACGCCGAGGATCGACTCACACCACGGTGGCACGTGGGACAGCCCTGTGGGAAAGCCTCGAGGGAAAACCACAGATCCTTTGATCCACGCGACGGGAAGCGTGACATTGCTGCTACAGCATGGAAAGAAAACGCACGTGCATGCCCCCACTCGAGACGAGGCCTGACTCCCCTGCGGAGACTCCAGAAGTACCCAAAGATCCATGTCAGCCCCTGAGAGGAATCCTCGTTTCCGGCCCTGACTCCACACAAGGTTTTTGGCCCCGGTATCGACGGGAGAGGAATCCCGAGAGGCCCCCTAGCAACTCGCATGTGGACTGGCCTCTCCTGAGGCCACCAGGGCGGGTCCCTGAGGTCCCCGTCGTAACTCGAGAACACCTGCCGCATCTCGAGAAAATCCAGGAAGTTCTCCCTTCCAGGCGAGATGAGGCCTATTTCCGATGAGGCGTCTGGAGACTAATGACACCTAACCTCTGGAACTTCGAAAGGGTCTTTCACACCCTTGCTGCAACTCAAGAAGTTCACCGCCATACCCGTCTCCACTCGAGAGGAAGCACGATGGTCCCGCCCACATCCAGAGGAGCCCCGTTTCCCCCTCGTAGCTCGAGATGAGGGATCCTTTGCCTGCTTTCAACGGGAAAGAATTCCCGGCATTCCCATCGCATCTCAAGAGGAGGCACTCTCAACAGGAAAGGCGAGAGGAACTCCATGGTCGTACCACCATTCCAAGAGTCCCCCAGATGTCTCAGTCCATTCCAGAGGAACCTCTTTGCCCTGCACTGGCTCATCTTTCACGCCGAGGATCCACTCACACCACGGTGGCACGTGGGACAGCCCTGTGGGAAAGCCTCGAGGGAAAGCCTCGAGGGAAAACCACAGATCCTATGATCCACGCTTCGGGAAGCGTGACATTGCTGCTACAGCCTGGAAGGAAAGCGCACGTGCATGCCCCCACTCGAGACGAGGCCTGACTCCCCTGGGGAGACTCCAGAAGTACCCAAAGATCCATGTCAGCCCCTGAGAGGAATCCTCGGTTCCGGCCCTGACTCCACACAAGGTTTTTGGCCCCGGTATCGACGGGAGAGGAATCCCGAGAGGCCCCCTAGCAACTCGCATGGGGACTGGCCTTTCCTGAGGCCACCAGGGCGGGTCCCTGAGGTCCCCGTCGTAACTCGAGAACACCTGCCGCAACTCGAGAAAATCCAGGAAGTTCTCCCTTCCAGGCGAGATGAGGCCTATTTCCGATGAGGCGTCTGGAGACTAATGACACCTAACCTCTGGAACTTCGAAAGGGTCTTTCACACCCTTGCTGCAACTCAAGAAGTTCACCGCCATACCCGTCTCCACTCGAGAGGAAGCACGATGGTCCCGCCCACATCCAGAGGAGCCCCGTTTCCCCCTTGTAGCTCGAGATGAGGTATCCTTTCCCTACTTTCAACGGGAAAGTATTCCCGTCATTCCCGTCGCATCTCAAGAGGAGGCACTCTCAACAGGAAAGGCGAGAGGAACTCCATGGTCGTACCACCATTCCAAGAGTCCCCCAGATGTCTCAGTCCATTCCAGAGGAAACTCTTTGCCCTGCACTGGCTCATCTTTCATGCCGAGGATCGACTCACACCACGGTGGCAAGTGGGACAGCCCTGAGGGAAAGCCTCGAGGGAAAGCCTCGAGGGAAAACCACAGATCCTTTGATCCACGCGAAGGGAAGCGTGACATTGCTGCTACAGCCTGGAAGGAAAGCGCACGTGCATGCCCCCACTCGAGACGAGGCCTGACTCCCCTGGGGAGACTCCAGAAGTACCCAAAGATCCATGTCAGCCCCTGAGAGGAATCCTCGGTTCCGGCCCTGACTCCACACAAGGTTTTTGGCCCCGGTATCGACGGGAGAGGAATCCCGAGAGGCCCCCTAGCAAATTGCATGGGGACTGGCCTCTCCTGAGGCCACCAGGGCGGGTTCCTGAGGTCCCCGTCATAACTCGAGAACACCTGCCGCAACTCGAGAAAATCCAGGAAGTTCTCCCTTCCAGGCGAGATGAGGCCTATTTCCTATGAGGCGTCTGGAGACTAATGACACCTAACCTCTGGAACTTCGAAAGGGTCTTTCACACCCTTGCTGCAACTCAAGAAGTTCACCACCATACCTGTCTCCACTAGAGAGGAAGCACGATGGTCCCGCCCACATCCAGAGGAGCCCCGTTTCCCCCTAGTAGCTCGAGATGAGGGATCCTTTTCCTGCTTTCAACGGGAAAGAATTCCCGGCGATCCCGTCGCATCTCAAGAGGAGGCACTCTCAACAGGAAAGGCGAGAGGAACTCCATGGTCGTACCACCATTCCAAGAGTCCCCCAGATGTCTCAGTCCATTCCAGAGGAACCTCTTTGCCCTGCACTGGCTCATCTTTCACGCCGAGGATCGACTCACACCACGGTGGCACGTGGGACAGCCCTGTGGGAAAGCCTCGAGGGAAAGCCTCGAGGGAAAACCACAGATCCTTTGATCCACGCGACGGGAAGCGTGACATTGCTGCTACAGCCTGGAAGGAAAGCGCACGTGCATGCCCCCACTCGAGACGAGGCCTGACTCCCCTGGGGGGACTCCAGAAGAACCCAAAGATCCATGTCAGCCCCTGAGAGGAATCCTCGGTTCCGGCCCTGACTCCATACAAAGTTTTTGGCCCCGGTATCGACGGGAGAGGAATCCCGAGAGGCCCCCTAGCAACTCGCATGGGGACTGGCCTCTCCTGAGGCCACCAGGGCGGGTCCCTGAGGTCCCCGTCGTAACTCGAGATCACCTGCCCCAACTCGAGAAAATCCAGGAAGTTCTCCCTTCCAGGCGAGATGAGGCCTATTTCCGATGAGGCGTCTGGAGACTAATGACACCTAACCTCTGGAACTTCGAAAGGGTCTTTCACACCCTTGCTGCAACTCAAGAAGTTCACCGCCATACCCGTCTCCACTCGAGAGGAAGCATGACGGTCCCGCCCACATCCAAAGGAGCCCCGTTTCCCCCTCGGAGCTCGAGATGATGGATCCTTTCCCTGCTTTCAACGGGGAAGAATTCCCGGCGTTCCCGTCGCATCTCAAGAGGAGGCACTCTCAACAGGAAAGGCGAGAGGAACTCCATGGTCGTACCACCATTCCAAGAGTCCCCCAGATGTCTCAGTCCATTCCAGAGGAACCTCTTTGCCCTGCACTGGCTCATCTTTCACGCCGAGGATCGACTCACACCACGGTGGCACGTGGGACAGCCCTGTGGGAAAGCCTAGAGGGAAAACCACAGATCCTTTGATTCACGCGACGGGAAGCGTGACATTGCTGCTACAGCCGGGAAGGAAAGCGCACGTGCATGCCCCCACTCGAGAAGAGTCCTAACTCCCCTGGGGAGACTCCAGAAGTACCCAAAGATCCATGTCAGCCCCTGAGAGGAATCCTCGGTTCCGGCCCTGACTCCACACAAGGTTTTTGGCCCCGGTATCGACGGGAGAGGAATCCCGAGAGGCCCCCTAGCACCTCGCATGGGGACTGGCCTCTCCTGAGGCCACCAGGGCGGGTCCCTGAGGTCCCCGTCGTAACTCGAGAACACCTGCCGCAACTCGAGAAACTCCAGGAAGTTCTCCCTTTCAGGCGAGATGAGGCCTATTTCCGATGAGGCGTCTGGAGACTAATGACACCTAACCTCTGGAACTTCGAAAGGGTCTTTCACACCCTTGCTGCAACTCAAGAAGTTCACCGCCATACCCGTCTCCACTCGAGAGGAAGCACGATGGTCCCGCCCACATCCAGAGGAGCCCCGTTTCCCCCTCGTATCTCGAGATGAGGGAACCTTTCCCTGCTTTAGACGGGAAAGAATTCCCGGCGTTCCCGTCGCATCTCAAGAGGAGGCACTCTCAACAGGAAAGGCGAGAGGAACTCCATGGTCGTACCACCATTCCAGGAGTCCCCCAGAAGTCTCAGTCCATTCCAGAGGAACCTCTTTGCCCTGCACTGGCTCATCTTTCACGCCGAGGATCGACTCACACCACGGTGGCACGTGGGACAGCCCTGTGGGAAAGCCTCGAGGGAAAGCCTCGAGGGAAAACCACAGATTCTTTGATCCACGCGACAGGAAGCGTGACATTGCTGCTACAGCCTGGAAGGAAAGCGCACGTGCATGCCCCCACTCGAGACGAGGCCTGACTCCCCTGGGGAGACTCCAGAAGTACCCAAAGATCCATGTCAGCCCCTGAGAGGAATCCTCGGTTCCGGCCCTGACTCCACACAAGGTTTTTGGCCCCGGTATCGACGGGAGAGGAATCCCGAGAGGCCCCCTAGCACCTCGCATGGGGACTGGCCTCTCCTGAGGCCACCAGGGCGGGTCCCTGAGGTCCCCGTCGTAACTCGAGAACACCTGCCGCAACTCGAGAAAATCCAGGAAGTTCTCCCTTCCAGGCGAGATGAGGCCTATTTCCGATGAGGCGTCTGGAGACTAATGACACCTAACCTCTGGAACTTCGAAAGGGTCTTTCACACCCTTGCTGCAACTCAAGAAGTTCACCGCCATACCCGTGTCCACTCGAGAGGAAGCACGATGGTCCCGCCCACATCCAGAGGAGCCCCGTTTCCCCCTCGTAGCTCGAGATGAGGGATCCTTTCCCTGCTTTCAACGGGAAAGAATTCCCGGCGTTCCCGTCGCATCTCAAGAGGAGGCACTCTCAACAGGAAAGGCGAGAGGAACTCCATGGTCGTACCACCATTCCAAGAGTCCCCCAGATGTCTCAGTCCATTCCAGAGGAACCTCTTTGCCCTGCACTGGCTCATCTTTCACGCCGAGGATCGACTCACACCACGGTGGCACGTGGGACAGCCCTGTGGGAAAGTCTCGAGGGAAAACCACAGATCCTTTGATACACGCCACGGGAAGCGTGACATTGCTGCTACAGCCTGGAAGGAAAGCGCACGTGCATGCCCCCACTCGAGTCGAGGCCTAACTCCGCTGGGTAGACTCCAGAAGTACCCAAAGATCCATGTCAGCCCCTGAGAGGAATCCTCGGTTCCGGCCCTGACTCCACACAAGCTTTTTGGCCCCGGTATCGAAGGGAGAGGAATCCCGAGAGGCCCCCTAGCACCTCGCATGGGGACTGGCCTCTCCTGAGGCCACCAGGGCGGGTCCCTGAGGTCCCCGTCTTAACTCGAGAACACCTGCCGCAACTCGAGAAAATCCAGGAAGTTCTCCCTTCCAGGCGAGATGAGGCCTATTTCCGATGAGGCGTCTTGAGACTAATGACACCTAACCTTTGGAATTTCGAAAGGGTCTTTCACACCCTTGCTGCAACTCAAGAAGTTCACCGCCATACCCGTCTCCACTCGAGAGGAAGCACGATGGTCCCGCCCACATCCAGAGGAGCCCCGTTTCCCTCTCGGAGCTCGAGATGAGGGATCCTTTCCTGCTTTCAACGGGAAGGAATTCCCGGCGTTCCCGTCGCATCTCAAGAGGAGGCACTCTCAACAGGAAAGGCGAGAGGAACTCCATGGTCGTACCACCATTCCAAGAGTCCCCCAGATGTCTCAGTCCATTCCAGAGGAACCTCTTTGCCCTGCACTGGCTCATCTTTCACGCCGAGGACCGACTCACTCCACGGAGGCACGTGGGACAGCCCTGTGGGAAAGCCTCGAGGGAAAGCCTCGAGGGAAAACCACAGATCCTTTGATGCACGCGACGGGAAGCGTGACATTGCTGCTACAGCCTGGAAGGAAAGCGCACGTGCATGCCCCCACTCGAGACGAGGCCTGTCTCCCCTGGCGAGACTCCAGAAGTACCCAAAGATCCATATAAGCCCCTGAGAGGAATCCTCGGTTCCGACCCTGACTCCACACAAGGTTTTTGGCCTCGGTATCGACGGGAGAGGAATCCCGAGAGGCCCCCTAGCACCTCGCATGGGGACTGGCCTTTCCTGAGGCCACCAGGGCGGGTCCCTGAGGTCCCCGTCGTAACTCGAGAACACCTGCCGCAACTCGAGAAAATCCAGGAAGTTCTCCCTTGCAGGCGAGATGAGGCCTATTTCCGATGAGTCGTCTGGAGACTAATGACACCTAACCTCTGGAACTTCGAAAGGGTCTTTCACACCCTTGCTGCAACTCAAGAAGTTCACCGCCATACCCGTCTCCACTCGAGAGGAAGCACGATGGTCCCGCCCACATCCAGAGGAGCCCCGTTTCCCCCTCGTAGCTCGAGATGAGGGATCCTTTCCCTGCTTTCAACGGGAAAGAATTCCCGGCGTTCCCGTCGCATCTCAAGAGGAGGCACTCTCAACTGGAAAGGCGAGAGGAACTCCATGGTCGTACCACCATTCCTAGAGTCCCCCAGATGTCTCAGTCCATTCCAGAGGAACCTCTTTGCCCTGCACTGGCTCATCTTTCACGCCGAGGATCGACTGACACCACGGAGGCCCGTGGGACAGCCCTGTGGGAAAGCCTCGAGGGAAAGCCTCGAGGGAAAACCACAGATCCTTTGATCCACGCGACGGGAAGCGTGACATTGCTGCTACAGCCTGGAAGGAAAGCGCACGTGCATGCCCCCACTCGAGACGAGGCCTGTCTCCCCTGGCGAGACTCCAGAAGTACCCAAAGATCCATGTCAGCCCCTGAGAGGAATCCTCGGTTCCGGCCCTGACTCCACACAAGGTTTTTGGCCCCGGTATCGACGGGAGAGGAATCCCGAGAGGCCCCCTAGCAACTCGCATGGGGACTGGCCTCTCCTGAGGCCACCAGGGCGGGTCCCTGAGGTCCCCGTCGTAACTCGAGAACACCTGCCGCAACTCGAGAAAATCCAGGAAGTTCTCCCTTCCAGGCGAGATGAGGCCTATTTCCGATGAGGCGTCTGGAGACTAATGACACCTAACCTCTGGAACTTCGAAAGAGTCTTTCACACCCTTGCTGCAACTCAAGAAGTTCACCGCCATACCCGTCTCCACTCGAGAGGAAGCACGATGGTCCCGCCCACATCCAGAGGAGCCCCGTTTCCCCCTCGTAGCTCGAGATGAGGGATCCTTGGCCTGCTTTCAACGGGAAAGAATTCCCGTCGTTCCCGTCGCATCTCAAGAGGAGGAACTCTCAACAGGAAAGGCGAGAGGAACTCCATGGTCGTACCACCATTCCAAGAGTCGCCCAGATGTCTCAGTCCATTCCAGAGGAACCTCTTTGCCCTGCACTGGCTCATCTTTCACGCCGAGGATCGACTCACACCACGGTGGCACGTGGGACAGCCCTGTGGGAAAGCCTCGAGGGAAAGCCTCGAGGGAAAACCACAGATCCTTTGATCCACGCGACGGGAAGCGTGACATTGCTGCTACAGCCTGGAAGGAAAGCGCACGTGCATGCCCCCACTCGAGACGAGGCCTGACTCCACTGGGGAGTCTCCAGACGTACCCAAAGATCCATGTCAGCCCATGAGAGGAATCCTCGGTTACGGCCCTGACTCCACACAAGGTTGTTGGCCCCGGTATCGACGGGAGAGGAATCCCGAGAGGCCCCCTAGCAACTCGCATAGGGACTGGCCTCTCCTGAGGCCACCAGGGCGGGTCCCTGAGGTCCCCGTCGTAACTCGAGAACACCTGCCGCAACTCGAGAAAATCCAGGAAGTTCTCCCTTCCAGGCGAGATGAGGCCTATTTCTGATGAGGCGTCTGGAGACTAATGACACCTAACCTCTGGAACTTCGAAAGGGTCTTTCACACCCTTGCTGCAACTCAAGAAGTTCACCGCCATACCCGTCTCCACTCGAGATGAAGCACGATGGTCCCGCCCACATCCAGAGGAGCCCCGTTTTCCCCTCGTAGCTCGAGATGAGGGATCCTTTCCCTGGTTTCAAAGGGAAAGAGTTCCCGGCGTTCCCGTCGCATCTCAAGAGGAGGCACTCTCAACAGGAAAGGCGAGAGGAACTCCATGGTCGTACCACCATTCCAAGAGTCCCCCAGATATCTCAGTCCATTCCAGAGGAACCTCTTTGTCCTGCACTGGCTCATCTTTCACGCCGAGGATCGACTCACACCACGGTGGCACGTGGGACAGCCCTGTGGGAAAGCCTCGAGGGAAAACCACAGATCCTTTGATCCACGCGACGGGAAGCCTGACATTGCTGCTACAGCCTGGAAGGAAAGTGCACGTGCATGCCCCCACTCGAGACGAGGCCTGACTCCCCTGGGGAGACTCCAGAAGTACCCAAAGATCCATGTCAGCCCCTGAGAGGAATCCTCGGTTCCGGCCCTGACTCCATACAAGGTTTTTGGCCCCGGTATCGACGGGAGAGGAATCCCGAGAGGCCCCCTAGCAACTCGCATAGGGACTGGCCTCCCCTGAGGCCACCAGGGCGGGTTCCTGAGGTCCCCGTCGTAACTCGAGAACACCTGCCGCAACTCGAGAAAATCCAGGAAGTTCTCCCTTCCTGGCGAGATGAGGCCTATTTCCTATGTGGCGTCTGGAGACTAATGACACCTAACCTCTGGAACTTCGAAAGGGTCTTTCACACCCTTGCTGCAACTCAAGAAGTTCACCACCATACCCGTCTCCACTAGAGAGGAAGCACGATGGTCCCGCCCACATCCAGAGGAGCCCCGTTTCCCCCTCGTGGCTCGAAATGATGGATCCTTTCCCTGCTTTCAACGGGAAAGAATTCCCGGCGTTCCCGTCGCATCTCAAGAGGTGGCACTCTCAACAGGAAAGGCAAGAGGAACTCCATGGTCGTACCACCATTCCACGAGTCCCCCAGATGTCTCAGTCCATTCCAGAGGAACCTCTTTGCCCTGCACTGGCTCATCTTTCACGCCGAGGATCGACTCACACCACGGTGGCACGTGGGACAGCCCTGTGGGAAAGCCTCGAGGGAAAGCCTCGAGGGAAAACCACAGATCCTTTCATCCATGCGACGGGAAGCGTGACATTGCTGCTACAGCCTGGAAGGAAAGCGCACGTGCATGCCCCAACTCGAGACGAGCCCTGACTCCCTTGGGGAGACTCCAGAAATACCCAAAGATCCATGTCATCCCCTGAGAGGAATCCTCGGTTCCGCCCCTGACTCCACACAAGGTTTTTGGCCCCGGTATCGACGGGAGAGGAATCCCGAGAGGCCCCCTAGCAACTCCCATGGGGACTGGCCTCTCCTGAGGCCACCAGGGCGGGTCCCTGAGGTCCCCGTCGTAACTCGAGAACACCTGCCGCAACTCGAGAAAATCCAGGAAGTTCTCCCTTCCAGGCGAGATGAGGCCTATTTCCGATGAGGCGTCTGGAGACTAATGACACCTAACTTCTGGAACTTCGAAAGGGTCTTTCACACCCTTGCTGCAACTCAAGAAGTTCACCGCCATATGCGTCTCCACTCGAGAGGAAGCACGATGGTCCCGCCCACATCCAGAGGAGCCCCGTTTCCCCCTCGTAGCTCGAGATGAGGGATCCTTTCCCTGCTTTCAACGGGAAAGAATTCCCGGCGTTCCCGTCGCATCTCAAGAGGAGGCACTCTCAACAGGAAAGGCGAGAGGAACTCCATGGTCGTACCACCATTCCAAGAGTCCCCCAGATGTCTCAGTCCATTCCAGAGGAACCTCTTTGCCCTGCACTGGCTCATCTTTCACGCCGAGGATCGACTCACACCACGGTGGCACGTGGGACAGCCCTGTGGGAAAGCCTCGAGGGAAAACCACAGATCCTTTGATCCACGCGACGGGAAGCGTGACATTGCTGCTACAGCCTGGAAGGAAAGCGCACGTGCATGCCCCCACTCGAGACGAGGCCTGACTCCCTTGGGGAGACTCCAGAAGTACCCAAAGATCCATGTCAGCCCCTGAGAGTAATCCTCGGTTCCGGCCCTGACTGCACACAAGGTTTTTGGCCCCGGTATCGACGGGAGAGGAATCCCGATAGGCCCCCTAGCACCTCGCATGGGGACTGGCCTCTCCTGAGGCCACCAGAGCGGGTCCCTGAGGTCCCCGTCGTAACTCGAGAACACCTGCCGCAACTCGAGAAAATCCAGGAAGTTCTCCCTTCCAGGCGAGATGAGGCCTATTTCCGATGAGGCGTCTGGAGACTAATGACACCTAACCTCTGGAACTTCGAAAGGGTCTTTCACAACCTTGCTGCAACTCAAGAAGTTCACCGCCATACCCGTGTCCACTCGAGAGGAAGCACGATGGTCCCGCCCACATCCAGAGGAGCCCCGTTTCCCCCTCGGAGCTCGAGATGAGGGATCCTTTCCCTGCTTTCAACGGGAAAGAATTCCCGGCGTTCCCGTTGCATCTCAAGAGGAGGCACTCTCAACAGGAAAGGCGAGAGGAACTCCATGGTCGTACCACCATTCCAAGAGTCCCCCAGATGTCTCAGTCCATTCCAGAGGAACCTCTTTGCCCTGCACTGGCTCATCTTTCACGCCGAGGATCGACTCAAACAACGGTGGCACGTGGGACAGCCCTGTGGGAAAGCCTCGAGGGAAAACCACAGATCCTTTGATCCACGCGACGGGAAGCGTGACATTGCTGCTACAGCCTGGAAGGAAAGCGCACGTGCATGCCCCCACTCGAGACGAGGCCTGACTCCCCTGGGGAGACTCCAGAAGTACCCAAAGATCCATGTCAGCCCCTGAGAGGAATCCTCGGTTCCGGCCCTGACTGCACACAAGGTTTTTGGCCCCGGTATCGACGGGAGAGGTATCCCGAGAGGCCCCATAGCAAATCGCATGGGGACTGGCCTCTTGAGGCAACCAGGGCGGGTCCCTGAGGTCCCCGTCGTAACTCGAGAACACCTACCGCAACTCGAGAAAATCAAGGAAGTTCTCCCTTGCAGGCGAGATGAGGCCTATTTCCGATGAGGCGTCTGGAGACTAATGACACCTAACCTCTGGAACTTCGAAAGGGTCTTTCACACACTTGCTGCAACTCAAGAAGTTCACCGCCATACCCGTCTCCACTCGAGAGGAAGCACGATGGTCCCGCCCACATCCAGAGGAGCCCCGTTTCCCCCTCATAGCTCGAGATGAGGGATCCTTTCCCTGCTTTCAACGGGAAAGTATTCCCGTCATTCCCGTCGCATCTCAAGAGGAGGCACTCTCAACAGGAAAGGCGAGAGGAACTCCATGGTCGTACCACCATTCCAAGAGTCCCCCAGATGTCTCAGTCCATTCCAGAGGAACCTCTTTGCCCTGCACTGGCTCATCTTTCACGCCGAGGATCGACACACAACACGGTGGCACGTGGCACAGCCATGTGGGAAAGCCTCGAGGGAAAGCCTCGAGGGAAAACCACAGATCCTTTGATCCACGCGACGGGAAGCGTGACATTGCTGCTACAGCCTGGAAGGAAAGCGCACGTGCATGCCCCCACTCGAGACGAGGCCTGAATCCCCTGGGGAGACTCCAGAAGTACCCAAAGATCCATGTCAGCCCCTGAGAGGAATCCTCGTTTCCGGCCCTGACTGCACACAAGGTTTTTGGCCCCGGTATCGACGGGAGAGGAATCCCGAGAGGCCCCCTAGCACCTCGCATGGGGACTGGCCTCTCCTGAGGCCACCAGGGCGGGTCCCTGAGGTCCCCGTCGTAACTCGAGAACACCTGCCGCAACTCGAGAAAATCCAGGAAGTTCTCCCTTCCAGGCGAGATGAGGCCTATTTCCGATGAGGCGTCTGGAGACTAATGACACCCAACCTCTGGAACTTCGAAAGGGTCTTTCACACCCTTGCTGCTACTCAAGAAGTTCACCTCCTTGCCCGTCTCCACTCGAGAGGAAGCACGATGGTCCCGCCCACATCCAGAGGAGCCCCGTTTCCCCCTCGTAGCTAGAGATGAGGGATCCTTTCCCTGCTTTCAACGGGAAAGAATTCCCGGCATTCCCGTCGCATCTCAAGAGGAGGCACTCTCAACAGGAAAGGCGAGAGGAACTCCATGGTCGTACCACCATTCCAAGAGTCCCCCAGATGTCTGAGTCCATTCCAGAGGAAACTCTTTACCCTGCACTGGCTCATCTTTCATGCCGAGGATCGACTCACACCACGGTGGCACGTGGGACAGCCCTGTGGGAAAGCCTCGAGGGAAAGCCTCGAGGGAAAACCACAGATCCTTTGATCCACGCGACGGGAAGCGTGACATTGCTGCTACAGCCTGGAAGGAAAGCACACGTGCATGCCCCCACTCGAGACGAGGCCTGACTCCCCTGGGGAGACTCCAGAAGTACCCAAAGATCCATGTCAGCCCCTGAGAGGAATCCTCGGTTCCGGCCCTGACTCCACACAAGGTTTTTGGCCCCGGTATCGACGGGAGAGGAATCCCGAGAGGCCCCCTAGCAACTCGCATGGGGACTGGCTGTTCTTGAGGCCACCAGGGCGGGTCCCTGAGATCCCCGTCGTAACTCGAGAACACCTGCCGCAACTCGAGAAAATCCAGGAAGTTCTCCCTTCCAGGCGAGATGAGGCCTATTTCCGATGAGGCGTCTGGAGACTAATGACACCTAACCTCTGGAACTTCGAAAGGGTCTTTCACACCCTTGCTGCAACTCAAGAAGTTCACCGCCATACCCGTCTCCACTCGAGAGGAAGCACGATGATCCCGCCCACATCCAGAGGAGCCCCGTTTCCCCCTCGGAGCTCGAGATGAGGGATCCTTTCCCTGCTTTCAACGGGAAAGAATTCCAGGCGTTCCCGTCGCATCTCAAGAGGAGGCACTCTCAACAGGAAAGGCGAGAGGAACTCCATGGTCGTACCACCATTCCAAGAGTCCCCCAGATGTCTCAGTCCATTCCAGAGGAACCTCTTTGCCCTGCACTGGCTCATCTTTGACGCCGAGGATCGACTCACACCACGGTGGCACGTGAGACAGCCCTGCGGGAAAGCCTCGAGGGAAAGCCTCGAGGGAAAACCACAGATCCTTTGATGCACGCGACGGGAAGCGTGACATTGCTGCTACAGCCTGGAAGGAAAGCGCACGTGCATGCCCCCACTCGAGACGAGGCCTGACTCCCCTGGGGAGACTCCAGAAGTACCCAAAGATCCATGTCACCCCTGTGAGGAATCCTCGGTTCCGGCCCTGACTCCACACAAGGTTTTTGGCCCTAGTATCGACGGGAGAGGAATCCCGAGAGGCCCCCTAGCAACTCGCACGGGGACTGGCCTCTCCTGAGGCCATCAGGGCGGGTCCCTTTGGTACCCGTCGTAACTCGAGAACACCTGCCGCGCCTCGAGAAAATCCAGGAAGTTCTCCCTTCCAGGCGAGATGAGGTCTATTTCCGATGAGGCATCTGGAGACTGACACGTAACCTCTGGAACTTCGAAAGGGTCTTTCACACCCTTGCTGCAACTCAAGAAGTTCAGCGCCATACCCGTGTCCACTCGAGAGGAAGCACGATGGTCCCGCCCACATCCAGAGGAGCCCCGTTTCACCCTCGTAGCTCGAGATGAGGGATCCTTTCCCTGCTTTCAACGGGAAAGAATTCCCGGCGTTCCCGTCGCATCTCAAGAGGAGGCACTCTCAACAGGAAAGGCGAGAGGAACTCCATGGTCGTACCACCATTCCAAGAGTCGCCCAGATGTCTCAGTCCATTCCAGAGGAACCTCTTTGCCCTGCACTGGCTCATCTTTCACGCCGAGGATCGACTCACACCACGGTGGCACGTGGGACAGCCCTGCTGGAAAGCCTCGAGGGAAAGCCTCGAGGGAAAACCACAGATCCTTTGATGCACGCGACGGGAAGCGTGACATTGCTGCTACAGCCTGGAAGGAAAGCGCACGTGCATGCCCCCACTCGAGACGAGGCCTGACTCCCCTGGGGAGACTCCAGAAGTACCCAAAGATCCATGTAACCCCTGAGAGGAATCCTCGGTTCCGGCCCTGACTCCACACAAGGTTTTTGGCCCCGGTATCGACGGGAGAGGAATCCCGAGAGGCCCCCTAGCAACTCGCATGGGGACTGGCCTCTCCTGAGGCCATCAGGGCGGGTCCCTGTGGTACCCGTCGTAACTCGAGAACACCTGCCGTACCTCAAGAAAATCCCGGAAGTTCTCCCTTCCAGGCTAGATGAGGCCTATTTCCGATGAGGCGTCTGGAGACTAATGACACCTAACCTCTGGAACTTTGAAAGGGTCTTTCGCACCCTTGCTGCAACTCAAGAAGTTCACCGACATACCCGTGTCCACTCGAGAGGAAGCACGATGGTCCCGCCCACATCCCGAGGAGCCCCGTTTCCCCCTCGTAGCTCGAGATGAGGGATCCTTTCCCTGCTTTCAACGGGAAAGAATTCCCGGCGTTCCCGTCACAACTCAAGAGGAGTCACTCTCAACAGGAAAGGCGAGAGGAACTCCATGGTCGTACCACCATTCCAAGAGTCCCCCAGATGTCTCAGTCCATTCCAGAGGAATCTCTTTGCCCTGCACTGGCTCATCTTTCACGCCGAGGATCGACTCACACCACGGTGGCACGTGGGAAAGCCCTGTGGGAAAGCCTCGAGGGAAAGCCTCGAGGGAAAACCACAGATCCTTTGATCCACGCGACGGGAAGCGTGACATTGCTGCTACAGCCTGGAAGGAAAGCACACCTGCATGCCCCCACTCGAGACGAGGCCTGACTCCCCTGGGGAGACTCCAGAAGTACCCAAAGATCCATGTCAGCCCCTGAGAGGAATCCTCGCTTCCGGCCCTGACTCCACACAAGGTTTTTGGCCCCGGTATCGACGGGAGAGGAATCCCGAGAGGCCCCCTAGCAACTGGCATGGGGACTGGCCTCTCCTGAGGCCACCAGGGCGGGTCCCTGAGGTCCCCGTCGTAACTCGAGAACTCCTGCCGCAACTCGAGAAAATCCAGGAAGTTCTCCCTTCCAGGCGAGATGAGGCCTATTTCCGATGAGGCGTCTGGAGACTAATGACACCCAACCTCTGGAACTTCGAAAGGGTCTTTCACACCCTTGCTGCAACTCAAGAAGTTCACCGACATACCCGTGTCCACTCGAGAGGAAGCACGATGGTCCCGCCCACTTCCCGAGGAGCCCCGTTTCCCCCTCGTAGCTCGAGATGAGGGATCCTTTCCCTGCTTTCAACGGGAAAGAATTCCCGGAGTTCCCGTCACAACTCAAGAGGAGGCACTCTCAACAGGAAAGGCGAGAGGAACTCCATGGTCGTACCACCATTCCAAGAGTCCCCCAGATGTCTCAGTCCATTCCAGAGGAACCTCTTTGCCCTGCACTGGCTCATCTTTCACGCCGAGGATCGACTCACACCACGGTGGCACGTGGGAGAGCCCTGTGGGAAAGCCTCGAGGG
This sequence comes from Capricornis sumatraensis, assembly GCF_032405125.1. NCBI lineage: Eukaryota > Metazoa > Chordata > Mammalia > Artiodactyla > Bovidae > Capricornis > Capricornis sumatraensis. The sequence goes on from NW_027184629.1 coordinate 2,639,423, forward strand.
AAAGCCTCGAGGGAAAACCACAGATCCTTTGATCCACGCGACGGGAAGCGTGACATTGCTGCTACAGCCTGGAAGGAAAGCACACGTGCATGCCCCCACTCGAGACGAGGCCTGACTCCCCTGGGGAGACTCCAGAAGTACCCAAAGATCCATGTCAGCCCCTGAGAGGAATACTCGGTTCCGGCCCTGACTCCACACAAGGTTTTTGGCCCCGGTATCGACGGGAGAGGAATCCCGAGAGGCCCCCTAGCAACTCGCATGGGGACTGGCCTCGCCTGAGGCCACCAGGGCGGGTCCCTGAGGTCCCCGTCGTAACTCGGGAACACCTGCCGCAACTCGAGAAAATCCAGGAAGTTCTCCCTTCCAGGCGAGATGAGGTCTATTTCCGATGAGGCGTCTGGAGACTGACACGTAACCTCTGGAACTTCGAAAGGGTCTTTCACACCCTTGCTGCAACTCAAGAAGTTCACCGCCATACCCGTCTCCACTCGAGACGAAGCACGATAGTCCCGCCCACATCCAGAGGAGCCCCGTTTCCCCCTCGTAGCTCGAGATGAGGGATCCTTTCCCTGCTTTCAACGGGAAAGTATTCCCAGCGATCCCGTCGCATCTCAAGAGGAGGCACTCTCAACAGGAAAGGCGAGAGGAACTCCATGGTCGTACCACCATTCCAAGAGTCCCTCAGATGTCTCAGTCCATTCCAGAGGAACCTCTTTACCCTGCACTGGCTCATCTTTCACTCCGAGGATCGACTCACACCACGGTGGCACGTGGGACAGCCCTGTGGGAAAGCCTCGAGAGAAAACCACAGATCATTTGATCCACGCGACGGGAAGCGTGACATTGCTGCTACAGCCTGGAAGGAAAGCGCACGTCCATGCCCCCACTCGAGACCAGGCCTGACTCCCCAGGGGAGACTCTAGAAGTACCCAAAGATCCATGTCAGCCCCTGAGAGGAATCCTCGGTTCTGGCCCTGACTCCACACAAGGTTTTTGGCCCCGGTATCGACGGGAGAGGAATCCCGAGAGGCCCCCTAGCAACTCGCATGGGGACTGGCCTCTCCTGAGGCCATCAGGGCGGGTCCCTGTGGTACCCGTCGTAACTCGAGAACACCTGCCGCACCTCGAGAAAATCCAGGAAGTTCTCCCTTCCAGGCTAGATGAGGCCTATTTCCGATGAGGCGTCTGGAGACTAATGACACCTAACCTCTGGAACTTCGAAAGGGTCTTTCACACCCTTGCTGCAACTCAAGAAGTTCACCGACATACCCGTGTCCACTCGAGAGGAAGCACGATGGTCCTGCCCACATCCCGAGGAGCCCCGTTTCCCCCTCGTAGCTCGAGATGAGGGATCCTTTCCCTGCTTTTAACGGGAAAGAATTCCCGGCGTTCCCATCGCATCTCAAGAGGAGGCACTCTCAACAGGAAAGGCGAGAGGAACTCCATGGTCGTACCACCATTCCAAGAGTCCCCCAGGTGTCTCAGTCCATTCCAGAGGAACCTCTTTGCCCTGCACTGGCTCATCTTTCACGCCGAGGATCGACTCACACCACGGTGGCACGTGGGACAGCCCTGTGGGAAAGCCTCGAGGGAAAGCCTCGAGGGAAAACCACAGATCCTTTGATGCACGCGACGGGAAGCGTGACATTGCTGCTACAGCCTGGAAGGAAAGCACACGTGCATGCCCCCCCTCGAGACGAGGCCTGACTCCCCTGGGGAGACTCCAGAAGTACCCAAAGATCCATGTCAGCCCCTGAGAGGAATCCTCGGTTCCAGCCCTGACTCCACACAAGGTTTTTGGCCCCGGTATCGACGGGAGAGGAATCCCGAGAGGCCCCCTAGCAACTCGCATGGGGACTGGCCTCTCCTGAGGCCACCAGGGCGGGTCCCTGAGGTCCCCGTCGTAACTCGAGAACACCTGCCGCAACTCGAGAAAATCCAGGAACTTCTCCCTTCCAGGCGAGATGAGGCCTATTTCCGATGAGGCGTCTGGAAACTAATGACACCCAACCTCTGGAACTTCGAAAGGGTCTTTCACACCCTTGCTGCAACTCAAGAAGTTCACCGACATACCCGTGTCCACTCGAGAGGAAGCACGATGGTCCCGCCCACATCCCGAGGAGCCCCGTTTCCCCCTCGTAGCTCGAGATGAGGGATCCTTTCCCTGCTTTCAACGGGAAAGAATTCCCGGAGTTCCCGTCACAACTCAAGAGGAGGCACTCTCAACAGGAAAGGCGAGAGGAACTCCATGGTCGTACCACCATTCCAAGAGTCCCCCAGATGTCTCAGTCCATTCCAGAGGAACCTCTTTGCCCTGCACTGGCTCATCTTTCACGCCGAGGATCGACTCACACCACGGTGGCACGTGGGAGAGCCCTGTGGGAAAGCCTCGAGGGAAAGCCTCGAGGGAAAACCACAGATCCTTTGATCCACGCGACGGGAAGCGTGACATTGCTGCTACAGCCTGGAAGGAAAGCACACGTGCATGCCCCCACTCGAGACGAGGCCTGACTCCCCTGGGGAGACTCCAGAAGTACCCAAAGATCCATGTCAGCCCCTGAGAGGAATCCTCGGTTCCGGCCCTGACTCTACACAAGGTTTTTAGCCCCGGTATCGACGGGAGAGGAATCCCGAGAGGCCCCCTAGCAACTCGCATGGGGACTGGCCTCTCCTGAGGCCAACAGGGCGGGTCCCTGAGGTCCCCGTCGTAACTCGAGAACACCTGCCGCAACTCGAGAAAATCCAGGAAGTTCTCCCTTCCAGGCGAGATGAGGCCTATTTCCGATGAGGCGTCTGGAGACTGACACGTAACCTCTGGAACTTCGAAAGGGTCTTTCACACCCTTGCTGCAACTCAAGAAGTTCACCGCCATACCCGTCTCCACTCGAGAGGAAGCACGATAGTCCCGCCCACATCCAGAGGAGCCCCGTTTCCCCCTCGTAGCTCGAGATGAGGGATCCTTTCCCTGCTTTCAACGGGAAAGTATTCCCAGCGATCCCGTCGCATCTCAAGAGGAGGCACTCTCAACAGGAAAGGCGAGAGGAACTCCATGGTCGTACCACCATTCCAAGAGTCCCTCAGATGTCTCAGTCCATTCCAGAGGAACCTCTTTGCCCTGCACTGGCTCATCTTTCACTCCGAGGATCGACTCACACCACGGTGGCACGTGGGACAGCCCTGTGGGAAAGCCTCGAGAGAAAACCACAGATCATTTGATCCACGCGACGGGAAGCGTGACATTGCTGCTACAGCCTGGAAGGAAAGCGCACGTCCATGCCCCCACTCGAGACCAGGCCTGACTCCCCTGGGGAGACTCTAGAAGTACCCAAAGATCCATGTCAGCCCCTGAGAGGAATCCTCGGTTCTGGCCCTGACTCCACACAAGGTTTTTGGCCCCGGTATCGACGGGAGAGGAATCCCGAGAGGCCCCCTAGCAACTCGCATGGGGACTGGCCTCTCCTGAGGCCATCAGGGCGGGTCCCTGTGGTACCCGTCGTAACTCGAGAACACCTGCCGCACCTCGAGAAAATCCAGGAAGTTCTCCCTTCCAGGCTAGATGAGGCCTATTTCCGATGAGGCGTCTGGAGACTAATGACACCTAACCTCTGGAACTTCGAAAGGGTCTTTCACACCCTTGCTGCAACTCAAGAAGTTCACCGCCATACCCGTCTCCACTCGAGAGGAAGCACGATGGTCCCGCCCACATCCAGAGGAGCCCCGTTTCCCCCTCGTAGCTCGAGATGAGGGATCCTTTCCCTGCTTTCAACGGGAAAGAATTCCCGGCGTTCCCGTCGCATCTCAAGAGGAGGCACTCTCAACAGGAAAGGCGAGAGGAACTCCATGGTCGTACCACCATTCCAAGAGTCCCCCAGATGACTCAGTCCATTCCAGAGGAACCTCTTTGCCCTGCATTGGCTCATCTTTCACACCGAGGATCGACTCACACCACGGTGGCACGTGGGACAGCCCTGTGGGAAAGCCTCGAGGGAAAGCCTCGAGGGAAAACCACAGATCCTTTGTTCCACGCGACGGGAAGCGTGACATTGCTGCTACAGCCTGGAAGGAAAGCGCACGTGCATGCCCCCACTCGAGACGAGGCCTGACTCCCCTGGGGAGACTCCAGAAGTACCCAAAGATCCTTGTCACCCCTGAGAGGAATCCTCGGTCCCGGCCCTGACTCCACACAAGGTTTTTGGCCCCGGTATCGACGGGAGAGGAATCCCGAGAGGCCCCCTAGCAACTCGCATGGGGACTGGCCTCTCTTGAGGCCACCCGGGCGGGTCCCTGAGGTCCCCGTCGTAACTCGAGAACACCTGCCGCAACTCAAGAAAATCCAGGAAGTTCTCCCTTCCAGGCGAGATGAGGCCTATTTCCGATGAGGCGTCTGGAGACTAATGACACCTAACCTCTGGAACTTCGAAAGGGTCTTTCACACCCTTGTTGCAACTCAAGAAGTTCACCGCCATACCCGTCTCCACTCGAGAGGAAGTACGATGGTCCCGCCCACATCCAGAGGAGCCCCGTTTCCCCCTCGGAGCTCGAGATGAGGGATCCTTTCCCTGCTTTCAACGGGAAAGAATTCCCGGCGTTCCCGTCGCATCTCAACAGGAGGCACTCTCAACAGGAAAGGCGAGAGGAACTCCATGGTCGTACCACCATTCCAAGACTCCCCCAGATGTCTCAGTCCATTCCAGAGGAAACTCTTTGCCCTGCACTGGCTCATCTTTCACGCCGAGGATCGACTCACACCACGGTGGCACGTGGGACAGCCCTGTGGGAAAGCCTCGAGGGAAAGCCTCGAGGGAAAACCACAGATCCTTTGATCCACGCGACGGGAAGCGTGACATTGCTGCTACAGCCTGGTAGGAAAGCGCACGCGCATGGCCCCACTCGAGAGGAGGCCTGACTCCCCTGGGGAGACTCCAGAAGTACCCAAAGATCCATATCACCCCTGAGAGGAATCCTCGGTCCCGGCCCTGACTCCACAAAAGGTTTTTGGCCCAGGTATCGACGGGAGAGGAATCCCGAGAGGCCCCCTAGCAACTCGCATGGGGACTGGCCTCTCCTGAGGCCACCAGGGCGGGTCCCTGAGGTCCCCGTCGTAACTCGAGAACACCTGCCGCAACTCGAGAAAATCCAGGAAGTTCTCCCTTCCAGGCGAGATGAGGCCTATTTCCGATGAGGCGTCTGGAGACTAATGACACCTAACCTCTGGAACTTCGAAAGGGTCTTTCACACCCTTGCTGCAACTCAAGAAGTTCACCGCCATACCCGTCTCCACTCGAGAGGAAGCACGATGGTCCCGCCCACATCCAGAGGAGCCCCGTTTCCCCCTCGGAGCTCGAGATGAGGGATCCTTTCCCTGCTTTCAACGGGAAAGAATTCCCGGCGTTCCCGTCGCATCTCAAGAGGAGGCACTCTCAACAGGAAAGGCGAGAGGAACTCCATGGTCGTACCACCATTCCAAGAGTCCCCCAGATGTCTCAGTCCAATCCAGAGGAACCTCTTTGCCCTGCACTGGCTCATCTTTCACGCCGAGGATCGACTCACACCACGGTGGCACGTGGGACAGCCCTGTGGGAAAGCCTCGAGGGAAAGCCTCGAGGGAAAACCACAGATCCTTTGATCCACGCGACGGGAAGTGTGACATTGCTGCTACAGTCTGGAAGGAAAGCGCACGTGCATGCCCTCACTCGAGAGGAGGCCTGACTCCCCTGGGGAGACTCCAGAAGTACTCAAAGATCCATGTCAGCCCCTGAGAGGAATCCTCGGTCCCGGCCCTGACTCCACACAAGGTTTTTGGCCCAGGTATCGACGGGAGAGGAATCCCGAGTGGCCCCCTAGCAACTCGCATGGGGACTGGCCTCTCCTGAGGCCACCAGGGCGGGTCCCTGAGGTCCCCGTCGTAACTCGAGAACACCTGCCGCAACTCGAGAAAATCCAGGAAGTTCTCCCTTCCAGGCGAGATGAGGCCTATTTCCGATGAGGCGTCTGGAGACTAATGACACCTAACCTCTGGAATTTCGAAAGGGTCTTTCACACCCTTGCTGCAACTCAAGAAGTTCACCGCCATACCCGTCTCCACTCGAGAGGAAGCACGATGGTCCCGCCCACATCCAGAGGAGCCCCGTTTCCCCCTCGGAGCTCGAGATGAGGGATCCTTTCCCTGCTTTCAACGGGAAAGAATTCCCGGCGTTCCCGTCGCATCTCAAGAGGAGGCACTCTCAACAGGAAAGGCGAGAGGAACTCCATGGTCGTACCACCATTCCAAGAGTCCCCCAGATGTCTCAGTCCAATCCAGAGGAACCTCTTTGCCCTGCACTGGCTCATCTTTCACGCCGAGGATCGACTCACACCACGGTGGCACGTGGGACAGCCCTGTGGGAAAGCCTCGAGGGAAAGCCTCGAGGGAAAACCACAGATCCTTTGATCCACGCGACGGGAAGTGTGACATTGCTGCTACAGTCTGGAAGGAAAGCGCACGTGCATGCCCTCACTCGAGAGGAGACCTGACTCCCCTGGGGAGACTCCAGAAGTACTCAAAGATCCATGTCAGCCCCTGAGAGGAATCCTCGGTTCGGGCCCTGACTCCACACAAAGTTATTGGCCCCGGTATCGACGGGAGAGGAATCCCGAGAGGCCCCCTAGCAACTCGCATGGGGACTGGCCTCTCCTGAGGCCACCAGGGCGGGTCCCTGAGGTCCCCGTCGTAACTCGAGAACACCTGCCGCAACTCGAGAAAATCCAGGAAGTTCTCCCTTCCAGGCGAGATGAGGCCTATTTCCGATGAGGCGTCTGGAGACTAATGACACCTAACCTCTGGAATTTCGAAAGGGTCTTTCACACCCTTGCTGCAACTCAAGAAGTACATCGCCATACCCGTCTCCACTCGAGAGGAAGCACGATGGTCCCGCTCACATCCAGAGGAGCCCCGTTTCCCCCTCGTAGCTCGAGATGAGGGATCCTTTCCCTGCTTTCAACGGGAAAGAATTCCCGGCATTCCCGTCGCATCTCAAGAGGAGGCACTCTCAACAGGAAAGGCGAGAGGAACTCCATGGTCGTACCACCATTCCAAGAGTCCCCCAGATGTCTCAGTCCATTCCAGAGGAACCTCTTTGCCCTGCACTGGCTCATCTACACGCCGAGGATCGACTCACACCACGGTGGCACGTGGGACAGCCTTGTGGGAAAGCCTCGAGGGAAAGCCTCGAGGGAAAACCACAGATCCTTTGATCCACTCGACGGGAAGCGTGACATTGCTGCTACAGCCTGGAAGGAAAGCGCACGTGCATGCCCCCACTCGAGACGAGGCCTGACTCCCCTGGGGAGACTCCAGAAGTACCCAAAGATACATGTCACCCCTGAGAGGAATCCTCGGTTCCGGCCCTGACTCCACACAAGGTTTTTGGCCCCGGTATCGACGGGAGAGGAATCCCGAGAGGCCCCCTAGCAACTCGCATGGGGACTGGCCTCTCCTGAGGCAACCAGGGCGGGTCCCTGAGGTCCCCGTCGTAACTCGAGAACACCTGCCGCAACTCGAGAAAATCCAGGAAGTTCTCCCTTGCAGGCTAGATGAGGCCTATTTCCGATGAGGCGCCTGGAGACTAATGACACCTAACCTCTGGAATTTCGAAAGGGTCTTTCACACCCTTGCTGCAACTCAAGAAGTACATCGCCATACCCGTCTCAAATCGAGAGGAAGCACGATGGTCCCGCCCACATCCAGAGGAGCCCCGTTTCCCCCTCGTAGCTCGAGATGAGGGATCCTTTCCCTGCTTTCAACGGGAAAGAATTCCCAGCGTTCCCGTCGCATCTCAAGAGGAGGCACTCTCAACAGGAAAGGCGAGAGGAACTCCATGGTCATACCACCATTCCAAGAGTCCCCCAGATGACTCAGTCCATTCCAGAGGAACCTCTTTGCCCTGCACTGGCTCATCTTTCACGCCGAGGATCGACTCACACCACGGTGGCACGTGGGACAGCCCTGTGGGAAAGCCTCGAGGGAAAGCCTCGAGGGAAAACCACAGATCCTTTGATCCACGCGACGGGAAGCGTGACATTGCTGCTACAGCCTGGAAGGAAAGCGCACGTGCATGCCCCCACTCGAGACGAGGCCTGACTCCCCTGGGGAGAATCCAGAAGTACCCAAAGATCCTTGTCACCCCTGAGAGGAATCCTCGGTCCCGGCCCTGACTCCACACAAGGTTTTTGGCCCCGGTATCGACGGGAGAGGAATCCCGAGAGGCCCCCTAGCAACTCGCATGGGGACTGGCCTCTCTTGAGGCCACCCGGGCGGGTCCCTGAGGTCCCCGTCGTAACTCGAGAACACCTGCCGCAACTCAAGAAAATCCAGGAAGTTCTCCCTTCCAGGCGAGATGAGGACTATTTCCGATGAGGCGTCTGGAGACTAATGACACCTAACCTCTGGAACTTCGAAAGGGTCTTTCACACCCTTGCTGCAACTCAAGAAGTTCACCGCCATACCCGACTCCACTCGAGAGGAAGTACGATGGTCCCGCCCACATCCAGAGGAGCCCCGTTTCCCCCTCGGAGCTCGAGATGAGGGATCCTTTCCCTGCTTTCAACGGGAAAGAATTCCCGGCGTTCCCGTCGCATCTCAAGAGGAGGCACTCTCAACAGGAAAGGCGAGAGGAACTCCATGGTCGTACCACCATTCCATGACTCCCCCAGATGTCTCAGTCCATTCCAGAGGAACCTCTTTGCCCTGCACTGGCTCATCTTTCACGCCGAGGATCGACTCACACCACGGTGGCACGTGGGACAGCCCTGTGGGAAAGCCTCGAGGGAAAGCCTCGAGGGAAAACCACAGATCCTTTGATCCACGCGACGGGAAGCGTGACATTGCTGCTACAGCCTGGAAGGAAAGCGCACGTGCATGGCCCCACTCGAGAGGAGGCCTGACTCCCCTGGGGAGACTCCAGAAGTACCCAAAGATCCATGTCACCCCTGAGAGGAATCCTCGGTCCCGGCCCTGACTCCACACAAGGTTTTTGGCCCCGGTATCGACGGGAGAGGAATCCCGAGAGGCCCCCTAGCAACTCGCATGGGGACTGGCCTCTCCTGAGGCCACCAGGGCGGGTCCCTGAGGTCCCCGTCGTAACTCGAGAACACCTGCCGCAACTCGAGAAAATCCAGGAAGTTCTCCCTTCCAGGCGAGATGAGGCCTATTTCCGATGAGGCGTCTGGAGACTAATGACACCTAACCTCTGGAACTTCGAAAGGGTCTTTCACACCCTTGCTGCAACTCAAGAAGTTCACCGCCATACCCGTCTCCACTCGAGAGGAAGCACGATGGTCCCGCCCACATCCAGTGGAGCCCCGTTTCCCCCTCGGAGCTCGAGATGAGGGATCCTTTCCCTGCTTTCAACGGGAAAGAATTCCCGGCGTTCCCGTCGCATCTCAAGAGGAGGCACTCTCAACAGGAAAGGCGAGAGGAACTCCATGGTCGTACCACCATTCCAAGAGTCCCCCAGATGTCTCAGTCCATTCCAGAGGAACCTCTTTGCCCTTCACTGGCTCATTTTTCACGCCGAGGATCGACTCACTCCACGGTGGCACGTGGGACAGCCCTGTGGGAAAGCCTCGAGGGAAAGCCTCGAGGGAAAACCACAGATCCTTTGATCCACGCGACGGGAAGCGTGACATTGCTGCTACAGCCTGGAAGGAAAGCACACGTGCATGCCCCCACTCGAGACGAGGCCTGACTCCCCTGGGGAGACTCCAGAAGTACCCAAAGATCCATGTCAGCCCCTGAGAGGAATCCTCGGTTCGGGCCCTGACTCCACACAAGGTTCTTGGCCCCGGTATCGACGGGAGAGGAATCCCGAGAGGCCCCCTAGCAACTCGCATGGGGACTGGCCTCTCCTTAGGCCACCAGGGCGGGTCCCTGAGGTCCCCGTCGTAACTCGAGAACTCCTGCCGTAACTCGAGAAAATCAAGGAAGTTCTCCCTTCCAGGCGAGATGAGGCCTATTTCCGATGAGGCGTCTGGAGACTAATGACACCTAACCTCTGGAATTTCGAAAGGGTCTTTCACACCCTTGCTGCAACTCAAGAAGTTCACCGCCATACCCGTCTCCACTCGAGAGGAAGCCCGATGGTCCCGCCCACATCCAGAGGAGCCCCGTTTCCCCCTCGGAGCTCGAGATGAGGGATCCTTTCCCTGCTTTCAACGGGAAAGAATTCCCGGCGTTCCCGTCGCATCTCAAGAGGAGGCACTCTCAACAGGAAAGGCGAGAGGAACTCCATGGTCGTACCACCATTCCAAGAGTCCCCCAGATGTCTCATTCCATTCCAGAGGAACCTCTTAACCCTGCACTGGCTCATCTTTCACGCCGAGGATCGACTCACACCACGGTGGCACGTGGGACAGCCCTGTGGGAAAGCCTCGAGGGAAAGCCTCGAGGGAAAACCACAGATCCTTTGATGCACGCGACGGGAAGCGTGACATTGCTGCTACAGCCTGGAAGGAAAGCACACGTGCATGCCCCCCCTCGAGACGAGGCCTGACTCCCCTGGGGAGACTCCAGAAGTACCCAAAGATCCATGTCAGCCCCTGAGAGGAATCCTCGGTTCCAGCTCTGACTCCACACAAGGTTTTTGGCCCCGGTATCGACGGGAGAGGAATCCCGAGAGGCCCGCTAGCAACTCGCATGGGGACTGGCCTCTCCTGAGGCCACCAGGGCGGGTCCCTGAGGTCCCCGTCGTAACTCGAGAACACCTGCCGCAACTCGAGAAAATCCAGGAAGTTCTCCCTTCCAGGCGAGATGAGGCCTATTTCCGATGAGGCGTCTGGAAATTAATGACACCCAACCTCTGGAACTTCGAAAGGGTCTTTCAAACCCTTGCTGCAACTCAAGAAGTTCACCGACATACCCGTGTCCACTCGAGAGGAAGCACGATGGTCCCGCCCACATCCCGAGGAGACCCGTTTCCCCCTCGTAGCTCGAGATGAGGGATCCTTTCCCTGCTTTCAATGGGAAAGAATTCCCGGAGTTCCCGTCACAACTCAAGAGGAGGCACTCTCAACAGGAAAGGCGAGAGGAACTCCATGGTCGTACCACCATTCCAAGAGTCCCCCAGATGTCTCAGTCCATTCCAGATTAACCTCTTTGCCCTGCACTGGCTCATCTTTCACGCCGAGGATCGACTCACACCACGGTGGCACGTGGGAGAGCCCTGTGGGAAAGCCTCGAGGGAAAGCCTCGAGGGAAAACCACAGATCCTTTGATCCACGCGACGGGAAGCGTGACATTGCTGCTACAGCCTGGAAGGAAAGCACACGTGCATGCCCCCACTCGAGACGAGGCCTGACTCCCCTGGGGAGACTCCAGAAGTACCCAAAGATCCAGGTCAGCCCCTGAGAGGAATCCTCGGTTCCGGCCCTGACTCCACACAAGGTTTTTGGCCCCGGTATCGACGGGAGAGGAATCCCGAGAGGCCCCCTAGCAACTCGCATGGGGACTGGCCTCTCCTGAGGCCACCAGGGCGGGTCCCTGAGGTCCCCGTCGTAACTCGGGAACACCTGCCGCAACTCGAGAAAATCCAGGAAGTTCTCCCTTCCAGGCGAGATGAGGCCTATTTCCGATGAGGCGTCTGGAGACTAATGACACCTAACCTCTGGAACTTCGAAAGGGTCTTTCACACCCTTGCTGCAACTCAAGAAGTTTACCGCCAAACCCGTTTCCACACGAGAGGAAGCACGATGGTCCCGCCCACATCCAGAGGAGCCCCGTTTCCCCCTCGTAGCTTGAGATGAGGGATCCTTTCCCTGCTTTCAACGGGAAAGAATTCCCGGCATTCCCGTCGCATCTCAAGAGGAGGCACTCTCAACAGGAAAGGCGAGAGGAAATCCATGGTCGTACCACCATTCCAAGAGTCCCCCAGATGTCTCAGTCCATTCCAGAGGAACCTCTTTGCCCTGCACTGGCTCATCTTTCACGCCGAGGATTGACTCACACCACGGTGGCACGTTGGACAGCCCTGTGGGAAAGCCTCGAGGGAAAGCCTCGAGGGAAAACCACAGATCCTTTGATGCACGCGACAGGAAGCTTGACATTGCTGCTACAGCCTGGAAGGAAAGCGCACGTGCATGCCCCCACTCGAGACGAGGCCTGACTCCTCTGGGGAGACTCCAGAAGTACCCAAAGATCCATGTCAGCCCCTGAGAGGAATCCTCGGTTCTGGCCCTGACTCCACACAAGGTTTTTGGCCCCGGTATCGACGGGAGAGGAATCCCGAGAGGCCCCCTAGCAACTCGCATGGGGACTGGCCTCTCCTGAGGCCATCAGGGAGGGTCCCTGTGGTACCCGTCGTAACTCGAGAACACCTGCCGCACCTCGAGAAAATCCAGGAAGTTCTCCCTTCCAGGCTAGATGAGGCCTATTTCCGATGAGGCGTCTGGAGACTAATGACACCTAACCTCTGGAACTTCGAAAGGGTCTTTCACACCCTTGCTGCAACTCAAGAAGTTCACCGACATACCCGTGTCCACTCGAGAGGAAGCACGATGGTCCCGCCCACATCCCGAGGAGCCCCGTTTCCCCCTCGTAGCTTGAGATGAGGGATCCTTTCCCTGCTTTCAACGGGAAAGAATTCCCGGCATTCCCGTCGCATCTCAAGAGGAGGCACTCTCAACAGGAAAGGCGAGAGGAACTCCATGGTCGTACCACCATTCCAAGAGTCCCCCTGATGTCTCAGTCCATTCCAGAGGAACCTCTTTGCCCTGCACTGGCTCATCTTTCACGCCGAGGATCGACCCACACCACGGTGGTACGTGGGACAGCCCTGTGGGAAAGCCTCGAGGGAAAGCCTCGAGGGAAAACCACAGATCCTTTGATCCACGCGACAGGAAGCTTGACATTGCTGCTACAGCCTGGAAGGAAAGCGCACGTGCATGCCCCCACTCGAGACGAGGCCTGACTCCCCTGGGGAAACTCCAGAAGTACCCAAAGATCCATGTCAGCCCCTGAGAGGAATCCTCGGTTCGGGCCCTGACTCCACACAAAGTTATTGGCCCCGGTATCGACGGGAGAGGAATCCCGAGAGGCCCCCTAGCAACTCGCATGGGGACTGGCCTCTCCTGAGGCCACCAGGGCGGGTCCCTGAGGTACCCGTCGTAACTCGAGAACACCTGCCGCAACTCGAGAAAATCCAGGAAGTTCTCCCTTCCAGGTGAGATGAGGCCTATTTCCGATGAGGCGTCTGGAGACTAATGACACCTTACCTCTGGAATTTCGAAAGGGTCTTTCACACCCTTGCTGCAACTCAAGAAGTACATCGCCATACCCGTCTCCACTCGAGAGGAAGCACGATGGTCCCGCCCACATCCAGAGGAGCCCCGTTTCCCCCTCGTAGCTCGAGATGAGGAATCCTTTCCCTGCTTTCAACGGGAAAGAATTCCCAGCGTTCCCGTCGCATCTCAAGAGGAGGCACTCTCAACAGGAAAGGCGAGAGGAACTCCATGGTCGTACCACCATTCCAAGAGTCCCCCAGATGTCTCAGTCCATTCCAGAGGAACCTCTTTGCCCTGCACTGGCTCATCTTTCACGCCGAGGATCGACTCACACCACGGTGGCACGTGGGACAGCCTTGTGGGAAAGCCTCGAGGGAAAGCCTCGAGGGAAAACCACAGATCCTTTGATCCACTCGACGGGAAGCGTGACATTGCTGCTACAGCCTGGAAGGAAAGCGCACGTGCATGCCCCCACTCGAGAGGAGGCCTGACTCCCCTGGGGAGACTCCAGAAGTACCCAAAGATCCTTGTCACCCCTGAGAGGAATCCTCGGTCCCGGCCCTGACTCCACACAAGGTTTTTGGCCCCGGTATCGACGGGAGAGGAATCCCGAGAGGCCCCCTAGCAACTCGCATGGGGACTGGCCTCTCTTGAGGCCACCCGGGCGGGTCCCTGAGGTCCCCGTCGTAACTCGAGAACACCTGCCGCAACTCAAGAAAATCCAGGAAGTTCTCCCTTCCAGGCGAGATGAGGCCTATTTCCGATGAGGCGTCTGGAGACTAATGACACCTAACCTCTGGAACTTCGAAAGGGTCTTTCACACCCTTGCTGCAACTCAAGAAGTTCACCGCCATACCCGTCTCCACTCGAGAGGAAGTACGATGGTCCCGCCCACATCCAGAGGAGCCCCGTTTCCCCCTCGGAGCTCGAGATGAGGGATCCTTTCCCTGCTTTCAACGGGAAAGAATTCCCGGCGTTCCCGTCGCATCTCAACAGGAGGCACTCTCAACAGGAAAGGCGAGAGGAACTCCATGGTCGTACCACCATTCCAAGACTCCCCCAGATGTCTCAGTCCATTCCAGAGGAAACTCTTTGCCCTGCACTGGCTCATCTTTCACGCCGAGGATCGACTCACACCACGGTGGCACGTGGGACAGCCCTGTGGGAAAGCCTCGAGGGAAAGCCTCGAGGGAAAACCACAGATCCTTTGATCCACGCGACGGGAAGCGTGACATTGCTGCTACAGCCTGGTAGGAAAGCGCACGTGCATGGCCCCACTCGAGACGAGGCCTGACGCCCCTGGGGAGACTCCAGAAGTACCCAAAGATCCATGTCACCCCTGAGAGGAATCCTCGGTCCCGGCCCTGACTCCACACAAGGTTTTTGGCCCCGGTATCGACGGGAGAGGAATCCCGAGAGGCCCCCTAGCAACTCGCATGGGGACTGGCCTCTCCTGAGGCCACCAGGGCGGGTCCCTGAGGTCCCCGTCGTAACTCGAGAACACCTGCCGCAACTCGAGAAAATCCAGGAAGTTCTCCCTTCCAGGCGAGATGAGGCCTATTTCCGATGAGGCGTCTGGAGACTAATGACACCTAACCTCTGGAACTTCGAAAGGGTCTTTCACACCCTTGCTGCAACTCAAGAAGTTCACCGCCATACCCGTGTCCACTCGAGAGGAAGCACGATGGTCCCGACCACATCCAGAGGAGCCCCGTTTCCCCCTCGGAGCTCGAGATGAGGGATCCTTTCCCTGCTTTCAACGGGAAAGAATTCCCGGCGTTCCCGTCGCATCTCAAGAGGAGGCACTCTCAACAGGAAAGGCGAGAGGAACTCCATGGTCGTACCACCATTCCAAGAGTCCCCCAGATGTCTCAGTCCATTCCAGAGGAACCTCTTTGCCCTGCACTGGCTCATCTTTCACGCCGAGGATCGACTCACACCACGGTGGCACGTGGGACAGCCCAGTGGGAAAGCCTCGAGGGAAAGCCTCGAGGGAAAACCACAGATCCTTTGATCCACGCGACGGGAAGTGTGACATTGCTGCTACAGTCTGGAAGGAAAGCGCACGTGCATGCCCCCACTCGAGAGGAGGCCTGACTCCCCTGGGGAGACTCCAGAAGTACTCAAAGATCCATGTCAGCCCCTGAGAGGAATCCTCGGTTCGGGCCCTGACTCCACACAAGGTTATTGGCCCCGGTATCGACGGGAGAGGAATCCCGAGAGGCCCCCTAGCAACTCGCATGGGGACTGGCCTCTCCTGAGGCCACCAGGGCGGGTCCCTGAGGTTCCCGTCGTAACTCGAGAACACCTGCCGCAACTCGAGAAAATCCAGGAAGTTCTCCCTTCCAGGTGAGATGAGGCCTATTTCCGATGAGGCGTCCGGAGACTAATGACACCTAACCTCTGGAATTTCGAAAGGGTCTTTCACACCCTTGCTGCAACTCAAGAAGTACATCGCCATACCCGTCTCCACTCGAGAGGAAGCACGATGGTCCCGCCCACATCCAGAGGAGCCCCGTTTCCCCCTCGTAGCTCGAGATGAGGGATCCTTTCCCTGCTTTCAACGGGAAAGAATTCCCAGCCTTCCCGTCGCATCTCAAGAGGAGGCACTCTCAACAGGAAAGGCGAGAGGAACTCCATGGTCGTACCACCATTCCAAGAGTCCCCCAGATGACTCAGTCCATTCCAGAGGAACCTCTTTGCCCTGCACTGGCTCATCTTTCACGCCGAGGATCGACTCACACCACGGTGGCACGTGGGACAGCCCTGTGGGAAAGCCTCGAGGGAAAGCCTCGAGGGAAAACCACAGATCCTTTGATCCACGCGACGGGAAGCGTGACATTGCTGCTACAGCCTGGAAGGAAAGCGCACGTGCATGCCCCCACTCGAGAGGAGGCCTGACTCCCCTGGGGAGAATCCAGAAGTACCCAAAGATCCTTGTCACCCCTGAGAGGAATCCTCGGTCCCGGCCCTGACTCCACACAAGGTTTTTGGCCCCGGTATCGACGGGAGAGGAATCCCGAGAGGCCCCCTAGCAACTCGCATGGGGACTGGCCTCTCTTGAGGCCACCCGGGCGGGTCCCTGAGGTCCCCGTCGTAACTCGAGAACACCTGCCGCAACTCAAGAAAATCCAGGAAGTTCTCCCTTCCAGGCGAGATGAGGACTATTTCCGATGAGGCGTCTGGAGACTAATGACACCTAACCTCTGGAACTTCGAAAGGGTCTTTCACACCCTTGCTGCAACTCAAGAAGTTCACCGCCATACCCGTCTCCACTCGAGAGGAAGTACGATGGTCCCGCCCACATCCAGAGGAGCCCCGTTTCCCCCTCGGAGCTCGAGATGAGGGATCCTTTCCCTGCTTTCAACGGGAAAGAATTCCCGGCGTTCCCGTCGCATCTCAAGAGGAGGCACTCTCAACAGGAAAGGCGAGAGGAACTCCATGGTCGTACCACCATTCCAAGACTCCCCCAGATGTCTCAGTCCATTCCAGAGGAACCTCTTTGCCCTGCACTGGCTCATCTTTCACGCCGAGGATCGACTCACACCACGGTGGCACGTGGGACAGCCCTGTGGGAAAGCCTCGAGGGAAAGCCTCGAGGGAAAACCACAGATCCTTTGATCCACGCGACGGGAAGCGTGACATTGCTGCTACAGCCTGGAAGGAAAGCGCACGTGCATGGCCCCACTCGAGAGGAGGCCTGACTCCCCTGGGGAGACTCCAGAAGAACCCAAAGATCCATGTCACCCCTGAGAGGAATCCTCGGTCCCGGCCCTGACTCCACACAAGGTTTTTGGCCCCGGTATCGACGGGAGAGGAATCCCGAGAGGCCCCCTAGCAACTCGCATGGGGACTGGCCTCTCCTGAGGCCACCAGGGCGGGTCCCTGAGGTCCCCGTCGTAACTCGAGAACACCTGCCGCAACTCGAGAAAATCCAGGAAGTTCTCCCTTCCAGGCGAGATGAGGCCTATTTCCGATGAGGCATCTGGAGACTAATGACACCTAACCTCTGGAACTTCGAAAGGGTCTTTCACACCCTTGCTGCAACTCAAGAAGTTCACCGCCATACCCGTCTCCACTCGAGAGGAAGCCCGATGGTCCCGCCCACATCCAGAGGAGCCCCGTTTCCCCCTCGGAGCTCGAGATGAGGGATCCTTTCCCTGCTTTCAACGGGAAAGAATTCCCGGCGTTCCCGTCGCATCTCAAGAGGAGGCACTCTCAACAGGAAAGGCGAGAGGAACTCCATGGTCGTACCACCATTCCAAGAGTCCCCCAGATGTCTCAGTCCATTCCAGAGGAACCTCTTTGCCCTTCACTGGCTCATTTTTCACGCCGAGGATCGACTCACTCCACGGTGGCACGTGGGACAGCCCTGTGGGAAAGCCTCGAGGGAAAGCCTCGAGGGAAAACCACAGATCCTTTGATCCACGCGACGGGAAGCGTGACATTGCTGCTACAGCTTGGAAGGAAAGCACACCTGCATGCCCCCACTCGAGACGAGGCCTGACTCCCCTGGGGAGACTCCAGAAGTACCCAAAGATCCATGTCAGCCCCTGAGAGGAATCCTCGGTTCGGGCCCTGACTCCACACAAGGTTCTTGGCCCCGGTATCGACGGGAGAGGAATCCCGAGAGGCCCCCTAGCAACTCGCATGGGGACTGGCCTCTCCTTAGGCCACCAGGGCGGGTCCCTGAGGTCCCCGTCGTAACTCGAGAACACCTGCCGTAACTCGAGAAAATCAAGGAAGTTCTCCCTTCCAGGCGAGATGAGGCCTATTTCCGATGAGGCGTCTGGAGACTAATGACACCTAACCTCTGGAATTTCGAAAGGGTCTTTCACACCCTTGCTGCAACTCAAGAAGTTCACCGCCATACCCGTCTCCACTCGAGAGGAAGCACGATGGTCCCGCCCACATCCAGAGGAGCCCCGTTTCCCCCTCGGAGCTCGAGATGAGGGATCCTTTCCCTGCTTTCAACGGGAAAGAATTCCCGGCGTTCCCGTCGCATCTCAAGAGGAGGCACTCTCAACAGGAAAGGCGAGAGGAACTCCATGGTCGTACCACCATTCCAAGAGTCCCCCAGATGTCTCAGTCCATTCCAGAGGAACCTCTTAACCCTGCACTGGCTCATGTTTCACGCCGAGGATCGACTGACACCACGGTGGCACGTGGGACAGCCCTGTGGGAAAGCCTCGAGGGAAAGCCTCGAGGGAAAACCACAGATCCTTTGATGCACGCGACGGGAAGCGTGACATTGCTGCTACAGCCTGGAAGGAAAGCACACGTGCATGCCCCCCCTCGAGACGAGGCCTGACTCCCCTGGGGAGACTCCAGAAGTACCCAAAGATCCATGTCAGCCCCTGAGAGGAATCCTCGGTTCCAGCTCTGACTCCACACAAGGTTTTTGGCCCCGGTATCGACGGGAGAGGAATCCCGAGAGGCCCGCTAGCAACTCGCATGGGGACTGGCCTCTCCTGAGGCCAC
Source organism: Capricornis sumatraensis (assembly GCF_032405125.1). Classification (NCBI taxonomy): domain Eukaryota; kingdom Metazoa; phylum Chordata; class Mammalia; order Artiodactyla; family Bovidae; genus Capricornis; species Capricornis sumatraensis. The sequence continues at coordinate 2,658,158 of NW_027184629.1, forward strand.
CAGGGCGGGTCCCTGAGGTCCCCGTCGTAACTCGAGAACACCTGCCGCAACTCGAGAAAATCCAGGAAGTTCTCCCTTCCAGGCGAGATGAGGCCTATTTCCGATGAGGCGTCTGGAAACTAATGACACCCAACCTCTGGAACTTCGAAAGGGTCTTTCACACCCTTGCTGCAACTCAAGAAGTTCACCGACATACCCGTGTCCACTCGAGAGGAAGCACGATGGTCCCGCCCACATCCCTAGGAGACCCGTTTCCCCCTCGTAGCTCGAGATGAGGGATCCTTTCCCTGCTTTCAACGGGAAAGAATTCCCGGAGTTCCCGTCACAACTCAAGAGGAGGCACTCTCAACAGGAAAGGCGAGAGGAACTCCATGGTCGTACCACCATTCCAAGAGTCCCCCAGATGTCTCAGTCCATTCCAGAGGAACCTCTTTGCCCTGCACTGGCTCATCTTTCACGCCGAGGATCGACTCACACCACGGTGGCACGTGGGAGAGCCCTGTGGGAAAGCCTCGAGGGAAAGCCTCGAGGGAAAACCACAGATCCTTTGATCCACGCGACGGGAAGCGTGACATTGCTGCTACAGCCTGGAAGGAAAGCACACGTGCATGCCCCCACTCGAGACGAGGCCTGACTCCCCTGGGGAGACTCCAGAAGTACCCAAAGATCCATGTCAGCCCCTGAGAGGAATCCTCGGTTCCGGCCCTGACTCCACACAAGGTTTTTGGCCCCGGTATCGACGGGAGAGGAATCCCGAGAGGCCCCCTAGCAACTCGCATGGGGACTGGCCTCTCCTGAGGCCACCAGGGCGGGTCCCTGAGGTCCCCGTCGTAACTCGGGAACACCTGCCGCAACTCGAGAAAATCCAGGAAGTTCTCCCTTCCAGGCGAGATGAGGCCTATTTCCGATGAGGCGTCTGGAGACTAATGACACCTAACCTCTGGAACTTCGAAAGGGTCTTTCACACCCTTGCTGCAACTCAAGAAGTTTACCGCCAAACCCGTTTCCACACGAGAGGAAGCACGATGGTCCCGCCCACATCCAGAGGAGCCCCGTTTCCCCCTCGTAGCTTGAGATGAGGGATCCTTTCCCTGCTTTCAACGGGAAAGAATTCCCGGCATTCCCGTCGCATCTCAAGAGGAGGCACTCTCAACAGGAAAGGCGAGAGGAACTCCATGGTCGTACCACCATTCCACGAGTCCCCCAGATGTCTCAGTCCATTCCAGAGGAACCTCTTTGCCCTGCACTGGCTCATCTTTCACGCCGAGGATTGACTCACACCACGGTGGCACGTTGGACAGCCCTGTGGGAAAGCCTCGAGGGAAAGCCTCGAGGGAAAACCACAGATCCTTTGATCCACGCGACAGGAAGCTTGACATTGCTGCTACAGCCTGGAAGGAAAGCGCACGTACCTGTCCCCACTCGAGAAGAGGCCTGACTCCCCTGGGGAGACTCCAGAAGTACCCAAAGATCCATGTCAGCCCCAGAGAGGAAACCTCGGTTCCGGCCCTGACTCCACACAAGGTTTTTGGCCCCGGTATCGACGGGAGAGGAATCCCGAGAGGCCCCCTAGCAACTCGCATGGGGACTGGCCTCTCCTGAGGCCACCAGGGCGGGTCCCTGAGGTCCCCGTCGTAACTCGAGAACACCTGCCGCAACTCGAGAAAATCCAGGAAGTTCTCCCTTCCAGGCGAGATGAGGCCTATTTCCGATGAGGCGTCTGGAGACTAATGACACCTAACCTCTGGAACTTCGAAAGGGTCTTTCACACCCTTGCTGCAACTCAAGAAGTTCACCGCCATACCCGTCTCCACTCGAGAGGAAGCACGATGGTCCCGCCCACATCCAGAGGAGCCCCGTTTCACCCTGGTAGCTCGAGATGAGGGATCCTTTCCCTGCTTTCAACGGGAAAGAATTCCCGGCGTTCCCGTCGCATCTCAAGAGGAGGCACTCTCAACAGGAAAGGCGAGAGGAACTCCATGGTCGTACCACCATTCCAAGAGTCCCCCAGATGTCTCAGTCCATTCCAGAGCAACCTCTTTGCCCTGCACTGGCTCATCTTTCACGCCGAGGATCGACTCACACCACGGTGGCACGTGGGACAGCCCTGTGGGAAAGCCTCAAGGGAAAGCCTCGAGGGAAAACCACAGATCCTTTGATCCAGGCGACGGGAATCATGACATTGCTGCTACAGCCTGAAAGGAAAGCGCACGTGCATGCCCCCACTCGAGACGAGGCCTGACTACCCTGGGGAGACTCCAGAAGTACCCAAAGATCCATGTCAGCCCCTGAGAGGAATCCTCGGTTCCGGCCCTGACTCCACACAAGGTTTTTGGCCCCGGTATCGACGGGAGAGGAATCCCGAGAGGCCCCCTAGCAACTCGCATGGGGACTGGCCTCTCCTGAGGCCACCAGGGCGGGTCCCTGAGGTCCCCGTCGTAACTCGAGAACACCTGTCCCAACTCGAGAAAATCCAGGAAGTTCTCCCTTCCAGGCGAGAAGAATCCTATTTCCGATGAGGCGTTTGGAGACTAATGACACCTAAACTCTGGAACTTCGAAAGGGTCTTTCACACCCTTGCTGCAACTCAAGAAGTTCACCGCCATACCCGTCTCCACTCGAGAGGAAGCACGATGGTCCCGCCCACATCCAGAGGAGCCCCGTTTCCCCCTCGTAGCTCGAGATGAGGGATCCTTTCCCTGCTTTCAACGGGAAAGAATTCCCGGCGTTCCCGTCGCATCTCAAGAGGAGGCACTCTCAACAGGAAAGGCGAGAGGAACTCCATGGTCGTACCACCATTCCAAGAGTCCCCCAGATGTCTCAGTCCATTCCAGAGGAACCTCTTTGCCCTGCACTGGCTCATCTTTCACGCCGAGGATCGACTCACACCACGGTGGAACGTTGGACAGACCTGTGGGAAAGCCTCGAGGGAAAGCCTCGTGGGAAAACCACAGATCCTTTGATCCAGGCCACGGGAAGAGTGACATTGCTGCTACAGCCTGGAAGGAAAGCGCACGTACCTGTCCCCACTCGAGACGAGGCCTGACTCCCCTGGGGAGACTCCAGAAGTACCCAAAGATCCATGTCAGCCCCAGAGAGGAAACCTCGGTTCCGGCCCTGACTCCACACAAGGTTTTTGGACCCGGTATCGACGGGAGAGGAATCCCAGAGTCCCTCTAGCAACTCCCATGGGGATTGGCCTCTCCTGAGGCCACCAGGGCTGGTACCTGAGGTCCCCGTCGTAACTCGAGAACACCTGCCGCAACTCGAGAAAATCCAGGAAGTTCTCCCTTCCAGGCGTGATGAGGCCTATTTCCGATGAGGCGTCTGGAGACTAATGACACCTAACCTCTGGAACTTCGAAAGGGTCTTTCACTCCCTTGCTGCAACTCAAGAAGTTCTCTGCCATACCCGTCTCCACTCGAGAGGAAGCACGATGATCCCGCCCACATCCAGAGGAGCCCCGTTTCCCCCTCGTAGCTCGAGATGAGGGATCCTTTCCCTGCTTTCAACGGGAAAGAATTCCCGGCGTTCCCGTCGCATCTCAAGAGGAGGCACTCTCAACAGGAAAGGCGAGAGGAACTCCATGGTCGTACCACCATTCCAAGAGTCCCCCAGATGTCTCAGTCCATTCCAGAGGAACCTCTTTGCCCTGCACTGGCTCATCTTTCACGCCGAGGATCGACTCACACCACGGTGGCACGTGGGACAGCCCTGTGGGAAAGCCTCGAGGGAAAGCCTTGAGGGAAAACCACAGATCCTTTGATCCACGCGACGGGAAGCGTGACATTGCTGCTACAGCCTGGAAGGAAAGCGCACGTGCATGCCCCCACTCGAGACGAGGCCTGACTCCCCTGGGGAGACTCCAGAAGTACCCAAAGATCCATATCAGCCCCTGAGAGGAATCCTCGGTTCCGGCCCTGACTCCACACAAGGTTTTTGGCCCCGGTATCGGCGGGAGAGGAATCCCGAGAGGCCCCCTAGCAACTCGCATGGGGACTGGCCTCTCCTGAGGCCACCAGGGCGGGTCCCTGAGGTCCCCGTCGTAACTCGAGAACACCTGCCGCAACTCGAGAAAATCCAGGAAGTTCTCCCTTCCAGGCGAGATGAGGCCTATTTCCGATGAGGCGTCTGGAGACTAATGACACCTAACCTCTGGAATTTCGAAAGGGTCTTTCAAACCCTTGCTGCAACTCAAGAAGTTCACCGCCATACCCGTCTCCACTCGAGAGGAAGCACGATGGTCCCTCCCACATCCAGAGGAGCCCCGTTTCCCCCTCGGAGCTCGAGATGAGGGATCCTTTCCCTGCTTTCAACGGGAAAGAATTCCCGGCGTTCCCGTCGCATTTCAAGAGGAGGCACTCTCAACAGGAAAGGCGAGAGGAACTCCATGGTCGTACCACCATTCCAAGAGTCCCCCAGATGTCTCAGTCCATTCCAGAGGAACCTCTTTGCCCTGCACTGGCTCATCTTTCACGCCGAGGATCGACTCACACCACGGTGGCACGTGGGACAGCCCTGTGGGAAAGCCTCGAGGGAAAGCCTCGAGGGAAAACCACAGATCCTTTGATCCACGCGACGGGAAGTGTGACATTGCTGCTACAGTCTGGAAGGAAAGCGCACGTGCATGCCCTCACTCGAGAGGAGGCCTGACTCCCCTGGGGAGACTCCAGAAGTACTCAAAGATCCATGTCAGCCCCGGAGAGGAATCCTCGGTTCGTCCCTGACTCCACACAAAGTTATTGGCCCCGGTATCGACGGGAGAGGAATCCCGAGAGGCCCCCTAGCAACTCGCATGGGGACTGGCCTCTCCTGAGGCCACCAGGGCGGGTCCCTGAGGTCCCCGTCGTAACTCGAGAACACCTGCCGCAACTCGAGAAAATCCAGGAAGTTCTCCCTTCCAGGTGAGATGAGGCCTATTTCCGATGAGGCGTCTGGAGACTAATGACAACTGACCTCTGGAATTTCGAAAGGGTCTTTCACACCCTTGCTGCAACTCAAGAAGTACATCGCCATACCCGTCTCCACTCGAGAGGAAGCACGATGGTCCCGCCCACATCCAGAGGAGCCCCGTTTCCCCCTCGTAGCTCGAGATGAGGGATCCTTTCCCTGCTTTCAACGGGAAAGAATTCCCAGCGTTCCCGTCGCATCTCAAGAGGAGGCACTCTCAACAGGAAAGGCGAGAGGAACTCCATGGTCGTACCACCATTCCAAGAGTCCCCCAGATGTCTCAGTCCATTCCAGAGGAACCTCTTTGCCCTGCACTGGCTCATCTTTCACGCCGAGGATCGACTCACACCACGGTGGCACGTGGGACAGCCTTGTGGGAAAGCCTCGAGGGAAAGCCTCGAGGGAAAACCACAGATCCTTTGATCCACTCGACGGGAAGCGTGACATTGCTGCTACAGCCTGGAAGGAAAGTGCACGTGCATGCCCCCACTCGAGACGAGGCCTGACTCCCCTGGGGAGACTCCAGAAGTACCCAAAGATACATGTCACCCCTGAGAGGAATCCTCGGTTCCGGCCCTGACTCCACACAAGGTTTTTGGCCCCGGTATCGACGGGAGAGGAATCCCGAGAGGCCCCCTAGCAACTCGCATGGGGACTGGCCTCTCCTGAGGCAACCAGGGCGGGTCCCTGAGGTCCCCGTCGTAACTCGAGAACACCTGCCGCAACTCGAGAAAATCCAGGAAGTTCTCCCTTGCAGGCGAGATGAGGCCTATTTCCGATGAGGCGTCTGGAGACTAATGACACCTAACCTCTGGAACTTCGAAAGGGTCTTTCACACCCTTGCTGCAACTCAGGAAGTTCACCGCCATACCCGTCTCCACTCGAGAGGAAGCACGATGGTCCCGCCCACATCCAGAGGAGCCCCGTTTCCCCCTCGTAGCTCGAGATGAGGGATCCTTTCCCTGCTTTCAACGGGAAAGAATTCCCGGCGTTCCCGTCGCATCTCAAGAGGAGGCACTCTCAACAGGAAAGGCGAGAGGAACTCCATGGTCGTACCACCATTCCAAGAGTCCCCCAGATGACTCAGTCCATTCCAGAGGAACCTCTTTGCCCTGCACTGGCTCATCTTTCACGCCGAGGATCGACTCACACCACGGTGGCACGTGGGAGAGCCCTGTGGGAAAGCCTCGAGGGAAAGCCTCGAGGGAAAACCACAGATCCTTTGATCCACGCAACGGGAAGCGTGACATTGCTGCTACAGCCTGGAAGAAAAGCGCTCGTGCATGCCCCCACTCGAAACGAGGCCTGACTCCAGTGGGGAGACTCCAGAAGTACCCAAAGATCCATGTCAGCCCCTGAGAGGAATCCTCGGTTCGGGCCCTGACTCCACACAAGGTTCTTGGCCCCGGTATCGACGGGAGAGGAATCCCGAGAGGCCCCCTAGCAACTCGCATGGGGACTGGCCTCTCCTGAGGCCACCAGGGCGGGTCCCTGAGGTCCCAGTCGTAACTCGAGAACACCTGCCACAACTCGAGAAAATCCAGGAAGTTCTCCCTTCCAGGTCAGATGAGGCCTATTTCCAATGAGGCGTCTGGAGACTAATGACACCTAACCTCTGGAACTTCGAAAGGGTCTTTCACACCCTTGCTGCTACTCAAGAAGTTCACCGCCATACCCGTCTCCACTCGAGAGGAAGCACGATGGTCCCGCCCACATCCAGAGGAGCCCCGTTTCCCCCTCGTAGCTCGAGATGAGGGATCCTTTCCCTGCTTTCAACGGGAAAGAATTCCCGGCGTTCCCGTCGCATCTCAAGAGGAGGCACTCTCAACAGGAAAGGCGAGAGGATCTCCATGGTCGTACCACCATTCCAAGAGTCCCCCAGATGTCTCAGTCCATTCCAGAGGAACCTCTTTGCCCTACACTGGCTCATCTTTCACGCCGAGGATCGACTCACACCACGGTGGCACGTGGGACAGCCCTGTGGGAAAGCCTCGAGGGTAAACCACAGATCCTTTGATCCACGCGACGGGAAGCGTGACATTGCTGCTACAGCCTGGAAGGAAAGCGCACGTGCATGCCCCCACTCGAGACGAGGCCTGACTCCCCTGGGGAGACTCCAGAAATACCCAAAGTTCCATGTCACCCCTGAGAGAAAACCTCGGTTCCGGCCCTTACTCCACACAAGGTTTTTGGCCCCGGTATCGACGGGAGAGGAATCCTGAGAGGCCCCCTAGCAACTCGCATGGGGAATGGCCTTTCCTGAGGCCACCATGGCGGGTCCCTGAGGTCCCCGTCGTAACTCGAGAACACCTGCCGCAACTCGAGAAAATCCAGGAAGTTCTCCCTTCCAGCCGAGATGAGGCCTATTTCCGATGAGGCGTCTGGAGACTAATGACACCTAACCTCTGGAACTTCGAAAGGGTCTTTCACACCCTTGCTGCTACTCAAGAAGTTCACCGCCATACCCGTCTCCACTAGAGAGGAATCACGATGGTCCCGCCCACATCCAGAGGAGCCCCGTTCCCCCCTCGTAGCTCGAGATGAGGGATCCTTTCCCTGCTTTCAACGGGAAAGAATTCCCGGCGTTCCCGTCGCATCTCAAGAGGAGGCACTCTCAACAGGAAAGGCGAGAGGAACTCCATGGTCGTACCACCATTCCAAGAGTCCCCCAGATGTCTCAGTCCATTCCAGAGGAACCTCTTTGCCCTGCACTGGCTCATCTTTCACGCCGAGGATCGACTCACACCACGGTGGCACGTGGGACATCCCTGTGGCAAAGCCTCGAGGGAAAGCCTCGAGGGAAAACCACAGATCCTTTTATCCACGCGACGGGAAGCGTGACATTGCTGCTACAGCCTGGAAGGAAAGCGCACATGCATGCCCCCACTCGAGACGAGGCCTGACTCCCCTGGGGAGACTCCAGAAATACCCAAAGTTCCATGTCACCTCTGAGAGGAAACCTCGGTTCCGACCCTGACTCCACACAAGGATTTTGGCCCCGGTATCGACGGGAGAGGAATCCTGAGAGGCCCCCTAGCAACTCGCATGGGGACTGGCCTTTCCTGAGGCCACCATGGCGGGTCCCTGAGGTCCCCGTCGTAACTCGAGAACACCTGCCGCAACTCAAGAAAATCCAGGAAGTTCTCCCTTCCAGGCGAGATGAGGCCTATTTCCGATGAGGCGTCTGGAGACTAATGACACCTAACCTCTGGAACTTCGAAAGGGTCTTTCACACCCTTGCTGCAACTCAAGAAGTTCACCGCCATACCCGTCTCCACTCGAGAGGAAGCACGATGGTCCCGCCCACATCCAGAGGAGCCCCGTTTCCCCCTCGTAGCTCGAGATGAGGGATCCTTTCCCTGCTTTCAACGGGAAAGAATTCCCGGCGTTCCCGTCGCATCTCAAGAGGAGGCACTCTCAACAGGAAAGGCGAGAGGAACTCCATGGTCGTACCACCATTCCAAGAGTCCCCCAGATGTCTCAGTCCATTCCAGAGGAACCTCTTTGCCCTGCACTGGCTCATCTTTCACGCCGAGGACGACGCACACCACGGTGGCACGTGTGACAGCCCTGTGGGAAAGCCTCGAGGGAAAACCACAGATCCTTTGATCCACGCGACGGGAAGCCTGACATTGCTGCTACAGCCTGGAAGGAAAGCGCACGTGCATGCCCCCACTCGAGACGAGTCCTGACTCCCCTGGGGAGACTCCAGAAGTACCCAAAGATCCATGTCACCCCTGAGAGGAAACCTCGGTTCCGGCCCTGACTCCACACAAGGTTTTTGGCCCCGGTATCGACGGGAGAGGAATCCCGAGAGGCCCCCTAGCAACTCGCATGGGGACTGGCCTCTCCTGAGGCCACCAGGGCGGGTCCCTGAGGTCCCCGTCGTAACTCGAGAACACCTCCCGCAACTCGAGAAAATCCAGGAAGTTCTCCCTTCCAGGCCAGATGAGGCCTATTTCCAATGAGGCGTCTGGAGACTAATGACACCTTACCTCTGGAACTTCGAAAGGGTCTTTCACACCCTTGCTGCTACTCAAGAAGTTCACCGCCATACCCGTCTCCACTCGAGAGGAAGCACGATGGTCCCGCCCACATCCAGAGGAGCCCCGTTTCCCCCTCGGAGCTCGAGATGAGGGATCCTTTCCCTGCTTTCAACGGGAAAGGATTCCCGGCGTTCCCGTCGCATCTCAAGAGGAGGCACTCTCAACAGGAAAGGCGAGAGGATCTCCATGTTCGTACCACCATTCCAAGAGTCCCCCAGATGTCTCAGTCCATTGCAGAGGAACCTCTTTGCCCTGCACTGGCTCATCTTTCACGCCGAGGATCGACTCACACCACGGTGGCACGTGGGACAGCCCTGTGGGAAAGCCTCGAGGGAAAACCACAGATCCTTTGATCCACGCGACGGGAAGCGTGACATTGCTGCTACAGCCTGGAAGGAAAGCGCACGTGCATGCCCCCACTCGAGACGAGGCCTGACTCCCCTGGGGAGACTCCAGAAATACCCAAAGTTCCATGTCACCCCTGAGAGAAAACCTCGGTTCCGGCCCTTACTCCACACAAGGTTTTTGGCCCCGGTATCGACGGGAGAGGAATCCTGAGAGGCCCCCTAGCAACTCGCATGGGGACTGGCCTTTCCTGAGGCCACCATGGCGGGTCCCTGAGGTCCCCGTCGTAACTCGAGAACACCTGCCGCAACTCGAGAAAATCCAGGAAGTTCTCCCTTCCAGGCGAGATGAGGCCTATTTCCTATGAGGCGTCTGGAGACTAATGACACCTAACCTCTGGAACTTCGAAAGGGTCTTTCACACCCTTGCTGCTACTCAAGAAGTTCACCGCCATACCCGTCTCCACTCGAGAGGAAGCACGATGGTCCCGCCCACATCCAGAGGAGCCCCGTTTCCCCCTCGTAGCTCGAGATGAGGGATCCTTTCCCTGCTTTCAACGGGAAAGAATTCCCGGCGTTCCCGTCGCATCTCAAGAGGAGGCACTCTCAACAGGAAAGGCGAGAGGAACTCCATGGTCGTACCACCATTCCAAGAGTCCCCCAGATGTCTCAGTCCATTCCAGAGGAACCTCTTTGCCCTGCACTGGCTCATCTTTCACGCCGAGGATCGAGTCACACCACGGTGGCAAGTGGGACAGCCCTGTGGGAAAGCCTCGAGGGAAAGCCTCGAGGGAAAACCACAGATCCTTTGATCCACGCGAAGGTAAGTGTGACATTGCTGCTACAGCCTGGAAGAAAAGCGCTCGTGCATGCCCCCACTTGAAACGAGGCCTGACTCCAGTGGGGAGACTCCAGAAGTACCCAAAGATCCATGTCAGCCCCTGAGAGGAATCCTCGGTTCCGGCCCTGACTCCAAACAAGGATTTTGGCCCCGGTATTGACAGGAGAGGAATCCTGAGAGGCCCCCTAGCAACTCGCATGGGGACTGGCTTTTCCTGAGGCCACCAGGGCGGTTCCCTGAGGTCCCCGTCGTAACTCGAGAACACCTGCCGCAACTCGAGAAAATCCAGGATGTTCTCCCTTCCAGGCGAGATGAGGCGTATTTCCAATGAGGCGTCTGGAGACTAATGACACCTAACCTCTGGAACTTCGAAAGGGTCTTTCACACCCTTGCTGCAACACAAGAAGTTCACCGCCATACCCGTCTCCACTCGAGAGGAAGCACGATGGTCCCGCCCACATCCAGAGGAGCCCCGTTTCCCCTCGTAGCTCGAGATGAGGGATCCTTTCCCTGCTTTTAACGGGAAAGAATTCCCGGCATTTCCGTCGCATCTCAAGAGGAGGCACTCTCAACAGGAAAGGCGAGAAGAACTCCATGGTCGTACCACCATTCCAAGAGTCCCCCAGATGTCTCAGTCCATTCCAGAGGAACCTGTTTGCCCTGCACTGGCTAATCTTTCACGCCGAGGATCGACTCACACCACGGCGGCACGTGGGACAACCCTGTGGGAAAGCCTCGAGGGAAAGCCTAGAGGGAAAACCACAGATCCTTTGATCCACGCGACGAGAAGCGTGACATTGCTGCTACAGCCTGGAAGGAAAGCGCACGTGCATGCCCCCACTCGAGACGAGGCCTCACTCCCCTGGGGAGACTCCAGAAGTACCGAAAGATCCATGTCAGCCCCTGAGAGGAATCCCCGGTTCCGGCCCTGACTTCACACAAGGTTTTTGGCCCCGGTATCGACGGGAGAGGAATCCTGAGAGGCCCCCTAGCAACTCGCATGGGGACTGGCCTTTCCTGAGGCCACCATGGCGGGTCCCTGAGGTCCCCGTCGTAACTCGAGAACACCTGCCGCAACTCGAGAAAATCCAGGAAGTTCTCCCTTCCAGGCGAGATGAGGCCTATTTCCAATGAGGCGTCTGGAGACTAATGACACCTAACCTCTGGAACTTCGAAAGGGTCTTTCACACCCTTGCTGCAACTCAAGAAGTTCACCGCCATACCCGTCTCCACTCGAGAGGAAGCACGATGGTCCCGCCCACATCCAGAGGAGCCCCGTTTCCCCCTCGTAGCTCGAGATGAGGGATCCTTTCCCTGCTTTCAACGGGAAAGAATTCCCGGCGTTCCCGTCGCATCTCAAGAGGAGGCACTCTCAACAGGAAAGGCGAGAGGAACTCCATGGTCGTACCACCATTCCAAGAGTCCCCCAGATGTCTCAGTCCATTCCAGAGGAACCTCTTTGCCCTGCACTGGCTCATCTTTCACGCCGAGAATCGACTCACACCACGGTGGCACGTGTGACAGCCCTGTGGGAAAGCCTCGAGGGAAAACCACAGATCCTTTGATCCACGCGACGGGATGCGTGACATTGCTGCTACAGCCTGGTAGGAAAGCGCACGTGCATGGCCCCACTCGAGAGGAGGCCTGACTCCCCTGGGGAGACTCCAGAAGTACCCAAAGATCCATGTCACCCCTGAGAGGAATCCTCGGTCCCGGCCCTGACTCCACGCAAGGTTTTTGGCCCAGGTATCGACGGGAGAGGAATCCCGAGAGGCCCCCTAGCAACTCGCATGGGGACTGGCCTCTCCTGAGGCCACCAGGGCGGGTCCCTGAGGTCCCCGTCGTAACTCGAGAACACCTGCCGCAACTCGAGAAAATCCAGGAAGTTCTCCCTTCCAGGCGAGATGAGGCCTATTTCCGATGAGGCGTCTGGAGACTAATGACACCTAACCTCTGGAACTTCGAAAGGGTCTTTCACACCCTTGCTGCAATTCAAGAAGTTCACCGCCATACCCGTCTCCACTCGAGAGGAAGCCCGATGGTCCCGCCCACATCCAGAGGAGCCCCGTTTCCCCCTCGGAGCTCGAGATGAGGGATCCTTTCCCTGCTTTCAACGGGAAAGAATTCCCGGCGTTCCCGTCGCATCTCAAGAGGAGGCACTCTCAACAGGAAAGGCGAGAGGAACTCCATGGTCGTACCACCATTCCAAGAGTCCCCCAGATGTCTCAGTCCATTCCAGAGGAACCTCTTTGCCCTGCACTGGCTCATTTTTCACGCCGAGGATCGACTCACACCACGGTGGCACGTGGGACAGCCCTGTGGGAAAGCCTCGAGGGAAAGCCTCGAGGGAAAACCACAGATCCTTTGATCCACGCGACGGGAAGCATGACATTGCTGCTACAGCCTGGAAGGAAAGCACACGTGCATGCCCCCACTCGAGACGAGGCCTGACTCCCCTGGGGAGACTCCAGAAGTACCCAAAGATCCATGTCAGCCCCTGAGAGGAATCCTCGGTTCGGGCCCTGACTCCACACAAGGTTCTTGGCCCCGGTATCGACGGGAGAGGAATCCCGAGAGGCCCCCTAGCAACTCGCATGGGGACTGGCCTCTCCTTAGGCCACCAGGGCGGGTCCCTGAGGTCCCCGTCGTAACTCGAGAACACCTGCCGTAACTCGAGAAAATCCAGGAAGTTCTCCCTTCCAGGCGAGATGAGGCCTATTTCCGATGAGGCGTCTGGAGACTAATGACACCTAACCTCTGGAATTTCGAAAGGGTCTTTCACACCCTTGCTGCAACTCAAGAAGTTCACCGCCATACCCGTCTCCACTCGAGAGGAAGCACGATGGTCCCGCCCACATCCAGAGGAGCCCCGTTTCCCCCTCGGAGCTCGAGATGAGGGATCCTTTCCCTGCTTTCAACGGGAAAGAATTCCCGGCGTTCCCGTCGCATCTCAAGAGGAGGCACTCTCAACAGGAAAGGCGAGAGGAACTCCATGGTCGTACCACCATTCCAAGAGTCCCCCAGATGTCTCAGTCCATTCCAGAGGAACCTCTTAACCCTGCACTGGCTCATCTTTCACGCCGAGGATCGACTCACACCACGGTGACACGTGGGACAGCCCTGTGGGAAAGCCTCGAGGGAAAGCCTCGAGGGAAAACCACAAATCCTTTGATCCACGCGTCGGGAAGTATGACATTGCTACTACAGTCTGGAAGGAAAGCGCACGTGCATGCCCCCACTCGAGACGAGGCCTGACTCCCCTGGGGAGACTCCAGAAGTACTCAAAGATCCATGTCAGCCCCTGAGAGGAATCCTCGGTTCGGGCCCTGACTCCACACAAGGTTATTGGCCCCGGTATCGACGGGAGAGGAATCCCGAGAGGCCCCCTAGCAACTCGCATGGGGACTGGCCTCTCCTGAGGCCACCAGGGCGGGTCCCTGAGGTCCCCGTCGTAACTCGAGAACACCTGCCGCAACTCGAGAAAATCCAGGAAGTTCTCCCTTCCAGGTGAGATGAGGCCTTTTTCCGATGAGGCGTCTGGAGACTAATGACACCTAACCTCTGGAATTTCGAAAGGGTCTTTCACACCCTTGCTGCAACTCAAGAAGTACATCGCCATACCCGTCTCCACTCGAGAGGAAGCACGATGGTCCCGCCCACATCCAGAGGAGCCCCGTTTCCCCCTCGTAGCTCGAGATGAGGGATCCTTTCCCTGCTTTCAACGGGAAAGAATTCCCAGCGTTCCAGTCGCATCTCAAGAGGAGGCACTCTCAACAGGAAAGGCGAGAGGAACTCCATGGTCGTACCACCATTCCAAGAGTCCCCCAGATGACTCAGTCCATTCCAGAGGAACCTCTTTGCCCTGCACTGGCTCATCTTTCACGCCGAGGATCGACTCACACCACGGTGGCACGTGGGACAGCCCTGTGGGAAAGCCTCGAGGGAAAGCCTCGAGGGAAAACCACAGATCCTTTGATCCACGCGACGGGAAGCGTGACATTGCTGCTACAGCCTGGAAGGAAAGCGCACGTGCATGCCCCCACTCGAGAGGAGGCCTGACTCCCCTGGGGAGACTCCAGAAGTACCCAAAGATCCTTGTCACCCCTGAGAGGAATCCTCGGTTCCGGCCCTGACTCCACACAAGGTGTTTGGCCCCGGTATCGACGGGAGAGGAATCCCGAGAGGCCCCCTAGCAACTCGCATGGGGACTGGTCTCTCCTGAGGCAACCAGGGCGGGTCACTGAGGTCCCCGTCGTAACTCGAGAACACCTGCCGCAACTCGAGAAAATCCGGAAGTTCTCCCTTCCAGGCGACATGTGGCCTATTTCCGATGAGGAGTCTGGAGACTAATGACACCTAACCTCTGGAACTTCGAAAGGGTCTTTCACACCCTTGCTGCAACTCAAGAAGTTCACCGCCATACCCGTCTCCACTCGAGAGGAAGCACGATGGTCCCGCCCACATCCAGAGGAGCCCCGTTTCCCCCTCGTAGCTCGAGATGAGGGATCCTTTCCCTGCTTTCAACGGGAAAGAATTCACGGCGTTCCCGTCGCATCTCAAGAGGAGGCACTCTCAACAGGAAAGGCGAGAGGAACTCCATGGTCGTACCACCATTCCAAGACTCCCCCAGATGTCTCAGTCCATTCCAGAGGAAACTCTTTGCCCTGCACTGGCTCATCTTTCACGCCGAGGATCGACTCACAACACGGTGGCACGTGGGACAGCCCTGTGGGAAAGCCTCGAGGGAAAGCCTCGAGGGAAAGCCACAGATCCTTTGATAAATGCGACGGGAATCGTGACATTGCTGCTACAGCCTGGAAGGAAAGCGCACGTGCATGCCCCCACTCGAGACGAGGCCTGACTCCCGTGGGGAGACTCCAGAAGTACCCAAAGATCCATGTCAGCCCCTGAGAGGAATCCTCGGTCCCGGCCCTGACTCCACACAAGGTTTTTGGCCCCGGTATCGACGGGAGAGGAATCCCAGAGGCCCCCTAGCAACTCGCATGGGGACTGGCCTCTCCTGAGGACACCAGGGCGGGTCCCTGAGGTCCCCGTCGTAACTCGAGAACACCTGCCGCAACTCGAGAAAATCCAGGAAGTTCTCCCTTCCAGGCGAGATGAGGCCTATTTCCGATGAGGCGTCTGGAGACTAATGACACCTAAACTCTGGAACTTCGAAAGGGTCTTTCACACCCTTGCTGCAACTCAAGAAGTTCACCGCCATACCCGTCTCCACTCGAGAGGAAGCACGATGGTCCCGCTCACATCCAGAGGAGCCCCGTTTCCCCCTCGTAGCTCGAGATGAGGGATCCTTTCCCTGCTTTCAACGGGAAAGAATTCCCAGCGTTCCCGTCGCATCTCAAGAGGAGGCACTCTCAACAGGAAAGGCGAGAGGAACTCCATGGTCGTACCACCATTCCAAGAGTCCCCCAGATGTCTCAGTCCATTCCAGAGGAACCTTTTGCCCTGCACTGGCTCATCTTTCACGCCGCTGATCGACTCACACCACGGTGGCACGTGGGAAAGCCTTGTGGGAAAGCCTCGAGGGAAAGCCTCGAGGGAAAACCACAGATCCTTTGATCCACGCGACGGGAAGCGTGACATTGCTGCTGCGTCCTGGAAGGAAAGCGCACGTGCATGCCCCCACTCGAGACGAGTCCTGACTCCCCTGGGGAGACTCCAGAAGTACCCAAAGATACATGTCACCCCTGAGAGTAATCCTCGGTTCCGGCCCTGAGTCCACACAAGGTTTTTGGCCCCGGTATCGACGGGAGAGGAATCCCGAGAGGCCCCCTAGCAACTCGCATGGGGACTGGCCTCTCCTGAGGCAACCAGGGCGGGTCCCTGAGGTCCCCGTCGTAACTCGTGAACACCTGCCGCAACTCGAGAAAATCCAGGAAGTTCTCCCTTCCAGGCAAGATGAGGCCTATTTCCGATGAGGCGTCTGGAGACTAATGACACCTAACCTCTGGAACTTCGAAAGGGTATTTCACACCCTTGCTGCAACTCAAGAAGTTCACCGCCATACCCGTCTCCACTCGCGAGGAAGCACGATGGTCCCGCCCACATCCAGAGGAGCCCCGTTTCCCCCTCGTAGCTCTAGATGAGGGATCCTTTCCCTGCTTTCAACGGGAAAGAATTCCCGGCGTTCCCGTCGCATCTCAAGAGGAGGCACTCTCAACAGGAAAGGCGAGAGGAACTCCATGGTCGTACCACCATTCCAGGATTGCCCAGATGTCTCAGTCCATTCCAGAGGAACCTCTTTGCCCTGCACTGGCTCATCTTTCACGCCGAGGATCGACTCACACCACGGTGGCACGTGGGACAGCCCTGTGGGAAACCCTCGAATGAAAGCCTCGAGGGAAAACCACAGATCCTTTGATCCACGCGACGGGAAGCGTGACATTGCTGCTACAGCCTGGAAGGAAAGCGCACGTGCATGCCCCCACTCGAGACGAGGCCTGACTCCCCTTTGGAGACTCCAGAAGTACCCAAAGATACATGTCACCCATGAGAGGAATCCTCGGTTCCGGCCCTGACTCCACACAAGGTTTTTGTCCCCGGTATCGACGGGAGAGGAATCCCGAGAGGCCCCCTATCAACTCGCATGGGGACTGGCCTCTCCTGAGGCAACCAGGGCGGGTCCCTGAGGTCCCCGTCGTAACTCGAGAACACCTGACGCAACTCGAGAAAATCCAGGAAGTTCTCCCTTGCAGGCGAGATGAGGCCTATTTCCGATGAGGCGTCTGGAGACTAATGACACCTAACCTCTGGAACTTCGAAAGGGTCTTTCACACCCTTGCTGCAACTCAAGAAGTTCACCGCCATACCCGTGTCCACTCGAGAGGAAGCACGATGGTCCCGCCCACATCCAGAGGAGCCCCGTTTCCCACTCGTAGCTCGAGATGAGGGATCCTTTCCCTGCTTTCAATGGGAAAGATTTCCCGGCGTTCCCGTCTCATCTCAAGAGGAGGCACTCTCAACAGGAAAGGCGAGAGGAACTCCATGGTCGTACCACCATTCCAAGAGTCCCCCAGATGTCTCAGTCCATTCCAGAGGAACCTCTTTGCCCTGCACTGGCTCATCTTTCACGCCGAGGATCGACTCACACCACGGTGGCACGTGGGACAGCCCTGTGGGAAAGCCTCGAGGGAAAGCCTCGAGGGAAAACCACAGATCCTTTGATCCACGCGACGGGAAGCGTGACATTGCTGCTACAGCCTGGAAGGAAAGCGCACGTGCATGCCCCCACTCGAGACGAGGCCTGACTCCCCTGGGGAGACTCCAGAAGTACCCAAAGATCCATGTCAGCCCCTGAGAGGAATCCTCGGTTTCGGGCTTGACTCCACACAAGGTATTTGGCCCCGGTATCGACGGGAGAGGAATCCCGAGAGGCCCCCTAGCAAATTGCATGGGGACTGGCCTCTCCTGAGGCCACCAGGGCGGTTCCCTGAGGTCCCCGTCGTAACTCGAGAACACCTGCCGCAACTCGAGAAAATCCAGGAAGTTCTCCCTTCCAGGCGACATGTGGCCTATTTCCGATGAGGCGTCTGGAGACTAATGACACCTAACCTCTGGAACTTCGAAAGGGTCTTTCACACCCTTGCTGCAACTCAAGAAGTTCACCGCCATACCCGTCTCCACTCGAGAGGAAGCACGATGGTCCCGCCCACATCCAGAGGAGCCCCGTTTCCCCCTCGTAGCTCGAGATGAGGGATCCTTTCCCTGCTTTCAACGGGAAAGAATTCCCAGTGTTCCCGTCGCATCTCAAGAGGAGGCATTCTCAACAGGAAAGGCGAGAGGAACTCCATGGTCGTACCACCATTCCAGGATTGCCCAGATGTCTCAGTCCATTCCAGAGGAACCTCTTTGCCCTGCACTGGCTCATCTTTCACGCCGAGGATCGACTCACACCACGGTGGCACGTGGGACAGCCCTGTGGGAAAGCCTCGAATGAAAGCCTCGAGGGAAAACCACAGATCCTTTGATCCACGCGACGGGAAGTGTGACATTGCTGCTACAGCCTGGAAGGAAAGCGCACGTGCATGCCCCCACTCGAGACGAGGCCTGACTCCCCTTTGGAGACTCCAGAAGTACCCAAAGATACATGTCACCCCTGAGAGGAATCCTCGGTTCCGGCCCTGACTCCACACAAGGTTTTTGTCCCCGGTATCGACGGGAGAGGAATCCCGAGAGGCCCCCTAACAACTCGCATGGGGACTGGCCTCTCCTGAGGCCACCAGGGCGGGTCCCTGAGGTCCCCGTCGTAACTCGAGAACACCTGCCGCAACTCGAGAAAATCCAGGAAGTTCTCCCTTGCAGGCGAGATGAGGCCTATTTCCGATGAGGCGTCTGGAGACTAATGACACCTAACCTCTGGAACTTCGAAAGGGTCTTTCACACCCTTGCTGCAACTCAAGAAGTTCACCGGCATACCCGTCTCCACTCGAGAGGAAGCACGATGGTTCCGCCCACATCCAGAGGAGCCCCGTTTCCCCCTCGTAGCTCGAGATGAGGGATCCTTTCCCTGCTTTCAACGGGAAAGAATTCCCGGCGTTCCTGTCGCATCTCAAGAAGAGGCACTCTCAACAGGAAAGGCGAGAGGAATTCCATGGTCGTACCACCATTCCTAGAGTCCCCTAGATGTCTCAGTCCATTCCAGAGGAACCTCTTTGACCTGCACTGGCTCATCTTTCACGCCGACGATCGATTCACACCACGGTGGCACGTGGGACAGCCCTGAGGGAAAGCCTCGAGGGAAAGACTCGAGGGAAAGCCACAGACCCTTTGATAAATGCGACGGGAATCGTGACATTGCTGCTACAGCCTGGAAGGAAAGCGCACGTGCATGCCCCCACTGGAAACGAGGCCTGACTCCCCTTTGGAGACTCCAGAAGTACCCAAAGATACATGTCACCCCTGAGAGGAATCCTCGATTCCGGCCCTGACTCCACACAAGGTTTTTGTCCCCGGTATCGACGGGAGAGGAATCCCGAGAGGCCCCCTATCAACTCGCATGGGGACTGGCCTCTCCTGAGGCAACCAGGGCGGGTCCCTGTGGTCCCCGTCGTAACTCGAGAACACCTGCCGCAACTCGAGAAAATCCAGGAAGTTCTCCCTTGCAGGCGAGATGAGGCCTATTTCCGATGAGGCGTCTGGAGACTAATGACACCTAACCTCTGGAACTTCGAAAGGGTCTTTCACACCCTTGCTTCAACTCAAGAAGTTCACCGCCATACCCGTCTCCACTCGAGAGGAAGCACGATGGTCCCGCCCACATCCAGAGGAGCCCCGTTTCCCCCTCGTAGCTCGAGATGAGGGATCCCTTCCCTGCTTTCAACGGGAAAGAATTCCCGGCGTTCCCGTCGCATCTCAAGAGGAGGCACTCTCAACAGGAAAGGCGAGAGGAACTCCATGGTCGTACCACCATTCCAAGAGTCCCCCAGATGTCTCAGTCCATTCCAGAGGAACCTCTTTGCCCTGCACTGGCTCATCTTTCACGCCGAGGATCGACTCACACCACGGTGGCACGTGGGACAGCCCTGTGGGAAAGCCTCGAGGGAAAGCCTCGAGGGAAAACCACAGATCCTTTGATCCACCCGACGGGAAGCGTGACATTGCTGCTACAGCCTGGAAGGAAAGCGCAAGTTCATGCCACCACTCGAGACGAGGCCTGACTCCCCTGGGGAGACTCCAGAAGTACCCAAAGATCCATGTCAGCCCCTGAGAGGAATCCTCGGTTCCGGCCCTGACTCCACACAAGGTTTTTGGCCCCGGTATCGACGGGAGAGGAATCCCGAGAGGCCGCATAGCAACTCGCACGGGGAGTGGCCTCTCCTGAGGCCACCAGGGCGGGTCCCTGACGTCCCCGTCGTAACTCGAGAACACCTGCCGCAACTCGAGAAAATCCAGGAAGTTCTCCCTTCCAGGCGAGATGAGGCCTATTTCCGATGAGGCGTCTGGAGTCTAATGACACCTAACCTCTGGAACTTCGAAAGGGTCTTTCACACCCTTGCTGCAACTCAAGAAGTTCACCGCCATACCCGTCTCCACTCGAGAGGAAGCACGATGGTCCCGCCCACATCCAGAGGAGCCCCGTTTCCCCCTCGTAGCTCGAGATGAGGGATCCTTTCCCTGCTTTCAACGGGAAAGAATTCCCGGCGTTCCCGTCGCATCTCAAGAGGAGGCACTCTCAACAGGAAAGGCGAGAGGAACTCCATGGTCGTACCACCATTCCAAGACTCCCCCAGATGTCTCAGTCCATTCCAGAGGAAACTCTTTGCCCTGCACTGGCTCATCTTTCACGCCGAGGATCGACTCACAACACGGTGGCACGTGGGAGAGCCCTGTGGGAAAGCCTCGAGGGAAAGCCTCGAGGGAAAGCCACAGATCCTTTGATAAATGCGACGGGAATCGTAACATTGCTGCTACAGCCTGGAAGGAAAGCGCACGTGCATGCCCCCACTCGAGACGAGGCCTGACTCCCGTGGGGAGACTCCAGAAGTACCCAAAGATCCATGTCAGCCCCTGAGAGGAATCCTCGGTCCCGGCCCTGACTCCACACAAGGGTTTTGGCCCCGGTATCGACGGGAGAGGAATCCCGAGAGGCCCCCTAACAACTCGCATGGGGACTGGCCTCTCCTGAGGCAACCAGGGCGGGTCCCTGAGGTCCCCGTCGTAACTCGAGAACACCTGCCGCAACTCGAGAAAATCCAGGAAGTTCTCCCTTCCAGGCGAGATGAGGCCTATTTCCGATGAGGCGTCTGGAGACTAATGACACCTAAACTCTGGAACTTCGAAAGGGTCTTTCACACCCTTGCTGCAACTCAAGAAGTTCACCGCCATACCCGACTCCACTCGAGAGGAAGCACGATGGTCCCGCCCACATCCAGAGGAGCCCCGTTTCCCCCTCGGAGCTTGAGATGAGGGATCCATTCCCTGCTTTCAACGGGAAAGAATTCCCAGTGTTCCCGTCGCATCTCAAGAGGAGGCATTCTCAACAGGAAAGGCGAGAGGAACTCCATGGTCGTACCACCATTCCAGGATTGCCCAGATGTCTCAGTCCATTCCAGAGGAACCTCTTTGCCCTGCACTGGCTCATCTTTCACGCCGAGGATCGACTCACACCACGGTGGCACGTGGGACAGCCCTGTGGGAAAGCCTCGAATGAAAGCCTCGAGGGAAAACCACAGATCCTTTGATCCACGCGACGGGAAGCGTGACATTGCTGCTACAGCCTGGAAGGAAAGCGCACGTGCATGCCCCCACTCGAGACGAGGCCTGACTCCCCTTTGGAGACTCCAGAAGTACCCAAAGATACATGTCACCCCTGAGAGGAATCCTCGGTTCCGGCCCTGACTCCACACAAGGTTTTTGTCCCCGGTATCGACGGGAGAGGAATCCCGAGAGGCCGCCTAGCAACTCGCACGGGGAGTGGCCTCTCCTGAGGCCACCAGGGCGGGTCCCTGACGTCCCCGTCGTAACTCGAGAACACCTGCCGCAACTCGAGAAAATCCAGGAAGTTCTCCCTTCCAGGCGAGATGAGGCCTATTTCCGATGAGGCGTCTGGAGTCTAATGACACCTAACCTCTGGAACTTCGAAAGGGTCTTTCACACCCTTGCTGCAACTCAAGAAGTTCACCGCCATACCCGTCTCCACTCGAGAGGAAGCACGATGGTCCCACCCACATCCAGAGGAGCCCCGTTTCCCCCTCGTAGCTCGAGATGAGGGATCCTTTACCTGCTTACAATGGGAAAGAATTCCCGGCATTCCCGTCGCATCTCAAGAGGAGGCACTCTCAACAGGAAAGGCGAGAGGAACTCCATGGTCGTACCACCATTCCAAGACTCCCTCAGATGTCTCAGTCCATTCCAGAGGAAACTCTTTGCCCTGCACTGGCTCATCTTTCACGCCGAGGATCGACTCACAACACGGTGGCACGTGGGACAGCCCTGTGGGAAAGCCTCGAGGGAAAGCCTCGAGGGAAAGCCACAGATCCTTTGATAAATGCGACGGGAATCGTGACATTGCTGCTACAGCCTGGAAGGAAAGCGCACGTGCATGCCCCCACTCGAGACGAGGCCTGACTCCCGTGGGGAGACTCCAGAAGTACCCAAAGATCCATGTCAGCCCCTGAGAGGAATCCTCGGTCCCGGCCCTGACTCCACACAAGGTTTTTGGCCCCGGTATCGACGGGAGAGGAATCCCGAGAGGCCGCCTAGCAACTCGCATGGGGACTGGCCTCTCCTGAGGCCACCAGGGCGGGTCCCTGAGGTCCCCGTCGTAACTCGAGAACACCTGCCACAACTCGAGAAAATCCAGGAAGTTCTCCCTTCCAGGCAAGATGAGGCCTATTTCCGATGAGGCGTCTGGAGACTAATGACACCTAACCTCTGGAACTTCGAAAGGGTCTTTCACACCCTTGCTGCAACTCAAGAAGTTCACCGCCATACCCGTCTCCACTCGAGAGGAAGCACGATGGTCCCGCCCACATCCAGAGGAGCCCCGTTTCCCCCTCGTAGCTCGAGATGAGGGATCCTTTCCCTGCTTTCAACGGGAAAGAATTCCCGGCGTTCCCGTCGCATCTCAAGAGGAGGCACTCTCAACAGGAAAGGCGAGAGGAACTCCATGGTCGTACCACCATTCCAAGAGTCCCCCAGATGTCTCAGTCCATTCCAGAGGAACCTCTTTGACCTGCACTGGCTCATCTTTCACGCCGAGGATCGACTCACACCATGGTGGCACGTGGGACAGCCCTGTGGGAAAGCCTCGAGGGAAAGCCTCGAGGGAAAACCACAGATCCTTTGATCCACGCGACGGGAAGCGTGACATTGCTGCTAGAGCCTGGAAGGAAAGCGCACGTGCATGCCCCCACTCGAGACGAGGCCTGACTCCCCTGGGGAGACTCCAGAAGTACCCAAAGATCCATGTCAGCCCCTGAGAGGAATCCTCGGTTCCGGCCCTGACTCCACACAAGGTTTTTGGCCCCGGTATCGACGGGAGAGGAACCCCGAGGGGCCCCCTAGCAACTAGCATGGGGACTGGCCTCTCCTGAGGCCACCAGGGCGGGTCCCTGAGGTCCCCGTCGTAACTCGAGAACACCTGCCGCAACTCGAGAAAATCCAGGAAGTTCTCCCTTCCAGGCGAGATGAGGCCTATTTCCGATGAGGCGTCTGGAGACTAATGACACCTAAACTCTGGAACTTCGAAAGGGTCTTTCACACCCTTACTGCAACTCAAGAAGATCACCGCCATACCCGTCTCCACTCGGGAGGAAGCACGATGGTCCCGCCCACATCCAGAGGAGCCCCGTTTCCCCCTCGTAGCTCGAGATGAGGGATCCTTTCCCTGCTTTCAACGGAAAAGAATTCCTGGCGTTCCCGTCGCATGTCAAGAGGAGGCACTCTAAACAGGAAAGGCGAGAGGAACACCATGGTCGTACCACCATTCCAAGAGTCCCCCAGATGTCTCAGTCCATTCCAGAGGAACCTCTTTGCCCTGCACTGGCTCATCTTTCACGCCGAGGATCGACTCACACCACAGTGGCACGTGGGACAGCCCTGTGGGAAAGCCTCGAGGGAAAGCCTCGAGGGAAAACCACAGATCCTTTGATCCACGCCACGGAAAGCGTGACATTGCTGCTACAGCCTGGAAGGAAAGCGCACGTGCATGCCCCCACTCGAGACGAGGCCTGACTCCCCTGAGGAGACTCCAGAAGTACCCAAAGATCCATGTCAGCCCCTGAGAGGAATCCTCGGTTCCGGCCCTGACTCCACACAATGTTTTTGGCCCCAGTATTGATGGGAGAGGAATCCCGAGAGGCCCCCTAGCAACTCGCATGGGGACTGGCCGTTCCTGAGGCCACCAGGGCGGGTCCCTGAGGTCCCCGTCCTAACTCGAAAACACCTGCCGCAACTCGAGAAAATCCAGGAAGTTCTCCCTTCCAGGCGAGATGAGGTCTATTTCCGATGAGGCGTCTGGAGACTAATGACACCTAACCTCTGGAACTTCGAAAGGGTCTTTCACACCCTTGCTGCAACTCAAGAAGTTCACCGCCATACCCGTCTCCACTCGAGAGGAAGCACGATGGTCCCGCCCACATCCAGAGGAGCCCCGTTTCCCCCTCGGAGCTCGAGATGAGGGATCGTTTCCCTGCTTTCAACAGGAAAAAATTCCCAGCATTCCCGTCGCATCTCAAGAGGAGGCACTCTCAACAGGAAAGGCGAGAGGAACTCAATGGTCGTACCACCATTCCTAGAGTCCCCTAGATGTTTCAGTCCATTCCAGAGGAACCTCTTTGCCCTGCACTGGCTCATCTTTCACGCCGAGGATCGACTCACACCACGGTGGCACGTGGGACAGCCCTGTGGGAAAGCCTCGAGGGAAAGACTCGAGGGAAAGCCACAGATCCTTTGATAAATGCGACGGGAAGAATGACATTGCTGCTACAGGCTGGAAGGAAAGCGCACGTGCATGCCCCCACTCGAAACGAGGCCTGACTCCCCTGGGGAGACTCCAGAAGTACCCAAAGATCCATGTCAGCCCCTGAGAGGAATCCTCGGTTCCGGCCCTGACTCCACACAAGATTTTTGGCCCCGGTATCGACGGGAGAGGAATCCCGAGGGGCCCCCTAGCAACTAGCATGGGGACTGGCCTCTCCTGAGGCCACCAGGGCGGGTCCCTGAGGTCCCCGTCGTAACTCGAGAACACCTGCCGCAACTCGAGCAAATCCAGGAAGTTCTCCCTTCCAGGCGAGATGAGGCCTATTTCCGATGAGGCGTCTGGAGACTAATGACACCTAACCTCAGGAACTTCGAAAGGGTCATTCACACCCTTGCTGCAACTCAAGAAGTTCACCGAAATACCCGTCTCCACTCGGGAGGAAGCACGATGGTCCCGCCCACATCCAGAGGAGCCCCGTTTCCCCCTCGGAGCTTGAGATGAGGGATCCTTTCCCTGCTTTCAACGGGAAAGATTTCCCGGCGTTCCTGTCGCATCTCAAGAGGAGGCACTCTCAACAGGAAAGGCGAGAGGAACTCCATGGTCGTACCACCATTCCAAGCTTCCCCCAGATGTCTCAGTCAATTCCAGAGGAACCTCTTTGCCCTGCACTGGCTCATCTTTCACGCCGAGGATCGACTCACACCACGGTGGCACGTGGGACAGCCCTGTGGGAAAGCCTCGAGGGGAAGTCTCGAGGGAAAGCCACAGATCCTTTGATAAATGCGACGGGAAGAATGACATTGCTGCTACAGCCTGGAAGGAAAGCGCACGTGCATGCCCCTACACGAGACGAGGCCTGACTCCCCTGGGGAGACTCCAGAAGTACCCAAAGATCCATGTCAGCCCCTGAGAGGAATCCTCAGTTCCGGCCCTGACTCCACACAAGGTTTTTGGCCCCGGTATCGACGGGAGAGGAATCCCGAGGGGCCCCCTAGCAACTAGCATGGGGACTGGCCTCTCCTGAGGCCACCAGGGCGGGTCCCTGAGGTCCCCGTCGTAACTCGAGAACACCTGCCGCAACTCGAGCAAATCCAGGAAGTTCTCCCTTCCAGGCCAGATGAGGCCTATTTCCGATGAGGCGTCTGGAGACTAATGACACCTAACCTCTGGAACTTCGAAAGGGTCATTCACACCCTTGCTGCAACTCAAGAAGTTCACCGCCATACCCGTCTCCACTCGAGAGGAAGCACGATCGTCCCGCCCACATCCAGAGGAGCCCCGTTTCCCCCTCGTAGCTCGAGATGAGGGATCCTTTCCCTGCTTTCAACGGGAAAGAATTCCCGGCGTTCTCGTCGCATCTCAAGAGGAGGCACTCTCAACAGGAAAGGCGAGAGGAACTCCATGGTCGTACCACCATTCCAAGAGTCCCCCAGATGTCTCAGTCCATTCCAGAGGAACCTCTTTGCCCTGCACTGGCTGATCTTTCACGCCGAGGATCGACTCACACCACGGTGGCACGTGGGACAGCCCTGTGGGAAAGCCTCGAGGGAAAGCCTCGAGGGAAAACCACATATCCTTTGATCCACGCGACGGGAAGCGTGACATTGCTGCTACAGCCTGGAAGGAAAGCGCAAGTGCATGCCACCACTCGAGACGAGGCCTGACTCCCCTGGGGAGACTCCAGAAGTACCCAAAGATCCATGTCAGCCCCTGAGAGGAATCCTCGGTTCCGGCCCTGAATCCACACAAGGTTTTTGGCCCCGGTATCAACGGGAGAGGAATCCCGAGAGGCAGCCTAGCAACTCGCATGGGGAGTGGCCTCTCCTGAGGCCACCAGGGCGGGTCCCTAACGTCCCCGTCGTAACTCGACAACACCTGCCGCAACTCGAGAAAATCCAGGAAGTTCTCCCTTCCAGGCGAGATGAGGCCTATTTCCGATGAGGCGTCTGGAGCCTAATGACACCTAACCTCTGGAACTTCGAAAGGGTCATTCACAACCTTGCTGCAACTCAAGAATTTCACCGCCATACCCGTCTCCACTCGGGAGGAAGCACGATGGTCCCGCCCACATCCAGAGGAGCCCCGTTTCCCCCTCGGAGCTCGAGATGAGGGATCCTTTCCCTGCTTTCAACGGAAAAGAATTCCTGGCGTTCCCGTCGCATCTCAAGAGGAGGCACTCTCAACAGGAAAGGCGAGAGGAACTCCATGGTCGTACCACCATTCAAAGAGTCCCCCAGATGTCTCAGTCCATTCCAGAGGAACCTCTTTGCCCTGCACTGGCTCATCTTTCACGCCGAGGATTGACTCACACCACAGTGGCACGTGGGACAGCCCTGTGGGAAAGCCTCGAGGGAAAGCCTCGAGGGAAAACCACAGATCCTTTGATCCACGCGACAGGAAAAGTGACATTGCTGCTACAGCCTGGAAGGAAAGCGCACGTGCATGCCCCCACTCGAGACGAGGCCTGACTCCCCTGGGGATACTCCAGAAGTACCCAAAGATCCATGTCAGCCCCTGAGAGGAATCCTCGGTTCCGGCCCTGACTCCACACAAGGTTTTTGGCCCCAGTATCGATGGGAGAGGAATCCCGAGAGGCCCCCTAGCAACTCGCATGGGGACTCTCCGTTCCTTAGGCCACCAGGGCGGGTCCCTGAGGTCCCCGTCGTAACTCGAGAACACCTGCCGCAACTCGAGAAAATCCAGGAAGTTCTCCCTTCCAGGCGAGATGAGGCCTATTTCCGATGAGGCGTCTGGAGACTAATGACACCTAACCTCTGGAACTTCGAAAGGGTCTTTCACACCCTTGCTGCAACTAAAGAAGTTCACCGCCATACCAGTCTCCACTCGAGAGGAAGCACGATGGTCCCGCCCACATCCAGAGGAGCCCCGTTTCCCCCTCGGAGCTCGAGATGAGGGATCGTTTCCCTGCTTTCAACGGGAAAAAATTCCCAGCATTCCCGTCGCATCTCAAGAGGAGGCAATCTCAACAGGAAAGGCGAGAGGAATTCCATGGTCGTACCACCATTCCAAGAGTCCCCCAGATGTCTCAGTCCATTCCAGAGGAAGCTCTTTGCCCTGCACTGGCTCATCTTTCACGCCGAGGATCGACTCACACCACGGTGGCACGTGGGACAGCCCTGTGGGAAAGCCTCGAGGGAAAGCCTCGAGGGAAAACCACAGATCCTTTGATCCACGCCACGGGAAGCGTGACATTGCTGCTACAGCCTCGAAGGAAAGCGCACGTGCATGTCCCCACTCGAGACGAGGCCTGACTCAGCTGGGGAGACTCCAGAAGTACCCAAAGATCCATGTCAGCCCCTGAGAGGAATCCTCGGTTCCGGCCCTGACTCCACACAAGTTTTTTGGCCCCGGTATCGACGGGAGAAGAATCACGAGAGGCCACCTAGCAAGACGCATGGGGACTGTTCTCTATTGAGGCCACCAGGGCGGGTCCCTGAGGTCCCCGTCTTAACTCTAGAACACCTCCCGCAACTCGAGAAAATCCAGGAAGTTCTCCCTTCCAGGCGAGATGAGGCCTATTTCCGATGAGGCGTCTGGAGACTAATGACACCTAACCTCTGGAACTTCGAAAGGGTCTTTCACACCCTTGCTGCAACTCAAGAAGTTCACCGCCATACCCGTCTCCACTCTAGAGGAAGCACGATGGTCCCGCCCACATCCAGAGGAGCCCCGTTTCCCCCTCGGAGCTCGAGATGAGGGATCCTTTCCCTGCTTTCAACGGAAAAGAATTCCTGGCGTTCCCGTCGCATGTCAAGAGGAGGCACTCTCAACAGGAAAGGCGAGAGGAACACCATGGTCGTACCACCATTCCAAGAGTCCCCCAGATGTCTCAGTCCATTCCAGAGGAACCTCTTTGCCCTGCACTGGCTCATCTTTCACGCCGAGGATCGACTCACACCACAGTGGCACGTGGGACAGCCCTGTGGGAATGCCTCGAGGGAAAGCCTCGAGGGAAAACCACAGATCCTTTGATCCACGCCACGGAAAGCGTGACATTGCTGCTTCAGCCTGGAAGGAAAGCGCACGTGCATGCCCCCACTCGAGACGAGGCCTGACTCCCCTGGGGAGACTCCAGAAGTACCCAAAGATCCATGTCAGCCGCTGAGAGGAATCCTCGGTTCCGGCCCTGACTCCACACAATGTTTTTGGCCCCAGTATTGATGGGATAGGAATCCCGAGAGGCCCCCTAGCAACTCGCATGGGGACTGGCCGTTCCTGAGGCCACCAGGGCGGGTCCCTGAGGTCCCCGTCGTAACTCGAGAACTCCTGCCGAAACTCGAGAAAATCCAGGAAGTTCTCCCTTCCAGGCGAGATGAGGCCTATTTCCGATGAGGCGTCTGGAGACTAATGACACCTAACCTCTGGAACTTCGAAAGGGTCTTTCACACCCTTGCTGCAACTCAAGAAGTTCACCGCCATACCCGTCTCCACTCGAGAGGAAGCACGATGGTCCCGCCCACATCCAGAGGAGCCCCGTTTCCCCCTCGGAGCTCGAGATGAGGGATCGTTTCCCTGCTTTCAACAGGAAAAAATTCCCAGCATTCCCATCGCATCTCAAGAGGAGGCACTCTCAACAGGAAAGGCGAGAGGAACTCAATGGTTGTACCACCATTCCTAGAGTCCCCTAGATGTCTCAGTCCATTCCAGAGGAACCTCTTTGACCTGCACTGGCTCATCTTTCACGCCGAGGATCGACTCACACCACGGTGGCACGTGGGACAGCCCTGTGGGAAAGCCTCGAGGGAAAGCCTCGAGGGAAAACCACAGATCCTTTGATCCACGCGACGGGAAGCGTGACATTGCTGCTACAGCCTGGAAGGAAAGCGCACGTGCATGCCCCCACTCGAGACGAGGCCTGACTCCCCTGGGGAGACTCCAGAAGTACCCAAAGATCCATGTCAGCCCCTGAGAGGAATCCTCGGTTCCGGCCCTGACTCCATACAAGGTTTTTGGCCCCGGTATCGACGGGAGAGGAATCCCGAGAGGCCCCCTAGCAACTCGCATGGGGACTGGCCGTTCCTGAGGCCACCAGGGCGGGTCCCTGAGTTCCCCGTCGTAACTCGAGAACACCTGCCGCAACTCGAGAAAATCCAGGAAGTTCTCCCTTCCAGGCGATATGAGGCCTATTTCCGATGAGGCGTCTGGAGACTAATGACACCTAACCTCTGGAACTTCGAAAGGGTCTTTCACACAATTGCTGCAACTCAAGAAGTTCACCGCCATACCCGTCTCCACTCGAGAGGAAGCACGATGGTCCCGCCCACATCCAGAGGAGCCCCGTTTCCCCCTCGTAGCTCGAGATTAGGGATCCTTTCCCTGCTTTCAACGGGAAAGAATTCCCAGCGTTCCCGTCGCATCTCAAGAGGAGGCACTCTCAACAGAAAAGGCGAGAGGAACTCCATGGTCGTACCACCATTCCAAGAGTCCCCCAGATGTCTCAGTCTATTCCAGAGGAACCTCTTTGCCCTGCACTGGCTCATCTTTCACGCCGAGGATCGACTCACACAAAGGTGGCACGTGGGGAAGCCATGTGGGAAAGCCTCGAGGGAAAACCACAGATCCTTTGATCCACGCGACGGGAAGCGTGACATTGCTGCTACAGTCTGGAAGGAAAGCGCACGTCCATGCCCCCACTCGAGACGAGGCCTGACTCCCCTGGGGAGACTCCAGAAGTACTCAAAGATTCATGTCAGCCCCTGAGAGGAATCCTCGGTTCGAGCCCTGACTCCACACAAGGTTTTTGGCCCGGGTATCGACGGGAGAGGAATCCCGAGAGGCCCCCTAGCAACTCGCATGGGGACTGGCCTCTCCTGAGGCCACCAGGGCGGGTCCCTGAGGTCCCCGTCGTAACTCGAGAACACCTGCCGCAACTCGAGAAATTCCAGGAAGTTCCCCCTTCCAGGCGAGATGAGGCCTATTTCCGATGAGGCGTCTGGAGACTAATGACACCTAACCTCTGGAAATTCGAAAGGGTCTTTCACACCCTTGCGGCAACTCAAGAAGTTCACCGCCATACCCATCTCCACTCGAGAGGAAGCACGATGATCCCGCGCACATCCAGAGGAGCCCCGTATCCCCCTCTTAGCTCGAGATGAGGGATCCTTTCCCTGCTTTCAACGGGAAAGAATTCCCGGCGTTCCCGTCGCATCTCAAGAGGAGGCACTCTCAACAGGAAAGGCGAGCGGAACTCCATGGTCGTACCACCATTCCAAGAGTCCCCCAGATGTCTCAGTCCATTCCAGAGGAGCCTCTTTGCCCTGCACTGGCTCATCTTTCACGCCGAGGATCGACTCACACCACGGTGGCACGTGGGACAGCCCTGTGGGAAAGCCTCGAGGGAAAGCCTCGAGGGAAAACCACAGATCCTTTAATCCACGCCACGGGAAGCGTGACATTGCTGCTACAGCCTGGAAGGAAAGCGCACGTGCATGCTCCCACTCAAGTCGAGGCCTGACTCCCCTGGGGAGACTCCAGAAGTACCCAAAGATCCATGTCAGCCCCTGAGAGGAATCCTCGGTTCTGGCCCTGACTCCACACAAGATTTTTGGCCCCGGTATCGACGGGAGAGGAATCCCGAGGGGCCCCCTAGCAACTAGCATGGGGACTGGCCTCTCCTGAGGCCACCAGGGCGGGTCCCTGAGGTCCCCGTCGTAACTCGAGAACACCTGCCGCAACTCGAGCAAATCCAGGAAGTTCTCCCTTCCAGGCCAGATGAGGCCTATTTCCGATGAGGCGTCTGGAGACTAATGACACCTAACCTCTGGAACTTCGAAAGGGTCATTCACACCCTTGCTGCAACTCAAGAAGTTCACCGCCATACCCGTCTCCACTCGAGAGGAAGCACGATCGTCCCGCCCACATCCAGAGGAGCCCCGTTTCCCCCTCGTAGCTCGAGATGAGGGATCCTTTCCCTGCTTTCAACGGGAAAGAATTCCCGGCGTTCTCGTCGCATCTCAAGAGGAGGCACTCTCAACAGGAAAGGCGAGAGGAACTCCATGGTCGTACCACCATTCCAAGAGTCCCCCAGATGTCTCAGTCCATTCCAGAGGAACCTCTTTGCCCTGCACTGGCTGATCTTTCACGCCGAGGATCGACTCACACCACGGTGGCACGTGGGACAGCCCTGTGGGAAAGCCTCGAGGGAAAGCCTCGAGGGAAAACCACATATCCTTTGATCCACGCGACGGGAAGCGTGACATTGCTGCTACAGCCTGGAAGGAAAGCGCAAGTGCATGCCACCACTCGAGACGAGGCCTGACTCCCCTGGGGAGACTCCAGAAGTACCCAAAGATCCATGTCAGCCCCTGAGAGGAATCCTCGGTTCCGGCCCTGAATCCACACAAGGTTTTTGGCCCCGGTATCAACGGGAGAGGAATCCCGAGAGGCAGCCTAGCAACTCGCATGGGGAGTGGCCTCTCCTGAGGCCACCAGGGCGGGTCCCTAACGTCCCCGTCGTAACTCGACAACACCTGCCGCAACTCGAAAAAATCCAGGAAGTTCTCCCTTCCAGGCGAGATGAGGCCTATTTCCGATGAGGCGTCTGGAGCCTAATGACACCTAACCTCTGGAACTTCGAAAGGGTCATTCACAACCTTGCTGCAACTCAAGAATTTCACCGCCATACCCGTCTCCACTCGGGAGGAAGCACGATGGTCCCGCCCACATCCAGAGGAGCCCCGTTTCCCCCTCGGAGCTCGAGATGAGGGATCCTTTCCCTGCTTTCAACGGAAAAGAATTCCTGGCGTTCCCGTCGCATCTCAAGAGGAGGCACTCTCAACAGGAAAGGCGAGAGGAACTCCATGGTCGTACCACCATTCAAAGAGTCCCCCAGATGTCTCAGTCCATTCCAGAGGAACCTCTTTGCCCTGCACTGGCTCATCTTTCACGCCGAGGATTGACTCACACCACAGTGGCACGTGGGACAGCCCTGTGGGAAAGCCTCGAGGGAAAGCCTCGAGGGAAAACCACAGATCCTTTGATCCACGCGACAGGAAAAATGACATTGCTGCTACAGCCTGGAAGGAAAGCGCACGTGCATGCCCCCACTCGAGACGAGGCCTGACTCCCCTGGGGATACTCCAGAAGTACCCAAAGATCCATGTCAGCCCCTGAGAGGAATCCTCGGTTCCGGCCCTGACTCCACACAAGGTTTTTGGCCCCAGTATCGATGGGAGAGGAATCCCGAGAGGCCCCCTAGCAACTCGCATGGGGACTCTCCGTTCCTTAGGCCACCAGGGCGGGTCCCTGAGGTCCCCGTCGTAACTCGAGAACACCTGCCGCAACTCGAGAAAATCCAGGAAGTTCTCCCTTCCAGGCGAGATGAGGCCTATTTCCGATGAGGCGTCTGGAGACTAATGACACCTAACCTCTGGAACTTCGAAAGGGTCTTTCACACCCTTGCTGCAACTAAAGAAGTTCACCGCCATACCAGTCTCCACTCGAGAGGAAGCACGATGGTCCCGCCCACATCCAGAGGAGCCCCGTTTCCCCCTCGGAGCTCGAGATGAGGGATCGTTTCCCTGCTTTCAACGGGAAAAAATTCCCAGCATTCCCGTCGCATCTCAAGAGGAGGCAATCTCAACAGGAAAGGCGAGAGGAATTCCATGGTCGTACCACCATTCCAAGAGTCCCCCAGATGTCTCAGTCCATTCCAGAGGAAGCTCTTTGCCCTGCACTGGCTCATCTTTCACGCCGAGGATCGACTCACACCACGGTGGCACGTGGGACAGCCCTGTGGGAAAGCCTCGAGGGAAAGCCTCGAGGGAAAACCACAGATCCTTTGATCCACGCCACGGGAAGCGTGACATTGCTGCTACAGCCTCGAAGGAAAGCGCACGTGCATGTCCCCACTCGAGACGAGGCCTGACTCAGCTGGGGAGACTCCAGAAGTACCCAAAGATCCATGTCAGCCCCTGAGAGGAATCCTCGGTTCCGGCCCTGACTCCACACAAGTTTTTTGGCCCCGGTATCGACGGGAGAAGAATCACGAGAGGCCACCTAGCAAGACGCATGGGGACTGTTCTCTATTGAGGCCACCAGGGCGGGTCCCTGAGGTCCCCGTCTTAACTCTAGAACACCTCCCGCAACTCGAGAAAATCCAGGAAGTTCTCCCTTCCAGGCGAGATGAGGCCTATTTCCGATGAGGCGTCTGGAGACTAATGACACCTAACCTCTGGAACTTCGAAAGGGTCTTTCACACCCTTGCTGCAACTCAAGAAGTTCACCGCCATACCCGTCTCCACTCTAGAGGAAGCTCGATGGTCCCGCCCACATCCAGAGGAGCCCCGTTTCCCCCTCGGAGCTCGAGATGAGGGATCCTTTCCCTGCTTTCAACGGAAAAGAATTCCTGGCGTTCCCGTCGCATGTCAAGAGGAGGCACTCTCAACAGGAAAGGCGAGAGGAACACCATGGTCGTACCACCATTCCAAGAGTCCCCCAGATGTCTCAGTCCATTCCAGAGGAACCTCTTTGCCCTGCACTGGCTCATCTTTCACGCCGAGGATCGACTCACACCACAGTGGCACGTGGGACAGCCCTGTGGGAATGCCTCGAGGGAAAGCCTCGAGGGAAAACCACAGATCCTTTGATCCACGCCACGGAAAGCGTGACATTGCTGCTTCAGCCTGGAAGGAAAGCGCACGTGCATGGCCCCACTCGAGACGAGGCCTGACTCCCCTGGGGAGACTCCAGAAGTACCCAAAGATCCATGTCAGCCGCTGAGAGGAATCCTCGGTTCCGGCCCTGACTCCACACAATGTTTTTGGCCCCAGTATTGATGGGATAGGAATCCCGAGAGGCCCCCTAGCAACTCGCATGGGGACTGGCCGTTCCTGAGGCCACCAGGGCGGGTCCCTGAGTTTCCCGTCGTAACTCGAGAACACCTGCCGCAACTCGAGAAAATCCAGGAAGTTCTCCCTTCCAGGCGATATGAGGCCTATTTCCGATGAGGCGTCTGGAGACTAATGACACCTAACCTCTGGAACTTCGAAAGGGTCTTTCACACAATTGCTGCAACTCAAGAAGTTCACCGCCATACCCGTCTCCACTCGAGAGGAAGCACGATGGTCCCGCCCACATCCAGAGGAGCCCCGTTTCCCCCTCGTAGCTCGAGATGAGGGATCCTTTCCCTGCTTTCAACGGGAAAGAATTCCCAGCGTTCCCGTCGCATCTCAAGAGGAGGCACTCTCAACAGAAAAGGCGAGAGGA
The DNA here is from genome assembly GCF_032405125.1 of Capricornis sumatraensis. Taxonomy (NCBI): domain Eukaryota; kingdom Metazoa; phylum Chordata; class Mammalia; order Artiodactyla; family Bovidae; genus Capricornis; species Capricornis sumatraensis. Next base: position 2,693,009 of record NW_027184629.1, read on the forward strand.
ACTCCATGGTCGTACCACCATTCCAAGAGTCCCCCAGATGTCTCAGTCTATTCCAGAGGAACCTCTTTGCCCTGCACTGGCTCATCTTTCACGCCGAGGATCGACTCACACAAAGGTGGCACGTGGGGAAGCCATGTGGGAAAGCCTCGAGGGAAAACCACAGATCCTTTGATCCACGCGACGGGAAGCGTGACATTGCTGCTACAGTCTGGAAGGAAAGCGCACGTCCATGCCCCCACTCGAGACGAGGCCTGACTCCCCTGGGGAGACTCCAGAAGTACTCAAAGATTCATGTCAGCCCCTGAGAGGAATCCTCGGTTCCAGCCCTGACTCCACACAAGGTTTTTGGCCCGGGTATCGACGGGAGAGGAATCCCGAGAGGCCCCCTAGCAACTCGCATGGGGACTGGCCTCTCCTGAGGCCACCAGGGCGGGTCCCTGAGGTCCCCGTCGTAACTCGAGAACACCTGCCGCAACTCGAGAAATTCCAGGAAGTTCCCCCTTCCAGGCGAGATGAGGCCTATTTCCGATGAGGCGTCTGGAGACTAATGACACCTAACCTCTGGAAATTCGAAAGGGTCTTTCACACCCTTGCGGCAACTCAAGAAGTTCACCGCCATACCCATCTCCACTCGAGAGGAAGCACGATGATCCCGCGCACATCCAGAGGAGCCCCGTATCCCCCTCTTAGCTCGAGATGAGGGATCCTTTCCCTGCTTTCAACGGGAAAGAATTCCCGGCGTTCCCGTCGCATCTCAAGAGGAGGCACTCTCAACAGGAAAGGCGAGCGGAACTCCATGGTCGTACCACCATTCCAAGAGTCCCCCAGATGTCTCAGTCCATTCCAGAGGAGCCTCTTTGCCCTGCACTGGCTCATCTTTCACGCCGAGGATCGACTCACACCACGGTGGCACGTGGGACAGCCCTGTGGGAAAGCCTCGAGGGAAAGCCTCGAGGGAAAACCACAGATCCTTTAATCCACGCCACGGGAAGCGTGACATTGCTGCTACAGCCTGGAAGGAAAGCGCACGTGCATGCTCCCACTCAAGTCGAGGCCTGACTCCCCTGGGGAGACTCCAGAAGTACCCAAAGATCCATGTCAGCCCCTGACAGGAATCCTCGGTTCCGGGCCTGACTCCACAGAAGGTTTTTGGCCCCGGTATCGACGGGAGAGGAATCCCGAGAGGCCCCCTAGCAACTCGCATGGGGACTGGCCTCTCCTGAGGCCACCAGGGCGGGTCCCTGAGGTCCCGGTCGTAACTCGAGAACACCTGCCGCAACTCGAGCAAATCCAGGAAGTTCTCCCTTCCAGGCGAGATGAGGCCTATTTCCGATGAGGCGTCTGGAGCCTAATGACACCTAACCTCTGGAACTTCGAAAGGGTCATTCACACCCTTGCTGCAACTCAAGAAGTTCACCGCCATACCCGTCTCCACTCGGGAGGAAGCACGATGGTCCCGCCCACATCCAGAGGAGCCCCGTTTCCCCCTCTTAGCTCGAGATGAGGGATCCTTTCCCTGCTTTCAACGGGAAAGAATTCCCGGCGTTCCCGTCGCATCTCAAGAGGAGGCACTCTCAACAGGAAAGGCGAGAGGAACTCCATGGTCGTACCACCATTCCAAGAGTCCCCCAGATGTCTCAGTCCATTCAAGAGGAACCTCTTTGCCCTGCACTGGCTCATCTTTCACGCCGAGGATCGACTCACACCACGGTGGCACGTGGGACAGTCCTGTGGGAAAGCCTCGAGGGAAAGCCTCGAGGGAAAACCACAGATCCTTTGATCCACGCGACGGGAAGCGTGACATTGCTGCTACAGCCTGGAAGGAAAGCGCACGTGCATGCCCCCACTCGAGACGAGGCCTGACTCCCCTGGGGAGTCTCCAGAAGTACCCAAAGAACCATGTCACCCCTGAGAGGAATCCTCGGTTCCGGCCCTGACTCCACACAAGGTTTTTGGCCCCGGTATCGACGGGAGAGGAATCCCGAGAGGCCCCCTAGCAACTCGCATGGGGACTGGCCTTTGCTGAGGCCACCAGGACGGGTCCCTGAGGTCCCCGTCTTAACTCGAGAACACCTCCCGCAACTCGAGAAAATCCAGGAAGTTCTCCCTTCAAGGCAAGATGAGGCCTATTTCCGATGAGGCGTCTGGAGACTAATGACACCTAACCTCTGGAACTTCGAAAGGGTCTTTCACACCCTTGCTGCAACTCAAGAAGTTCACCGCCATAACCGTCTCCACTCGAGAGGAAGCACGATGGTCTCGCCCACATCCAGAGAAGCCCCGTTTCCCCCTCGGAGCTCGAGATGAGGGATCCTTTCCCTGCTTTCAACGGGAAAGAATTCCCGGCGTTCCCGTCGCATCTCAAGAGGAGGCACTCTCAACAGGAAAGGCGAGAGGAACTCCATGGTCGTATCATCATTCCAAGAGTCCCCCAGATATCTCAGTCCATTCCAGAGGAACCTCTTTGCCCTGCACTGGCTCATCTTTCACGCCGAGGATCGACTCACACCACGGTTGTACGTGGGACAGCCCTGTGGGAAAGCCTCTAGGGAATGCCTCGAGGGAAAACCACATATCCTTTGATCCACGCGACGGGAAGCGTGACATTGCTGCTACAGCCTGGAAGGAAAGCGCACGTGCATGCCCCCGCTCGAGACGAGGCCTGACTCCCCTGGGGAGACTCCAGAAGTACCCAAAGATCCATGTCACCCCTGAGAGGAATCCTCGGTTCCGGCCCTGACTCCACACAAGATTTTTGGCCCCGGAATCGACAGGAGAGGAATCCCGAGAGGCCACCTAGCAACTCGCATGGACCTGGCCTCTCCTGAGGCCATCAGGGCGGGTCCCTGAGGTCCCCGTCGTAACTCGAGAACACCTGCCGCAACTCAAGAAAATCCAGGAAGTTCTCCCTTACAGGCCAGATGAGGCCTATTTCCGATGAGGCGTCTGGAGACTAATGACACCTAACCTCTGGAACTTCGAAAGGGTCTTTCACACCCTTGCTGCAACTCAAGAAGTTCACCGCCATACCCGTCTCCACTCGAGAGGAAGCACGACGGTCCCGCCCACATCCAGAGGAGCCCCGTTTCCCCCTCGTAGCTCGAGATGAGGGATCCTTTCCCTGCATTCAACGGGAAAGAATTCCCGGCGTTCCCGTCACATCTCAAGAGGAGGCACTCTCAACAGGAAAGGCGAGAGGAACTCCATGGTCGTACCACCATTCCAAGAGTCCCCCAGATTTCTCAGTCCATTCCAGACGAACCTCTTTGCCCTGCACTGGCTCATCTTTCACGCCGAGGATCGACTCACACCACGGTGGCACGTGGGACAGCCCTGTGGGAAAGCCTCGAGGGAAAGCCTCGAGGGAAAACCACAGATCCTTTGATCCACGCCACGGGAAGCGTGACATTGCTGCTACAGCCTCGAAGGAAAGCGCACGTGCATGTCCCCACTCGAGACGAGGCCTGACTCAGCTGGGGAGACTCCAGAAGTACCCAAAGATCCATGTCAGCCCCTGAGAGGAATCCTTGGTTCCGGCCCTGACTCCACACAAGTTTTTTGGCCCCGGTATCGACGGGAGAAGAATCACGAGAGGCCACCTAGCAAGACGCATGGGGACTGTTCTCTATTGAAGCCACCAGGGCGGGTCCCTGAGGTCCCCGTCTTAACTCTAGAACACCTCCCGCAACTCGAGAAAATCCAGGAAGTTCTCCCTTCCAGGCGAGATGAGGCCTATTTCCGATGAGGCGTCTGGAGACTAATGACGCCTAACCTCTGGAACTTCGAAAGGGTCTTTCACACCCTTGCTGCAACTCAAGAAGTTAACCGCCATACCCGTCTCCACTCTAGAGGAAGCACGATGGTCCCGCCTACATCCAGAGGAGCCCCGTTTCCCCCTCGTAGCTCGAGATGAGGGATCCTTTCCCTGCTTTCAACGGGAAAGAATTCCCAGCGTTCCCGTCGCATCTCAAGAGGAGGCACTCTCAACAGAAAAGGCGAGAGGAACTCCATGGTCGTACCACCATTCCAAGAGTCCCCCAGATGTCTCAGTCCATTCAAGAGGAACCTCTTTGCCCTGCACTGGCTCATCTTTCACGCCGAGGATCGACTCACACCACGGTGGCACGTGGGACAGTCCTGTGGGAAAGCCTCGAGGGAAAGCCTCGAGGGAAAACCACAGATCCTTTGATCCACGCGACGGGAAGCGTGACATTGCTGCTACAGCCTGGAAGGAAAGCGCACGTGCATGCCCCCACTCGAGACGAGGCCTGACTCCCCTGGGGAGTCTCCAGAAGTACCCAAAGAACCATGTCACCCCTGAGAGGAATCCTCGGTTCCGGCCCTGACTCCACACAAGGTTTTTGGCCCCGGTATCGACGGGAGAGGAATCCCGAGAGGCCCCCTAGCAACTCGCATGGGGACTGGCCTTTGCTGAGGCCACCAGGACGGGTCCCTGAGGTCCCTGTCTTAACTCGAGAACACCTCCCGCAACTCGAGAAAATCCAGGAAGTTCTCCCTTCCAGGCAAGATGAGGCCTATTTCCGATGAGGCCTCGGGAGACTAATGACACCTAACCTCTGGAACTTCGAAAGGGTCTTTCACACCCTTGCTGCAACTCAAGAAGTTCACCGCCATACCCGTCTCCACTCGAGAGGAAGCACGATGGTCTCGCCCACATCCAGAGGAGCCCCGTTTCCCCCTCGGAGCTCGAGATGAGGGATCCTTTCCCTGCTTTCAACGGGAAAGAATTCCCGGCGTTCCCGTCGCATCTCAAGAGGAGGCACTCTCAACAGAAAAGCCGAGAGGAACTCCATGGTCGTACCACCATTCCAAGAGTCCCCCAGTTGTCTCAGTCCATTCCAGAGGAACCTCTTTGCCCTGCACTGTCTCATCTTTCACGCCGAGGATCGACTCACACCACGGTGGCACGTGGGACAGCCCTGTGGGAAAGCCTCGAGGGAAAGCCTCGAGGGAAAACCACAAAACCTTTGATCCACGCGACGGGAAGCGTGACATTGCTGCTACAGCCTGGAAGGAAAGCGCACGTGCATGCCCCCACTCGAGACGAGGCCTGACTCCCCTGGGGAGACTCCAGAAGTACCCAAAGATCCATGTCAGCCCCTGAGAGGAATCCTCAGTTCCGGCCCTGACTCCACACAAGGTTTTTGGCCCCGGTATCGACTGGAGAGGAATCCCGAGAGGCCCCCTAGCAACTCGCATGGGGACTGGCCTCTCCTGAGGCCATCAGGGCGGGTCCCTGTGGTACCCGTCGTAACTCGAGAACACCTGCCGCACCTCGAGAAAATCCAGGAAGTTCTCCCTTCCAGGCTAGATGAGGCCTATTTCCGATGAGGCGTCTGGAGACTAATGACACCTAACCTCTGGAACTTCGAAAGGGTCTTTCACACCCTTGCTGCAACTCAAGAAGTTCACCGACATACCCGTCTCCACTCTAGAGGAAGCACGATGGTCCCGCCCACATCCAGAGGAGCCCCGTTTCCCCCTCGTAGCTCGAGATGAGGGATCCTTTCCCTGCTTTCAACGGGAAAGAATTCCCGGCGTTCCCGTCGCATCTCAAGAGGAGGCACTCTCAACAGGAAAGGCGAGCGGAACTCCATGTTCGTACCACCATTCCAAGAGTCCCCCAGATGTCTCAGTCCATTCCAGAGGAACCTCTTTGCCCTGCACTGGCTCATCTTTCTCGCCGAGGATCGACTCACACCACGGTGGCACGTGGGACAGCCCTGTGGGAAAGCCTCGAGGGAAAACCACAGATCCATTACTCCACGCGACGGGATGCGTGACATTGCTGCTACAGCCTTGAAGGAAATCGCACGTGCATGCCCCCACACGAGCCGAGGCCTGACTCCCCTGGGGAGACTCCAGAAGTACCCAAAGATCCATGTCAGCCCCTGAGAGGAATCCTCGGTTCCGGCCCTGACTCCACACAAGGTTTTTGGCCCCGGTATCGACGGGAGATTAATCCCGAGAGGCCCCCTAGCAACTCGCATGGGTACTGGCTTCCCCTGAGGCCACCAGGGCGGGTCCCTGAGGTCCCCGTCGTAACTCGAGAACACCTGCCGCAACTCGAGAAAATCCAGGAAGTTCTCCCTTCCAGGCGAGATGAAGCCTATTTCCGATGAGGCGTCTGGAGACGAATGACACCTAACCTCTGGAACTTCGAAAGGGTCTTTCACACCCTTGCTGCAACTCAAGAAGTTCACGCCATACCCGTCTCCACTCGAGAGGAAGCACGATGGTCCCGCCCACATCGAGAGGAGCACCGTTTCCCCCTCGAAGCTTGAGGTGAGGGATCCTTTCCCTGCTTTCAACGCAAAGAATTCCCAGCGTTCCCGTCACATCTCAAGAGGAGGCACTCTCAACAGGAAAGGCGAGAGGAACTCCATGGTCGTACCACCATTCCAAGAGTCCCCGAGATGTCTCAGTCCATTCCAGAGGAACCTCTTTGCCCTGCACTGGCTCATCTTTCACGCCGAGGATCGACTCACACCACGGTGGCACGTGGGACAGCCCTGTGGGAAAGCCTCGAGGGAAAGCCTCGAGGGAAAACCACAGATCCTTTGATCCACGCCACGGGAAGCGTGACATTGCTGCTACAGCCTGGAAGGAAAGCGCACGTGCATGCCCCCACTCGAGACGAGGCCTGACTCCCCTGGGGAGACTCCAGAAGTACCCAAAGATCCATGTCAGCCCTTGAGAGGAATTCTCGGTTCCGGCCCTGACTCCACACAAGGTTTTTGGCCCCGGTATCGACGGGAGAGGAATCCCGAGAGGCCTCCCAGCAACTCGCATGGGGACTGGCCTCTCCTGAGGCCACCAGGGCGGGTTCCTGAGGTCCCCGTCGTAACTCGAGAACACCTGCCACAACTCGAGAAAATCCAGGAAGTTCTCCCTTCTAGGCGAGATGAGGCCTATTTCCGATGAGGCGTCTGGAGACTAATGACACCTAACCTCTGGAACTTCGAAAGGGTCTTTCACACCCTTGCTGCAACTCAAGAAGTTCACCGCCATACCCGTCTCAACTCGAGAGGAAGCACGATGGTCCCGCCCACATCCAGAGGAGCCCCGTTTCCCCCTCGTAGCTCGAGATGAGGGATCCTTTCCCTGCTTTCAACGGGAATGAATTCCCGGCGTTCCCGTCGCATCTCAAGAGGTGGCACTCTCAACAGGAAAGGCGAGCGGAACTCCATGGTCGTACCACCATTCCAAGAGTCCCCCAGATGTCTCAGTCCATTCCAGAGGAACCTCTTTGCCCTGCACTGGCTCATCTTTCACGCCGAGGATCGACTCACACCACGGTGGCACGTGGGACAGCCCTGTGGGAAAGCCTCGAGGGAACGCCTCGAGGGAAAACCACAGATCCTTTGATCCACGCGACGGGAAGCGTGACATTGCTGCTACAGCCTGGAAGGAAAGCGCACGTGCATGCCCCCACTCGAGACGTGGCCTGACTCCCCTGGGGAGACTCCAGAAGTACCCAAAGATCCATGTCAGCCATTGAGAGGAATTCTCGGTTCCGGCCCTGACTCCACACAAGGTTTTTGGCCCCAGTATCGACGGGAGAGGAATCCCGAGAGACCTCCCAGCAACTCGCATGGGGACTGGCCTCTCCTGAGGCCACCAGGGCGGGTCCCTGAGGTCCCCGTCGTAACTCGAGAACACCTGCCGCAACTCGAGAAAATCCAGGAAGTTCTCCCTTCCAGGCGAGATGAGGCTTATTTCCGATGAGGCGTCTGGAGACTAATGACACCTAACCTCTGGAACTTCGAAAGGGTCTTTCACACCCTTGCTGCAACTCAAGAAGTTCACCGCCATACCCGTCTCCACTCGAGAGGAAGCACGATGGTCCCGCCCACATCCAGAGGAGCCCCGTTTCCCCCTCGTAGCTCGAGATGAGGGATCCTTTCACTGCTTTCAAAGCAAAGAATTCCCGGCGTTCCTGACGCATCTCAAGAGGTTGCACTCTCAACAGGAAAGGCGAGAGGAACTCCATGGTCGTACCACCATTCCAAGAGTCCCCCAGATGTCTCAGTCCATTCCAGAGGAACCTCTTTGCCCTGCACTGGCTCATCTTTCACGCCGAGGATCGACTCACACCACGGTGGCACGTGGGACAGCCCTGTGGGAAAGCCTCGATGGAAAATCACAGATCCTTTGATCCACGCGACGGGAAGCGTGACATTGCTGCTACAGCCTGGAAGGAAAGCGCACGTGCATGCCCCCACTCGAGACGAGGCCTGACTCCCCTGGGGAGACTCCAGAAGTACCCAAAGATCCATGTCAGCCCCTGAGAGGAATCCTCGGTTCCGGCCCTGACTCCACACAAGGTTTTTGGCCCCGGTATCGACGGGAGAGTAATTCCGAGGGGCCCCCTAGCAACTCGCATGGGGACTGGCCTCTCCTGAGGCCACCAGGGCGGGTCCCTGAGGTCCCCGTCGTAACTCGAGAACACCTGCCGCAACTCCAGAAAATCCAGGAAGTTCTCCCTTCCAGGCGAGATGAGGCCTATTTCCGATGAGGCGTCTGGAGACTAATGACACCTAACCTCTGGAACTTCGAAAGGGTCTTTCACACCCTTGCTGCAACTCAAGAAGTTCACCGCCATACCCGTCTCCACTCGAGAGGATGCACGATGGTCCCGCCCACATCCAGAGGAGCCCCGTTTCCCCCTCGTAGCTCGAGATGAGGGATCCTTTCCCTGCTTTCAACGGGAAAGAATTCCCGGCGTTCCCGTCGCATCTCAAGAGGAGGCACTCTCAACAGGAAAGGCGAGAGAAACTCCATGGTCGTACCACCATTCCAAGAGTCCCCCAGATGTCTCAGTCCATTCCAGAGGAAACTCTTTGCCCTGCACTGGCTCATCTTTCACGCCGAGGATCGACTCACACCACGGTGGCACGTGGGGCAGCCCTGTGGGAAAGCCTCGAGGGAAAGCCTCGAGGGAAAACCACAGATCCTTTGATCCACGCGACGGGAAGCGTGACATTGCTGCTAAAGCCTGGAAGGAAATCGCACGTGCATGCCCCCACTCGAGACGAGGCCTGACTCCCCTGGGGAGACTCCAGAAGTACCCAAAGATCCATGTCAGCCCTTGAGAGCAATTCTCGGTTCCGGCCCTGACTCCACACAAGGTTTTTGGCCCCGGTATCGACGGGAGAGGAATCCCGAGAGGCCTCCCAGCAACTCGCATGGGGACTGGCCTCTCCTGAGGCCACCAGGGCGGGTCCCTGAGGTCCCCGTCGTAACTCGAGAACACCTGCCGCAACTCGAGAAAATCCAGGAAGTTCTCCCTTCCAGGCGAGATGAGGCCTATTTCCGATGAGGCGTCTGGAGACTAATGACACCTAACCTCTGGAACTTCGAAAGGGTCTTTCACACCCTTGCTGCAACTCAAGAAGTTCACCGCCATACCCGTCTCCACTCGAGAGGAAGCACGATGGTCCCGCCCACATCCAGAGGAGCCCCGTTTCCCCCTCGGAGCTCGAGATGAGGGATCCTTTCCCTGCTTTCAACGGGAAAGAATTCCCGGCGTTCCCGTCGCATCTCAAGAGGAGGCACTCTCAACAGGAAAGGCGAGCGGAACTCCATGGTCGTACCACCATTCCAAGAGTCCCCCAGATGTCTCAGTCCATTCCAGAGGAACCTCTTTGCCCTGCACTGGCTCATCTTTCACGCCGAGGATCGACTCACACCACGGTGGCACGTGGGACAGCCCTGTGGGAAAGCCTCGATGGAAAATCACAGATCCTTTGATCCACGCGACGGGAAGCGTGACATTGCTGCTACAGCCTGGAAGGAAAGCGCACGTGCATGCCCCCACTCGAGACGAGGCCTGACTCCCCTGGGGAGACTCCAGAAGTACCCAAAGATCCATGTCAGCCCCTGAGAGGAATCCTCGGTTCCGGCCCTGACTCTACACAAGGTTTTTGGCCCCGGTATCGACGGGAGAGTAATTCCGAGAGGCCCCGTAGCAACTCGCATGGGGACTGGCCTCTCCTGAGGCCACCAGGGCGGGTCCCTGAGGTCCCTGTCGTAACTCGAGAACACCTGCCGCAACTCCAGAAAATCCAGGAAGTTCTCCCTTCCAGGCGAGATGAGGCCTATTTCCGATGAGGCGTCTGGAGACTAATGACACCTAACCTCTGGAACTTCGAAAGGGTCTTTCACACCCTTGCTGCAACTCAAGAAGTTCACCGCCATACCCATCTCCACTCGAGAGGAAGCACGATGGTCCCGCCCACATCGAGAGGAGCCCCGTTTCCCCCTCGAAGCTCGAGATGAGGGATCCTTTCCCTGCTTTCAACGCAAAGAATTCCCAGCGTTCCCGTCACATCTCAAGAGGAGGCACTCTCAACAGGAAAGGCGAGCGGAACTCCATGGTCGTACCACCATTCCAAGAGTCCCCCAGATGTCACAGTCCATTCCAGAGGAACCTCTTTGCCCTGCACTGGCTCATCTTTCACGCCGAGGATCGACTCACACCACGGTGGCACGTGGGACAGCCCTGTGGGAAAGCCTCGATGGAAAACCACAGATCCATTACTCCACTCGACGGGATGCGTGACATTGCTGCTACAGCCTGGAAGGAAATCGCACGTGCATGCCCACACTCGAGACGAGGCCTGACTCCCCTGGGGAGACTCCAGAAGTACCCAAACATCCATGTCAGCCCCTGAGAGGAATCCTCGGTTCCGGCCCTGACTCCACACAAGGTTTTTGGACCCGGCATCGTCGGGAGATTAATCCCGAGAGGCCCCCTAGCAACTCGCATGGGTACTGGCCTCCCCTGAGGCGACCAGGGCGGGTCCCTGAGGTCCCCGTCGTACCTCGAGAACACCTGCCGCAACTCGAGAAAATCCAGGAAGTTCTCCCTTCCAGGCGAGATGAAGCCTATTTCCGATGAGGCGTCTGGAGACAAATGACACCTAACCTCTGGAACTTCGAAAGGGTCTTTCACACCCTTGCTGCAACTCAAGAAGTTCACCGCCATACCCGTCTCCACTCGAGAGGAAGCACGATGGTCACGCCCACATCGAGAGGAATCCCGTTTCCCCCTCGTAGCTCGAGATGAGGGATCCTTTCCCTGCTTTCAACGCAAAGAATTCCCGGCGTTCCCGTCACATCTCAAGAGGAGGCACTCTCAACTGGAAAGGCGAGAGGAACTCCATGGTCGTACCACCATTCCAAGAGTCCCCCAGATGTCTCAGTCCATTCCAGAGGAACCTCTTTGCCCTGCACTGGCTCATCTTTCACGCCAAGGATCGACTCACACCACGGTGGCACGTGGGACAGCCCTGTGGGAAAGCCTCGAGGGAAAACCACAGATCCTTTGATCCACGCGACGGGAAGCGTGACATTGCTGCTACAGTCTGGAAGGAAAGCGCACGTCCATGCCCCCACTCGAGACGAGGCCTGACTCCCCTGGGGAGACTCCAGAAGTACTCAAAGATTCATGTCAGCCCCTGAGAGGAATCCTCGGTTCCAGCCCTGACTCCACACAAGGTTTTTGGCCCCAGTATCGACGGGAGAGGAATCCCTAGAGGCCCCCTAGCAACTCGCATGGGGACTGGCTTTTCCAGAGGCCACCAGAGCGGGTCCCTGATGTCCCCATCGTATCTCGAGAACACCTGCCGCAACTCGAGAAAATCCAGGAAGTTCTCCCTTACAGGCGAGATGAGGCCAATTTCCGATGAGGCGTCTGGAGAGTAATGACACCTAACCTCTGGAAATTCGAAAGGGTCTTTCACACCCTTGTGGCAACTCAAGAAGTTCACAGCCATACCCATCTCCACTCGAGAGGAAGCACGATGATCCCGCGCACATCCAGAGGAGCCCCGTATCCCCCTCTTAGCTCGAGATGAGGGATCCTTTCCCTGCTTTCAACGGGAAAGAATTCCCGGCGTTCCCGTCGCATCTCAAGAGGAGGCACTCTCAACAGGAAAGGCGAGAGTAACTCCATGGTCGTACCACCATTCCAAGAGTCCCCCAGATGTCTCAGTCCATTCCAGAGGAACCTCTTTGCCCTGCACTGGCTCATCTTTCACGCCGAGGATCGACTCACACCACGGTGGCACGTGGGACAGCCCTGTGGGAAAGCCTCGAGGGAAAGCCTCGAGGGAAAACCACAGATCCTTTGATCCACGCGATGGGAAGCGTGACATTGCTGCTACAGCCTGGAAGGAAAACGCACGAGCATGCCCCCACTCGAGATGAGGCCGGTCTCCCCTGGCGAGACTCCAGAATTACCCAAAGATCCATATCAGCCCGTGAGAGAAATCCTCGGTTCCGGCCCTGACTCCACACAAGGTTTTTGGCCTCAGTATCGATGGGAGAGGAATCCCGAGAGGCCCCCTAGCAACTCGCATGGGGACTCTCCGTTCCTTAGGCCACCAGGGCAGGTCCCTGAGGTCCCCGTCGTAACTCGAGAACACCTGCCGCAACTCGAGAAAATCCAGGAAGTTCTCCCTTCCAGGCGAGATGAGGCCTATTTCCGATGAGGCGTCTGGAGACTAATGACACCTAACCTCTGGAACTTCGAAAGGGTCTTTCACACCCTTGCTGCAACTCAAGAAGTTCACCGCCATACCCGTCTCCACTCGAGAGGAAGCACGATGGTCCCGCCCACATCCAGAGGAGCCCCGTTTCCCCCTCGTAGCTCGAGATGAGTGATCCTTTCCCTGCATTCAACGGGAAAGAATTCCCGGCGTTCCCGTCACATCTCAAGAGGAGGCACTCTCAACAGGAAAGGCGAGAGGAACTCCATGGTCGTACCACCATTCCAAGAGTCCCCTAGATGTCTCAGTCCATTCCAGAGGAACCTCTTTGACCTGCACTGGCTCATCTTTCACGCCGAGGATCGACTCACACCACGGTGCCACGTGGGACAGCCCTGTGGGAAAGCCTCGAGGGAAAGTCTCGAGGGAAAGCCACAGATCCTTTCATAAATGCGACGGGAAGAATGACATTGCTGCTACAGCATGGAAGGAAAGCGCACGTGCATGCCCCCACTCGAGACGAGGCCTGACTCCCCTGGGGAGACTCCAGAAGTACCCAAAGATCCATGTCAGCCCCTGAGAGGAATCCTCGGTTCCGGCCCTGACTCCACACAAGTTTTTTGGCCCCGGTATCGACGGGAGAAGAATCACGAGAGGCCACCTAGCAAGACGCATGGGGACTGTTCTCTATTGAGGCCACCAGGGCGGGTCCCTGAGGTCCCCGTCTTAACTCTAGAACACCTCCCGCAACTCGAGAAAATCCAGGAAGTTCTCCCTTCCAGGCGAGATGAGGCCTATTTCCGATGAGGCGTCTGGAGACTAATGACACCTAACCTCTGGAACTTCGAAAGGGTCTTTCACACCCTTGCTGCAACTCAAGAAGTTCACCGCCATACCCGTCTCCACTCTAGAGGAAGCACGATGGTCCCGCCCACATCCAGAGGAGCCCCGTTTCCCCCTCGTAGCTCGAGATGAGTGATCCTTTCCCTGCATTCAACGGGAAAGAATTCCCGGCGTTCCCGTCACATCTCAAGAGGAGGCACTCTCAACAGGAAAGGCGAGAGGAACTCCATGGTCGTACCACCATTCCAAGAGTCCCCCAGATGTCTCAGTCCATTCCAGACGAACCTCTTTGCCCTGCACTGGCTCATCTTTCACGCCGAGGATCGACTCACACCACGGTGGCACGTGGGACAGCCCTGTGGGAAAGCCTCGAGGGAAAGCCTCGAGGGAAAACCACAGATCCTTTGATCCACGCCACGGGAAGCGTGACATTGCTGCTACAGCCTCGAAGGAAAGTGCACGTGCATGTCCCCACTCGAGACGAGGCCTGACTCAGCTGGGGAGACTCCAGAAGTACCCAAAGATCCATGTCAGCCCCTGAGAGGAATCCTCGGTTCCGGCCCTGACTCCACACAAGTTTTTTGGCCCCGGTATCGACGGGAGAAGAATCAAGAGAGGCCACCTAGCAAGACGCATGGGGACTGTTCTCTATTGAGGCCACCAGGGCGGGTCCCTGAGGTCCCCGTCTTAACTCTAGAACCCCTCCCGCAACTCGAGAAAATCCAGGAAGTTCTCCCTTCCAGGCGAGATGAGGCCTATTTCCGATGAGGCGTCTGGAGACTAATGACACCTAACCTCTGGAACTTCGAAAGGGTCTTTCACACCCTTGCTGCAACTCAAGAAGTTCACCGCCATACCCGTCTCCACTCTAGAGGAAGCACGATGGTCCCGCCTACATCCAGAGGAGCCCCGTTTCCCCCTCGTAGCTCGAGATGAGGGATCCTTTCCCTGCTTTCAACGGGAAAGAATTCCCGGCGTTCCCGTCGCATCTCAAGAGGAGGCACTCTCAACAGAAAAGGCGAGAGGAACTCCATGGTCGTACCACCATTCCAAGAGTCCCCCAGATGTCTCAGTCCATTCAAGAGGAATCTCTTTGCCCTGCACTGGCTCATCTTTCACGCCGAGGATCGACTCACACCACGGTGGCACGTGGGACAGTCCTGTGGGAATGCCTCGAGGGAAAGCCTCGAGGGAAAACCACAGATCCTTTGATTCACGCGACGGGAAGCGTGACATTGCTGCTACAGCCTGGAAGGAAAGCGCACGTGCATGCCCCCACTCGAGACGAGGCCTGACTCCCCTGGGGAGTCTCCAGAAGTACCCAAAGAACCATGTCACCCCTGAGAGGAATCCTCGGTTCCGGCCCTGACTCCACACAAGGTTTTTGGCCCCGGTATCGACGGGAGAGGAATCCCGAGAGGCCCCCTAGCAACTCGCATGGGGACTGGCCTTTGCTGAGGCCACCAGGACGGGTCCCTGAGGTCCCCGTCTTAACTCGAGAACACCTCCCGCAACTCGAGAAAATCCAGGAAGTTCTCCCTTCCAGGCAAGATGAGGCCTATTTCCGATGAGGCGTCTGGAGACTAATGACACCTAACCTCTGGAACTTCGAAAGGGTCTTTCACACCCTTGCTGCAACTCAAGAAGTTCAGCGCCATAACCGTCTCCACTCGAGAGGAAGCACGATGGTCTCGCCCACATCCAGAGGAGCCCCGTTTCCCCCTCGGAGCTCGAGATGAGGGATCCTTTCCCTGCATTCAACGGGAAAGAATTCCCGGCGTTCCCGTCACATCTCAAGAGGAGGCACTCTCAACAGGAAAGGCGAGAGGAACTCCATGGTCGTACCACCATTCCAAGAGTCCCCCAGATGTCTCAGTCCATTCGAGAGGAACCTCTTTGCCCTGCACTGGCTCATCTTTCACGCCGAGGATCGACTCACACCACGGTGGCACGTGGGACAGCCCTGTGGGAAAGCCTCGAGGGAAAACCACAGATCCTTTGATCCACGCCACGGGATGCGTGACATTGCTGCTACAGCCTTGAAGGAAATCGCACGTGCATGCCCCCACACGAGCCGAGGCCTGACTCCCCTGGCGAGACTCCAGAAGTACCCAAAGATCCATGTCAGCCCCTGAGAGGAATCCTCGGTTCCGGCCCTGACTCCACACAAGGTTTTTGGCCCCGGTATCGACTGGAGAGGAATCCCGAGAGGCCCCCTAGCAACTCGCATGGGGACTGGCCTCTCCTGAGGCCATCAGGGCGGGTCCCTGTGGTACCCGTCGTAACTCGAGAACACCTGCCGCACCTCGAGAAAATCCAGGAAGTTCTCCCTTCCAGGCTAGATGAGGCCTATTTCCGATGAGGCGTCTGGAGACTAATGACACCTAACCTCTGGAACTTCGAAAGGGTCTTTCACACCCTTGCTGCAACTCAAGAAGTTCACCGACATACCCGTCTCCACTCTAGAGGAAGCACGATGGTCCCGCCCACATCCAGAGGAGCCCCGTTTCCCCCTCGTAGCTCGAGATGAGGGATCCTTTCCCTGCTTTCAACGGGAAAGAATTCCCGGCGTTCCCGTCGCATCTCAAGAGGAGGCACTCTCAACAGGAAAGGCGAGCGGAACTCCATGTTCGTACCACCATTCCAAGAGTCCCCCAGATGTCTCAGTCCATTCCAGAGGAACCTCTTTGCCCTGCACTGGCTCATCTTTCTCGCCGAGGATCGACTCACACCACGGTGGCACGTGGGACAGCCCTGTGGGAAAGCCTCGAGGGAAAACCACAGATCCATTACTCCACGCGACGGGATGCGTGACATTGCTGCTACAGCCTTGAAGGAAATCGCACGTGCATGCCCCCACACGAGCCGAGGCCTGACTCCCCTGGGGAGACTCCAGAAGTACCCAAAGATCCATGTCAGCCCCTGAGAGGAATCCTCGGTTCCGGCCCTGACTCCACACAAGGTTTTTGACCCCGGTATCGACTGGAGATTAATCCCGAGAGGCCCCCTAGCAACTCGCATGGGTACTGGCTTCCCCTGAGGCCACCAGGGCGGGTCCCTGAGGTCCCCGTCGTAACTCGAGAACACCTGCCGCAACTCGAGAAAATCCAGGAAGTTCTCCCTTCCAGGCGAGATGAAGCCTATTTCCGATGAGGCGTCTGGAGACGAATGACACCTAACCTCTGGAACTTCGAAAGGGTCTTTCACACCCTTGCTGCAACTCAAGAAGTTCACCGCCATACCCGTCTCCACTCGAGAGGAAGCACGATGGTCCCGCCCACATCGAGAGGAGCCCCGTTTCCCCCTCGAAGCTCGAGATGAGGGATCCTTTCCCTGCTTTCAACGCAAAGAATTCCCAGCGTTCCCGTCACATCTCAAGAGGAGGCACTCTCAACAGGAAAGGCGAGAGGAACTCCATGGTCGTACCACCATTCCAAGAGTCCCCGAGATGTCTCAGTCCATTCCAGAGGAACCTCTTTGCCCTGCACTGGCTCATCTTTCACGCCGAGGATCGACTCACACCACGGTGGCACGTGGGACAGCCCTGTGGGAAAGCCTCGAGGGAAAGCCTCGAGGGAAAACCACAGATCCTTTGATCCACGCCACGGGAAGCGTGACATTGCTGCTACAGCCTGGATGGAAAGCGCACGTGCATGCCCCCACTCGAGACGAGGCCTGACTCCCCTGGGGAGACTCCAGAAGTACCCAAAGATCCATGTCAGCCCCTGAGAGGAATCCTCGGTTCCGGCCCTGACTCCACACAAGGTTTTTGGCCCCGGTATCGACGGGAGAGGAATCCCGAGAGGCCTCCCAGCAACTCGCATGGGGACTGGCCTCTCCTGAGGCCACCAGGGCGGGTTCCTGAGGTCCCCGTCGTAACTCGAGAACACCTGCCACAACTCGAGAAAATCCAGGAAGTTCTCCCTTCCAGGCGAGATGAGGCCTATTTCCGATGAGGCGTCTGGAGACTAATGACACCTAACCTCTGGAACTTCGAAAGGGTCTTTCACACCCTTGCTGCAACTCAAGAAGTTCACCGCCATACCCGTCTCCACTCGAGAGGAAGCACGATGGTCCCGCCCACATCCAGAGGAACCCCGTTTCCCCCTCGTAGCTCGAGATGAGGGATCCTTTCCCTGCTTTCAACGGGAAAGAATTCCCGGCGTTCCCGTCGCATCTCAAGAGGTGGCACTCTCAACAGGAAAGGCGAGCGGAACTCCATGGTCGTACCACCATTCCAAGAGTCCCCCAGATGTCTCAGTCCATTCCAGAGGAACCTCTTTGCCCTGCACTGGCTCATCTTTCACGCCGAGGATCGACTCACACCACGGTGGCACGTGGGACAGCCCTGTGGGAAAGCCTCGAGGGAACGCCTCGAGGGAAAACCACAGATCCTTTGATCCACGCGACGGGAAGCGTGACATTGCTGCTACAGCCTGGAAGGAAAGCGCACGTGCATGCCCCCACTCGAGACGAGGCCTGACTCCCCTGGGGAGACTCCAGAAGTACCCAAAGATCCATGTCAGCCCCTGAGAGGAATCCTCGGTTCCGGCCCTGACTCTACACAAGGTTTTTGGCCCCGGTATCGACGGGAGAGGAATCCCGAGAGGCCCCCTAGCAACTCGCATGGGGACTGGCCTCTCCTGAGGCCACCAGGGCGGGTCCCTGAGGTCCCCGTCGTAACTCGAGAACACCTGCCGCAACTCGAGAAAATCCAGGAATTTCTCCCTTCCAGGCGAGATGAGGCCTATTTCCGATGAGGCGTCTGGAGACTAATGACACCTAACCTCTGGAACTTCGAAAGGGTCTTTCACACCCTTGCTGCAACGCAAGAAGTTCACCGCCATACCCGTCTCCACTCGAGAGGAAGCACGATGGTCCCGCCCACATCCAGAGGAGCCCCGTTTCCCCCTCGTAGCTCGAGATGAGGGATCCTTTCACTGCTTTCAAAGCAAAGAATTCCCGGCGTTCCTGACGCATCTCAAGAGGTGGCACTCTCAACAGGAAAGGCGAGAGGAACTCCATGGTCGTACCACCATTCCAAGAGTCCCCCAGATGTCTCAGTCCATTCCAAAGGAACCTCTTTGCCCTGCACTGGCTCATCTTTCACGCCGAGGATCGACTCACACCACGTTGGCACGTGGGACAGCCCTGTGGGAAAGCCTCGATGGAAAATCACAGATCCTTTGATCCACGCGACGGGAAGCGTGACATTGCTGCTACAGCCTGGAAGGAAAGCGCACGTGCATGCCCCCACTCGAGACGAGGCCTGACTCCCCTGGGGAGACTCCAGAAGTACCCAAAGATCCATGTCAGCCCCTGAGAGGAATCCTCGGTTCCGGCCCTGACTCTACACAAGGTTTTTGGCCCCGGTATCGATGGGAGAGTAATTCCGAGAGGCCCCCTAGCAACTCGCATGGGGACTGGCCTCTCCTGAGGCCACCAGGGCGGGTCCCTGAGGTCCCCGTCGTAACTCGAGAACACCTGCCGCAACTCCAGAAAATCCAGGAAGTTCTCCCTTCCAGGCGAGATGAGGCCTATTTCCGATGAGGCGTCTGGAGACTAATGACACCTAACCTCTGGAACTTCGAAAGGGTCTTTCACACCCTTGCTGCAACTCAAGAAGTTCACCGCCATACCCGTCTCCACTCGAGAGGATGCACGATGGTCCCGCCCACATCCAGAGGAGCCCCGTTTCCCCCTCGTAGCTCGAGATGAGGGATCCTTTCCCTGCTTTCAACGGGAAAGAATTCCCGGCGTTCCCGTCGCATCTCAAGAGGAGGCACTCTCAACAGGAAAGGCGAGAGAAACTCCATGGTCGTACCACCATTCCAAGAGTCCCCCAGATGTCTCAGTCCATTCCAGAGGAAACTCTTTGCCCTGCACTGGCTCATCTTTCACGCCGAGGATCGACTCACACCACGGTGGCACGTGGGGCAGACCTGTGGGAAAGCCTCGAGGGAAAGCCTCGAGGGAAAACCACAGATCCTTTGATCCACGCGACGGGAAGCGTGACATTGCTGCTACAGCCTGGAAGGAAAGCGCACGTGCATGCCCCCACTCGAGACGAGGCCTGACTCCCCTGGGGAGACTCCAGAAGTACCCAAAGATCCATGTCAGCCCTTGAGAGCAATTCTCGGTTCCGGCCCTGACTCCACACAAGGTTTTTGGCCCCGGTATCGACGGGAGAGGAATCCCGAGAGGCCTCCCAGCAACTCGCATGGGGACTGGCCTCTCCTGAGGCCACCAGGGCGGGTCCCTGAGGTCCCCGTCGTAACTCGAGAACACCTGCCGCAACTCGAGAAAATCCAGGAAGTTCTCCCTTCCAGCGAGATGAGGCCTATTTCCGATGAGGCGTCTGGAGACTAATGACACCTAACCTCTGGAACTTCGAAAGGGTCTTTCACACCCTTGCTGCAACTCAAGAAGTTCACCGCCTTACCCATCTCCACTCGAGAGGAAGAACGATGGTCCCGCCCCCATCCAGAGGAGCCCCGTTTCCCCCTCGGAGATCGAGATGAGGGATCCTTTCCCTGCTTTCAACGGGAAAGAATTCCTGCGTTCCCGTCGCATCTCAAGAGGAGGCACTCTCAACAGGAAAGGCGAGAGGAACTCCATGGCCGTACCACCATTCCAAGAGTCCCCCAGATGTCTCTTTCCATTCCAGAGGAACCTCTTTGCCCTGCACTGGCTCATCTTTCACGGAGAAGTCGACTCACACCACAGTGGCACGTGGGACAGCCCTGTGGGAAAGCCTCGAGGGAAAACCACAGATCCTTTGATCCACGCCACGGGAAGCGTGACATTGCTGCTACAGCCTGGAAGGAAAGCACACGTGCATGCCCCCACTCGAGACGAGGCCTGACTCCCCTGGGGAGACTCCAGAAATACCCAAAGATCCATGTCAGACCCTGAGAGGAATCCTCGGTTCCGGCCCTGACTCCAGACAAGGATTTTGGCCCCGGTATCGACGGGAAAGGAATCCCGAGAGGCCCCCTAGCAACTCGCATGGGGACTGGCCTTTACTGTGGACACCAGGGCGGGTCCCTGAGGTCCCCGTCATAACTCGAGAACACCTGCCACAACTCGAGAATATCCAGGAAGTTCTCCCTTCTAGGCGAGATGAGGCCTATTTCCGATGATGCGTCTGGAGACGAATGACACCTAACCTCTGGAACTTCGAAAGGGTCTTTCACACCCTTGCTGCAACTCAAGAAGTTCACCGCCATACCCGTCTCCACTCTAGAGGAAGCACGATGGTCCCGCCCACATCCAGAGGAGCCCCGTTTCCCCCTCCTAGCTCGAAATGAGCGATCCTTTCCCTGCTTTCAACGGGAAAGAATTCCCGGCGTTCCCGTCGCATTTCAAGCGGAGGCACTCTCAACAGGAAAGGCGAGAAGAACTCCATGGTCGTACCACCATTCCAAGAGTCCCCCAGATGTCTCAGTCCATTCCAGAGGAACCTCTTTGCCCTGCACTGGCTCATCTTTCACGCCGAGGATCGACTCACACCACGGTGGCACGTGGGACAGCCCTGTGGGAAAGCCTCGAGGGAAAGCCTCGAGGGAAAACCACAGATCCTTTGATCCACGCCACGGGAAGCGTGACATTGCTGCTACAGCCTGGAAGGAAAGTGCACGTGCATGCCCCGACTCGAGCCGAGGCCTGACTCCCCTGGGGAGACTCCAGAAGTACCCAAAGATCCATGTCAGCCCCTGAGAGGAATCCTCGGTTCCGGCCCTGACTCCACACAAGGTTTTTGCCCCGGTATCGACGGGAGAGGAATCCCGAGAGGCCCCCTAGCAACTCGCATGGGGACTGGCCTCTCCTGAGGCCACCAGGGCGGGTCCCTGAGGTCCCCGTCGTAACTCGAGAACACCTGCCACAACTCGAGAAATTCCAGGAAGTTCCCCCTTCCAGGCGAGATGAGGCCTATTTCCGATGAGGCGTCTGGAGACTAATGACACCTAACCTCTGGAACTTCGAAAGGGTCTTTCACACCCTTGCTGCAACTCAAGAAGTTCACCGCCACACCCGTCTCCACTCGAGAGGAAGCACGATGGTCCCGCCCACATCCAGAGGAGCCCCGTTTCCCCTCGTAGCTCGAGATGAGGGATCCTTTCCCTGCTTTCAACGGGAAAGAATTCCCGGCGTTCCCGTCGCATCTCAAGAGGAGACACTCTCAACAGGAAAGGCGAGAGGAACTCCATGGTCGTACCACCATTCCAAGAGTCCCCCAGATGTCTCAGTCCATTCCAGAGGAACCTCTTTGCCCTACACTGGCTCATCTTTCACGCCGAGGATCGACTCACACCACGGTGGCACGTGGGACAGCCCTGGGGAAAGCCTCGAGGGAAAGCCTCGAGGGAAAACCACAGATCCTTTGATCCACGCGACGGGAAGCGTGACATTGCTGCTACAGCCTGGAAGGAAAGTGCACCTGCATGCCCCGACACGAGACGTGGCCTGACTCCCCTGGGGAGACTCCAGAAGTACCCAAAGATCCATGTCAGCCCCTGAGAGGAATCCTCGGTTCCGGCCCTGACTCCACACAAGGTTTTTGGCCCCGGTATCGACGGGAGAGGAATCCCGAGAGGCCCCCTAGCAACTCGCATGGGGACTGGCCTCTCCTGAGGCACCAGGGCGGGTCCCTGAGGTCCCCGTCGTAACTCGAGAACACCTGCCGCAACTCGAGAAAATCCAGGAAGTTCTCCCTTCCAGGCGAGATGAGTCATATTTCCGATGAGGCGTCTGGAGACTAATGACACCTAAACTCTGGAACTTCGAAAGGGTCTTTCACACCCTTGCTGCAACTCAAGAAGTTCACCGCCATACCCGTCTCCACTCGAGAGGAAGCACGATCGTCCCGCCCACATCCAGAGGAGCCCCCTTTCCCCCTCCTAGCTCGAGATGAGCGATCCTTTCCCTGCTTTCAACGGGAAAGTATTCCCGGCGTTCCCGTCGCATCTCAAGAGGAGGCACTCTCAACAGGAAAGGCGAGAGGAACTCCATGGTCTTACCACCATTCCAAGAGTCCCCCAGATGTCTCAGTCCATTCCAGAGGAACCTCTTTGCCCTGCACTGGCTCATCTTTCACGCCGAGGATCGACTCACACCACGGTGGCACGTGGGACAGCCCAGTGGGAAAGCCTCGAGGGAAAGCCTCGAGGGAAAACCACAGATCCTTTGATCCACGCCACGGGAAGCGTGACATTGCTGCTACAGCCTGGAAGGAAAGCGCACGTGCATGCCCCCACTCGAGCCGAGGCCTGACTCCCCTGGGGAGACTCCAGAAGTACCCAAACATCCATGTCCGCCCCTGAGAGGAATCCTCGGTTCCGGCCCTGACTCCACACAAGGTTTTTGGCCCCGGTATCGACGGGAGAGGAATCCCGAGAGGCCCCCTAGCAACTCGCATGGGGACTGGCCTCTCCTGAGGCCATCAGGGCGGGTCCCTGTGGTCCCCGTCGTAACTCGAGAACACCTGCCGCAACTCGAGAAAATCCAGGAATTTCTCCCTTCCAGGCGAGATGAGGCCTATTTCCGATCAGGCGTCTGGAGACTAATGATACCTAACCTCTGGAACTTCGAAAGGGTCTTTCACACCCTTGCTGCAACTCAAGAAGTTCACCGCCATATCCGTCTCCACTCGAGAGGAAGTACGATGGTCCAGCCCACATCCAGAGTAGCCCCTTTTCCCCCTCGGAGCTCGAGATGAGCGATCCTTTCCCTGCTTTCAACGGGAAAGAATTCCCGGCGTTCCCGTCGCATCTCAAGAGGAGGCACTCTCAACAGGAAAGGCGAGAGGAACTCCATGGTCGTACCACCATTCCAAGAGTCCCCCAGATGTCTCAGTCCATTCCAGAGGAACCTCTTTGCCCTGCACTGGCTCATCTTTCACGCCGAGGATCGACTCACACCACGGTGGCACGTGGGACAGCCCTGTGGGAAAGCCTCGAGGGAAAGCCTCGAGGGAAAACCACAGATCCTTTGATCCACGCGATGGGAAGCGTGACATTGCTGCTACAGCCTGGAAGGAAAGCGCACGAGCATGCCCCCACTCGAGATGAGGCCTGTCTCCCCTGGCGAGACTCCAGAAGTACCCAAAGATCCATATCAGCCCGTGAGAGAAATCCTCGGTTCCGGCCCTGACTCCACACAAGGTTTTTGGCCCGGGTATCGACGGGAGAGGAATACCGAGAGGCCCCCTAGCAACTCGCATGGGGACTGGCCTCTCCTGAGGCCACCACGGCGGGTCCCTGAGGTCCCCGTCGTAACTCGAGAACACCTGCCGCAACTCGAGAAATTCCAGGAAGTTCCCCCTTCCAGGCGAGATGAGGCCTATTTCCGATGAGGCGTCTGGAGACTAATGACACCTAACCTCTGGAACTTCGAAAGGGTCTTTCACACCCTTGCTGCAGCTCAAGAAGTTCACCGCCATACCCGTCTCCACTCGAGAGGAAGCACGATCGTCCCGCCCACATCCAGAGGAGCCCCCTTTCCCCCTCATAGCTCGAGATGAGGAATCCTTTCCCTGCTTTCAATGGGAAAGAATTCCCGGCGTTCCCGTCGCATCTCAAGCGGAGGCACTCTCAACAGGAAAGGCGAGAGGAACTCGATGGTCGTACCACCATTCCAAGAGTCCCCCAGATGTCTCAGTCCATTCCAGAGGAACCTCTTTGCCCTGCACTGGCTCATCTTTCACGCCGAGGATCGACTCACACCACGGTGGCACGTGGGACAGCCCTGTGGGAAAGCCTCGAGGGAAAGCCTCGAGGGAAAACCACAGATCCTTTGATCCACGCCACGGGAAGCGTGACATTGATGCTACAGCCTGGAAGGAAAGTGCACGTGCATCCCCCGACACGAGACGAGGCCTGACTCCCCTGGGGAGACTCCAGAAGTACCCAAAGATCCATGTCAGCCCCTGAGAGGAATCCTCGGTTCCGGCCCTGACTCCACACAAGGTTTTTGGCCCCGGTATCGACGGGAGAGGAATCCCGAGAGGCCCCCTAGCAACTCGCATGGGGACTGGCCTCTCCTGAGGCCACCAGGGCGGGTCCCTGAGGTCCCCGTCGTAACTCGAGAACACCTGCCGCAACTCGAGAAAATCCAGGAAGTTCTCCCTTCCAGGCGAGATGAGGCCTATTTCCGATCAGGCGTCTGGAGACTAATGACACCTAAACTCTGGAACTTCGAAAGGGTCTTTCACACCCTTGCTGCAACTCAAGAAGTTCACCGCCATACCCGTCTCCACTCCAGAGGAAGCACGATGGTCCCGCCCACATCCAGAGGAGCCCCCTTTCCCCCTCATAGCTCGAGATGAGGAATC
This sequence comes from Capricornis sumatraensis, assembly GCF_032405125.1. Lineage (NCBI taxonomy): Eukaryota > Metazoa > Chordata > Mammalia > Artiodactyla > Bovidae > Capricornis > Capricornis sumatraensis. The sequence goes on from NW_027184629.1 coordinate 2,717,699, forward strand.
CTTTCCCTGCTTTCAATGGGAAAGAATTCCCGGCGTTCCCGTCGCATCTCAAGCGGAGGCACTCTCAACAGGAAAGGCGAGAGGAACTCGATGGTCGTACCACCATTCCAAGAGTCCCCCAGATGTCTCAGTCCATTCCAGAGGAACCTCTTTGCCCTGCACTGGCTCATCTTTCACGCCGAGGATCGACTCACACCACGGTGGCACGTGGGACAGCCCTGTGGGAAAGCCTCGAGGGAAAGCCTCGAGGGAAAACCACAGATCCTTTGATCCACGCCACGGGAAGCGTGTCATTGATGCTACAGCCTGGAAGGAAAGTGCACGTGCATCCCGCGACACGAGACGAGGCCTGACTCCCCTGGGGAGACTCCAGAAGTACCCAAAGATCCATGTCAGCCCCTGAGAGGAATCCTCGGTTCCGGCCCTGACTCCACACAAGGTTTTTGGCCCCGGTATCGACGGGAGAGGAATCCCGAGAGGCCCCCTAGCAACTCGCATGGGGACTGGCCTCTCCTGAGGCCACCAGGGCGGGTCCCTGAGGTCCCCGTCGTAACTCGAGAACACCTGCCGCAACTCGAGAAAATCCAGGAAGTTCTCCCTTCCAGGCGAGATGAGGCCTATTTCCGATCAGGCGTCTGGAGACTAATGACACCTAAACTCTGGAACTTCGAAAGGGTCTTTCACACCCTTGCTGCAACTCAAGAAGTTCACCGCCATACCCGTCTCCACTCGAGAGGAAGCACGATGGTCCCGCCCACATCCAGAGGAGCCCTGTTTCCCCCTCGTAGCTCGAGATGAGCGATCCTTTCCCTGCTTTCAACGGTAAAGAATTCCCGGCGTTCCCGTCGCTTCTCAAGAGGAGACACTCTCAACAGAAAAGGCGAGAGGAACTCCATGGTTGTACCACCATTCCAAGAGTCCCCGAGATGTCTCAGTCCATTCCAGAGGAACCTCTTTGCCCTGCACTGGCTCATCTTTCACGCCGAGGATCGACTCACACCACGGTGGCACGTGGGACAGCCCTGTGGGAAAGCCTCGAGGGAAAGCCTCGAGGGAAAACCACAGATCCTGTGATCCACGCGATGGGAAGCGTGACATTGCTGCTACAGCCTGGAAGGAAAGCGCACGTGCATGGCCTCACTCGAGCCGAGGCCTGACTCCCCTGGGGAGACTCCAGAAGTACCCAAAGATCCATGTCAGCCCCTGAGAGGAATCCTCGTTTCCGGCGCTGACTCCACACAAGGATTTTGGCCCCGGTATCGACGGGAGAGGAATCCCGAGAGGCCCCCTAGCAACTCGCCTGGGGACTGGCCTCTCCTGAGGCCACCAGGGCGGGTCCCTGATGTCCCCGTCGTAACTCGAGAACACCTGCCGCAACTCGAGAAAATCCAGGAATTTCTCCCTTCCAGGCGAGATGAGGCCTATTTCCGATCAGGCGTCTGGAGACTAATGACACCTAACCTCTGGAACTTCGAAAGGGTCTTTCACACCCTTGCTGCAACTCAAGAAGTTCACCGCCATTCCCGTCTCCACTCGAGAGGAAGCACGATGGTCCCGCCCACATCCAGAGGAGCCCCGTTTCCATCTCCTAGCTCGAGATGAGCGATCCTTTCCCTGCTTTCAACGGGAAAGAATTCCCGGCGTTCCCGTCGCATCTCAAGAGGAGGCACTCTCAACAAGAAAGGCGAGAGGAACTGCATGGTCGTACCACCATTTCAAGAGTCCCCCAGATGTCTCAGTCCATTCCAGAGGAACCTCTTTGCCCTGCACTGGCTCATCTTTCACGCCGAGGATCGACTGACACCACGGTGGCACGTGGGACAGCCCTGTGGGAAAGCCTCGAGGGAAAACCACAGATCCTTTGATCCACGCGATGGGAAGCGTGACATTGCTGCTACAGCCTGGAAGGAAAGCGCACGTGCATGCCCCCACTCGAGATGAGGCCTGTCTCCCCTGGCGAGACTCCAGAAGTACCCAAAGATCCATATCAGCCACTGAAAGGAATCCTCGGTTCCGGCCCTAACTCCACACAAGGTTTTTGGCCCCGGTATCGATGGGAGAGGAATACCGAGAGGCCCCCTAGCAAATCGCATGGGGACTATCCTCTTCTGAGGCCACCAGGGCGGGTCCCTGAGGTCCCCGTCGTAACTCGAGAACACCTGCCGCAACTCGAGAAAATCCAGGAAGTGCTCCCTTCCAGGCGAGATGAGGCCTATTTCCGATGAGGCGTCTGGAGACTAATGACACCTAACCTCTGGAACTTCGAAAGGGTCTTTCACACCCTTGCTGCAACTCAAGAAGTTCACCGCCATACCCGTCTCCACTCGAGAGGATGCACGATAGTCCCGCCCACATCCAGAGGAGCCCCGTTTCCCCTCGTAGCTCGAGATGAGGGATCCTTTCCCTGCTTTCAACGGGAAAGAATTCCCGGCGTTCCCGTCGCATCTCAAGAGGAGACACTCTCAACAGGAAAGGCGAGAGGAACTCCATGGTCGTACCACCATTCCAAGAGTCCCCCAGATGTCTCAGTCCATTCCAGAGGAACCTCTTTGCCCTGCACTGGCTCATCTTTCACGCCGAGGATCGACTCACACCACGGTGGCACGTGGGACAGCCCTGTGGGAAAGCCTCGAGGGAAAGCCTCGAGGGAAAACCACAGATCCTTTGATCCACGCGATGGGAAGCGTGACATTGCTGCTACAGCCTGGAAGGAAAGCGCACGAGCATGCCCCCACTCGAGATGAGGCCTGTCTCCCCTGGCGAGACTCCAGAAGTACCCAAAGATCCATATCAGCCCGTGAGAGAAATCCTCGGTTCCGGCCCTGACTCCACACAAGGTTTTTGGCCCGGGTATCGACGGGAGAGGAATACCGAGAGGCCCCCTAGCAACTCGCATGGGGACTGGCCTCTCCTGAGGCCACCACGGCGGGTCCCTGAGGTCCCCGTCGTAACTCGAGAACACCTGCCGCAACTCGAGAAATTCCAGGAAGTTCCCCCTTCCAGGCGAGATGAGGCCTATTTCCGATGAGGCGTCTGGAGACTAATGACACCTAACCTCTGGAACTTCGAAAGGGTCTTTCACACCCTTGCTGCAGCTCAAGAAGTTCACCGCCATACCCGTCTCCACTCGAGAGGAAGCACGATCGTCCCGCCCACATCCAGAGGAGCCCCCTTTCCCCCTCATAGCTCGAGATGAGGAATCCTTTCCCTGCTTTCAATGGGAAAGAATTCCCGGCGTTCCCGTCGCATCTCAAGCGGAGGCACTCTCAACAGGAAAGGCGAGAGGAACTCGATGGTCGTACCACCATTCCAAGAGTCCCCCAGATGTCTCAGTCCATTCCAGAGGAACCTCTTTGCCCTGCACTGGCTCATCTTTCACGCCGAGGATCGACTGACACCACGGTGGCACGTGGGACAGCCCTGTGGGAAAGCCTCGAGGGAAAACCACAGATCCTTTGATCCACGCGATGGGAAGCGTGACATTGCTGCTACAGCCTGGAAGGAAAGCGCACGTGCATGCCCCCACTCGAGATGAGGCCTGTCTCCCCTGGCGAGACTCCAGAAGTACCCAAAGATCCATATCAGCCACTGAAAGGAATCCTCGGTTCCGGCCCTAACTCCACACAAGGTTTTTGGCCCCGGTATCGATGGGAGAGGAATACCGAGAGGCCCCCTAGCAACTCGCATGGGGACTGGCCTCTTATGAGGCCACCAGGGCGGGTCCCTGAGGTCCCCGTCGTAACTCGAGAACACCTGCCGCAACTCAAGAAAATCCAGGAAGTGCTCCCTTCCAGGCGAGATGAGGCCTATTTCCGATGAGGCGTCTGGAGACTAATGACACCTAACCTCTGGAACTTCGAAAGGGTCTTTCACACCCTTGCTGCAACTCAAGAAGTTCACCGCCATACCCGTCTCCACTCGAGAGGATGCACGATAGTCCCGCCCACATCCAGAGGAGCCCCGTTTCCCCTCGTAGCTCGAGATGAGGGATCCTTTCCCTGCTTTCAACGGGAAAGAATTCCCGGCGTTCCCGTCGCATCTCAAGAGGAGACACTCTCAACAGGAAAGGCGAGAGGAACTCCATGGTCGTACCACCATTCCAAGAGTCCCCCAGATGTCTCAGTCCATTCCAGAGGAACCTCTTTGCCCTACACTGGCTCATCTTTCACGCCGAGGATCGACTCACACCACGGTGGCACGTGGGACAGCCCTGGGGAAAGCCTCGAGGGAAAGCCTCGAGGGAAAACCACAGATCCTTTGATCCACGCGACGGGAAGCGTGACATTGCTGCTACAGCCTGGAAGGAAAGTGCACCTGCATGCCCCGACACGAGACGTGGCCTGACTCCCCTGGGGAGACTCCAGAAGTACCCAAAGATCCATGTCAGCCCCTGAGAGGAATCCTCGGTTCCGGCCCTGACTCCACACAAGGTTTTTGGCCCCGGTATCGACGGGAGAGGAATCCCGAGAGGCCCCCTAGCAACTCGCATGGGGACTGGCCTCTCCTGAGGCCACCAGGGCGGGTCCCTGAGGTCCCCGTCGTAACTCGAGAACACCTGCCGCAACTCGAGAAAATCCAGGAAGTTCTCCCTTCCAGGCGAGATGAGTCATATTTCCGATGAGGCGTCTGGAGACTAATGACACCTAAACTCTGGAACTTCGAAAGGGTCTTTCACACCCTTGCTGCAACTCAAGAAGTTCACCGCCATACCCGTCTCCACTCGAGAGGAAGCACGATCGTCCCGCCCACATCCAGAGGAGCCCCCTTTCCCCCTCCTAGCTCGAGATGAGCGATCCTTTCCCTGCTTTCAACGGGAAAGTATTCCCGGCGTTCCCGTCGCATCTCAAGAGGAGGCACTCTCAACAGGAAAGGCGAGAGGAACTCCATGGTCTTACCACCATTCCAAGAGTCCCCCAGATGTCTCAGTCCATTCCAGAGGAACCTCTTTGCCCTGCACTGGCTCATCTTTCACGCCGAGGATCGACTCACACCACGGTGGCACGTGGGACAGCCCAGTGGGAAAGCCTCGAGGGAAAGCCTCGAGGGAAAACCACAGATCCTTTGATCCACGCCACGGGAAGCGTGACATTGCTGCTACAGCCTGGAAGGAAAGCGCACGTGCATGCCCCCACTCGAGCCGAGGCCTGACTCCCCTGGGGAGACTCCAGACGTACCCAAACATCCATGTCAGCCCCTGAGAGGAATCCTCGGTTCCGGCCCTGACTCCACACAAGGTTTTTGGCCCCGGTATCGACGGGAGAGGAATCCCGAGAGGCCCCCTAGCAACTCGCATGGGGACTGGCCTCTCCTGAGGCCATCAGGGCGGGTCCCTGTGGTCCCCGTCGTAACTCGAGAACACCTGCCGCAACTCGAGAAAATCCAGGAATTTCTCCCTTCCAGGCGAGATGAGGCCTATTTCCGATCAGGCGTCTGGAGACTAATGACACCTAACCTCTGGAACTTCGAAAGGGTCTTTCACACCCTTGCTGCAACTCAAGAAGTTCACCGCCATATCCGTCTCCACTCGAGAGGAAGTACGATGGTCCCGCCCACATCCAGAGTAGCCCCTTTTCCCCCTCGGAGCTCGAGATGAGCGATCCTTTCCCTGCTTTCAACGGGAAAGAATTCCCGGCGTTCCCGTCGCATCTCAAGAGGAGGCACTCTCAACAGGAAAGGCGAGAGGAACTCCATGGTCGTACCACCATTCCAAGAGTCCCCCAGATGTCTCAGTCCATTCCAGAGGAACCTCTTTGCCCTGCACTGGCTCATCTTTCACGCCGAGGATCGACTCACACCACGGTGGCACGTGGGACAGCCCTGTGGGAAAGCCTCGAGGGAAAGCCTCGAGGGAAAACCACAGATCCTTTGATCCACGCGATGGGAAGCGTGACATTGCTGCTACAGCCTGGAAGGAAAGCGCACGAGCATGCCCCCACTCGAGATGAGGCCTGTCTCCCCTGGCGAGACTCCAGAAGTACCCAAAGATCCATATCAGCCCGTGAGAGAAATCCTCGGTTCCGGCCCTGACTCCACACAAGGATTTTGGCCCGGGTATCGACGGGAGAGGAATACCGAGAGGCCCCCTAGCAACTCGCATTGGGACTGGCCTCTCCTGAGGCCACCACGGCGGGTCCCTGAGGTCCCCGTCGTAACTCGAGAACACATGCCGCAACTCGAGAAATTCCAGGAAGTTCCCCCTTCCAGGCGAGATGAGGCCTATTTCCGATGAGGCGTCTGGAGACTAATGACACCTAACCTCTGGAACTTCTAAAGGGTCTTTCACACCCTTGCTGCAGCTCAAGAAGTTCACCGCCATACCCGTCTCCACTCGAGAGGAAGCACGATCGTCCCGCCCACATCCAGAGGAGCCCCCTTTCCCCCTCATAGCTCGAGATGAGGAATCCTTTCCCTGCTTTCAATGGGAAAGAATTCCCGGCGTTCCCGTCGCATCTCAAGCGGAGGCACTCTCAACAGGAAAGGCGAGAGGAACTCGATGGTCGTACCACCATTCCAAGAGTCCCCCAGATGTCTCAGTCCATTCCAGAGGAACCTCTTTGCCCTGCACTGGCTCATCTTTCACGCCGAGGATCGACTCACACCACGGTGGCACGTGGGACAGCCCTGTGGGAAAGCCTCGAGGGAAAGCCTCGAGGGAAAACCACAGATCCTTTGATCCACGCCACGGGAAGCGTGACATTGATGCTACAGCCTGGAAGGAAAGTGCACGTGCATCCCCCGACACGAGACGAGGCCTGACTCCCCTGGGGAGACTCCAGAAGTACCCAAAGATCCATGTCAGCCCCTGAGAGGAATCCTCGGTTCCGGCCCTGACTCCACACAAGGTTTTTGGCCCCGGTATCGACGGGAGAGGAATCCCGAGAGGCCCCCTAGCAACTCGCATGGGGACTGGCCTCTCCTGAGGCCACCAGGGCGGGTCCCTGAGGTCCCCGTCGTAACTCGAGAACTCCTGCCGCAACTCGAGAAAATCCAGGAAGTTCTCCCTTCCAGGCGAGATGAGGCCTATTTCCGATCAGGCGTCTGGAGACTAATGACACCTAAACTCTGGAACTTCGAAAGGGTCTTTCACACCCTTGCTGCAACTCAAGAAGTTCACCGCCATACCCGTCTCCACTCCAGAGGAAGCACGATGGTCCCGCCCACATCCAGAGGAGCCCCGTTTCCCCCTCGTAGCTCGAGATGAGCGATCCTTTCCCTGCTTTCAACGGGAAAGAATTCCCGGCGTTCCCGTCGCTTCTCAAGAGGAGACACTCTCAACAGAAAAGACGAGAGGAACTCCATGGTCGTACCACCATTCCAAGAGTCCCCGAGATGTCTCAGTCCATTCCAGAGGAACCTCTTTGCCCTGCACTGGCTCATCTTTCACGCCGAGGATCGACTCACACCACGGTGGCACGTGGGACAGCCCTGTGGGAAAGCCTCGAGGGAAAGCCTCGAGGGAAAACCACAGATCCTTTGATCCACGCGATGGGAAGCGTGACATTGCTGCTACAGCCTGGAAGGAAAGCGCACGTGCATGGCCTCACTCGAGCCGAGGCCTGACTCCCCTGGGGAGACTCCAGAAGTACCCAAAGATCCATGTCAGCCCCTGAGAGGAATCCTCGTTTCCGGCCCTGATTCCACACAAGGATTTTGGCCCCAGTATCGACGGGAGAGGAATCCCGAGAGGCCCCCTAGCAACTCGCCTGGGAACTGGCCTCTCCTGAGACCACCAGGGCGGGTCCCTGATGTCCCCGTCGTAACTCGAGAACACCTGCCGCAACTCGAGAAAATCCAGGAAGTTCTCCCTTCCAGGCGAGATGAGGCCTATTTCCGATGAGGCGTCTGGAGACTAATGACACCTAACATCTGGAACTTCGAAAGGGTCTTCCACACCCTTGCTGCAACTCAAGAAGTTCACCGCCATACCCGTCTCCACTCGAGAGGAAGCACGATAGTCCCGCCCACATCCAGAGGAGCCCCGTTTCCCCTCGTAGCTCGAGATGAGGGATCCTTTCCCTGCTTTCAACGGGAAAGAATTCCCGGCGTTCCCGTCGCATCTCAAGAGGAGACACTCTCAACAGGAAAGGCGAGAGGAACTCCATGGTCGTACCACCATTCCAAGAGTCCCCCAGATGTCTCAGTCCATTCCAGAGGAAGCTCTTTGCCCTACACTGGCTCATCTTTCACGCCGAGGATCGACTCACACCACGGTGGCACGTGGGACAGCCCTGTGGGAAAGCCTCGAGGGAAAGCCTCGAGGGAAAACCACAGATCCTTTGATCCACGCCACGGGAAGCGTGACATTGCTGCTACAGCCTGGAAGGAAAGCGCACGTGCATGCCCCGACTCGAGACAAGGCCTGACTCCGCTGGGGAGACTCCAGAAGTACCCAAAGATCCATGTCAGCCCCTGAGAGAAATCCTCGGTTCGGCCTTGACACCACACAAGATTTTTGGCCCTAGTATCGACGGGAGAGGAATCCCGAGAGGGCCCCTAGCAACTCGCATGGGGACTGGCCTCTCCTGAGGCCACCAGGGCGGGTCCCTGAGGTCCCCGTCGTAACTCGAGAACACCTGCCACAACTCGAGAAAATCCAGGAAGTTCTCCCTTCCAGGCGAGATGATGCCTATTTCCGATGAGGCGTCTGGAGACTAATGACACCTAAACTCTGGAACTTCGAAAGGGTCTTTCACAACCTTGCTGCAACTCAAGAAGTTCACCGCCATACCCGTCTCCACTCTAGAGGAAGCACGATGGTCCCGCCCACATCCAGAGGAGCCCCGTTTCCCCCTCCTAGCTTGAAATGAGCGATCCTTTCCCTGCTTTCAACGGGAAAGAATTCCCGGCGTTCCCGTCGCATCTCAAGCGGAGGCACTCTCAACAGGAAAGGCGAGAGGAACTCCATGGTCGTACAACCATTCCAAGAGTCCCCCAGATGTCTCAGTCCATTCCAGAGGAACCTCTTTGCCCTGCACTGGCTCATCTTTCACGCCGAGGATCGACTCACACCACGGTGGCACGTGGGACAGCCCTGTGGGAAAGCCTCGAGGGAAAGCCTCGAGGGAAAACCACAGATCCTTTGATCCACGCCACGGGAAGCGTGACATTGATGCTACAGCCTGGAAGGAAAGTGCACGTGCATGCCCCGACTCGAGACGAGGCCTGACTCCGCTGGGGAGACTCCAGAAGTACCCAAAGATCCATGTCAGCCCCTGAGAGGAATCCTCGGTTCCGGCCCTGACTCCACACAAGGTTTTTGCCCCGGTATCGACGGGAGAGGAATCCCGAGAGGCCCCCTAGCAACTCGCATGGGGACTGGCCTCTCCTGAGGGCACCAGGGCGGGTCCCTGAGGTCCCCGTCGTAACTCGAGAACACCTGCCACAACTCGAGAAATTCCAGGAAGTTCCCCCTTCCAGGCGAGATGAGGCCTATTTCCGATGAGGCGTCTGGAGACTAATGACACCTAACCTCTGGAACTTCGAAAGGGTCTTTCACACCCTTGCTGCAACTCAAGAAGTTCACCGCCACACCCGTCTCCACTCGAGAGGAAGCACGATGGTCCCGCCCACATCCAGAGGAGCCCCGTTTCCCCCTCGTAGCTCGAGATGAGGGATCCTTTCCCTGCTTTCAACGGGAAAGAATTCCTGGCGTTCCCGTCGCATCTCAAGAGGAGGCACTCTAAACAGGAAAGGCGAGGGGAATTCCATGGTCGTACCACCATTCCAAGAGTCCCCCAGATGTCTCAGTCCATTCCAGAGGAACCTCTTTGCCCTGCACTGGCTCATCTTTCACGCCGAGTATCGACTCACACCACGGTGGCACGTGGGACAGCCCTGTGGGAAAGCCTCGAGGGAAAGCCTCGAGGGAAAACCACAGATCCTTTGATCCAGGCGATGGGAAGCGTGACATTGCTGCTACAGCCTGGAAGGAAAGCGCACGTGCATGCACCCACTCGAGATAAGGCCTGTCTCCCCTGGCGAGACTCCAGAAGTACCCAAAGATCCATATCAGCCCGTGAGAGTAATCCTCGGTTCCGGCCCTGACTCCACACAAGGTTTTTGGCCCGGGTATCGACGGGAGAGGAATACCGAGAGGCCCCCTAGCAACTCGCATGGGGACTGGCCTCTCCTGAGGCCACCACGGCGGGTCCCTGAGGTCCCCGTCGTAACTCGAGAACACCTGCCGCAACTCGAGAAATTCCAGGAAGTTCCCCCTTCCAGGCGAGATGAGGCCTATTTCCGATGAGGCGTCTGGAGACTAATGACACCTAACCTCTGGAACTTCGAAAGGGTCTTTCACACCCTTGCTGCAGCTCAAGAAGTTCACCGCCATACCCGTCTCCACTCGAGAGGAAGCACGATCGTCCCGCCCACATCCAGAGGAGCCCCCTTTCCCCCTCATAGCTCGAGATGAGGAATCCTTTCCCTGCTTTCAATGGGAAAGAATTCCCGGCGTTCCCGTCGCATCTCAAGCGGAGGCACTCTCAACAGGAAAGGCGAGAGGAACTCGATGGTCGTACCACCATTCCAAGAGTCCCCCAGATGTCTCAGTCCATTCCAGAGGAACCTCTTTGCCCTGCACTGGCTCATCTTTCACGCCGAGGATCGACTGACACCACGGTGGCACGTGGGACAGCCCTGTGGGAAAGCCTCGAGGGAAAACCACAGATCCTTTGATCCACGCGATGGGAAGCGTGACATTGCTGCTACAGCCTGGAAGGAAAGCGCACGTGCATGCCCCCACTCGAGATGAGGCCTGTCTCCCCTGGCGAGACTCCAGAAGTACCCAAAGATCCATATCAGCCACTGAAAGGAATCCTCGGTTCCGGCCCTAACTCCACACAAGGTTTTTGGCCCCGGTATCGATGGGAGAGGAATACCGAGAGGCCCCCTAGCAACTCGCATGGGGACTGGCCTCTTCTGAGGCCACCAGGGCGGGTCCCTGAGGTCCCCGTCGTAACTCGAGAACACCTGCCGCAACTCGAGAAAATCCAGGAAGTGCTCCCTTCCAGGCGAGATGAGGCCTATTTCCGATGAGGCGTCTGGAGACTAATGACACCTAACCTCTGGAACTTCGAAAGGGTCTTTCACACCCTTGCTGCAACTCAAGAAGTTCACCGCCATACCCGTCTCCACTCGAGAGGATGCACGATAGTCCCGCCCACATCCAGAGGAGCCCCGTTTCCCCTCGTAGCTCGAGATGAGGGATCCTTTCCCTGCTTTCAACGGGAAAGAATTCCCGGCGTTCCCGTCGCATCTCAAGAGGAGACACTCTCAACAGGAAAGGCGAGAGGAACTCCATGGTCGTACCACCATTCCAAGAGTCCCCCAGATGTCTCAGTCCATTCCAGAGGAACCTCTTTGCCCTACACTGGCTCATCTTTCACGCCGAGGATCGACTCACACCACGGTGGCACGTGGGACAGCCCTGGGGAAAGCCTCGAGGGAAAGCCTCGAGGGAAAACCACAGATCCTTTGATCCACGCGACGGGAAGCGTGACATTGCTGCTACAGCCTGGAAGGAAAGTGCACCTGCATGCCCCGACACGAGACGTGGCCTGACTCCCCTGGGGAGACTCCAGAAGTACCCAAAGATCCATGTCAGCCCCTGAGAGGAATCCTCGGTTCCGGCCCTGACTCCACACAAGGTTTTTGGCCCCGGTATCGACGGGAGAGGAATCCCGAGAGGCCCCCTAGCAACTCGCATGGGGACTGGCCTCTCCTGAGGCCATCAGGGCGGGTCCCTGTGGTCCCCGTCGTAACTCGAGAACACCTGCCGCAACTCGAGAAAATCCAGGAATTTCTCCCTTCCAGGCGAGATGAGGCCTATTTCCGATCAGGCGTCTGGAGACTAATGACACCTAACCTCTGGAACTTCGAAAGGGTCTTTCACACCCTTGCTGCAACTCAAGAAGTTCACCGCCATATCCGTCTCCACTCGAGAGGAAGTACGATGGTCCCGCCCACATCCAGAGTAGCCCCTTTTCCCCCTCGGAGCTCGAGATGAGCGATCCTTTCCCTGCTTTCAACGGGAAAGAATTCCCGGCGTTCCCGTCGCATCTCAAGAGGAGGCACTCTCAACAGGAAAGGCGAGAGGAACTCCATGGTCGTACCACCATTCCAAGAGTCCCCCAGATGTCTCAGTCCATTCCAGAGGAACCTCTTTGCCCTGCACTGGCTCATCTTTCACGCCGAGGATCGACTCACACCACGGTGGCACGTGGGACAGCCCTGTGGGAAAGCCTCGAGGGAAAGCCTCGAGGGAAAACCACAGATCCTTTGATCCACGCGATGGGAAGCGTGACATTGCTGCTACAGCCTGGAAGGAAAGCGCACGAGCATGCCCCCACTCGAGATGAGGCCTGTCTCCCCTGGCGAGACTCCAGAAGTACCCAAAGATCCATATCAGCCCGTGAGAGAAATCCTCGGTTCCGGCCCTGACTCCACACAAGGATTTTGGCCCGGGTATCGACGGGAGAGGAATCCCGAGAGGCCCCCTAGCAACTCGCATTGGGACTGGCCTCTCCTGAGGCCACCACGGCGGGTCCCTGAGGTCCCCGTCGTAACTCGAGAACACCTGCCGCAACTCGAGAAATTCCAGGAAGTTCCCCCTTCCAGGCGAGATGAGGCCTATTTCCGATGAGGCGTCTGGAGACTAATGACACCTAACCTCTGGAACTTCTAAAGGGTCTTTCACACCCTTGCTGCAGCTCAAGAAGTTCACCGCCATACCCGTCTCCACTCGAGAGGAAGCACGATCGTCCCGCCCACATCCAGAGGAGCCCCCTTTCCCCCTCATAGCTCGAGATGAGGAATCCTTTCCCTGCTTTCAATGGGAAAGAATTCCCGGCGTTCCCGTCGCATCTCAAGCGGAGGCACTCTCAACAGGAAAGGCGAGAGGAACTCGATGGTCGTACCACCATTCCAAGAGTCCCCCAGATGTCTCAGTCCATTCCAGAGGAACCTCTTTGCCCTGCACTGGCTCATCTTTCACGCCGAGGATCGACTCACACCACGGTGGCACGTGGGACAGCCCTGTGGGAAAGCCTCGAGGGAAAGCCTCGAGGGAAAACCACAGATCCTTTGATCCACGCCACGGGAAGCGTGACATTGATGCTACAGCCTGGAAGGAAAGTGCACGTGCATCCCCCGACACGAGACGAGGCCTGACTCCCCTGGGGAGACTCCAGAAGTACCCAAAGATCCATGTCAGCCCCTGAGAGGAATCCTCGGTTCCGGCCCTGACTCCACACAAGGTTTTTGGCCCCGGTATCGACGGGAGAGGATTCCCGAGAGGCCCCCTAGCAACTCGCATGGGGACTGGCCTCTCCTGAGGCCACCAGGGCGGGTCCCTGAGGTCCCCGTCGTAACTCGAGAACTCCTGCCGCAACTCGAGAAAATCCAGGAAGTTCTCCCTTCCAGGCGAGATGAGGCCTATTTCCGATCAGGCGTCTGGAGACTAATGACACCTAAACTCTGGAACTTCGAAAGGGTCTTTCACACCCTTGCTGCAACTCAAGAAGTTCACCGCCATACCCGTCTCCACTCCAGAGGAAGCACGATGGTCCCGCCCACATCCAGAGGAGCCCCGTTTCCCCCTCGTAGCTCGAGATGAGCGATCCTTTCCCTGCTTTCAACGGGAAAGAATTCCCGGCGTTCCCGTCG